>NC_051846.1:94103988-94106701 GCF_002237135.1 Teleopsis dalmanni | reverse complement strand
TATTAAGGAGATAAGTCGTATATTTAGGACATAAATGTTCAGACAAAGGAGTGATACCAGACCCGGAGAAAACAAAATGTGTTACAGCCATCCCAGTACCTAGAAATGTAAAAGACCTGCAATCATTTTTAGGTCTAATAAACTACTATAGAAAATTTATTCCACAAGCTGCTCATGTGTCATTACCATTGAACAAATTACTGAGGAAAGGAGAAAAGTTCGAATGGAATGAGAAATGTCAAAAAGCAATGGACCAGTTGAAAGTAGCAGTAACTAGTCCACCAGTTTTACAGTATCCGGATTTTTCAAAAGAATTTTTATTAATAACGGATGCTAGTAACGAAGCATTAGGGGCAGTACTATCCCAAGGAGAAGTTGGATCAGACTTACCCATTTACTTCGCAAGCCGTGCTCTCAGCAGTACTGAAAAAAGATACTCAACTATAGAGAAGGAATTACTTGCTATAGTATGGGCAACAAGAAATTTCAGATCATATTTGCTGGGAAGACATTTTAAAATATATACGGACCATAAGCCATTACGTGGAATTGCTAATCTAAAAGATCAAGACACGCGACTGGGAAGATTTCGTTTGAAGCTACTAGAATATGATTTCGAAATTTTTTATAAACCAGGAAAGACTAACAAAAATGCGGATGCTTTGAGTAGACTTCCAATAGCGGTTATAACAAGGGGTAAAGCAAAAGAGGCGGAACTTGCAAAAAACTCAAATACAATTTCAAATAAAAACCAAGAGGAGATAGAGGATTCGATAGCACATACACACGAAGATTTTGCAGTATACTTAACAAGTAAAAAAGACATTCAAGAAGTTTTGAAAAAATTTCATGATTCACCAATAGGAGGTCATAAAGGGGTAACTAAAACTTATTTCCGAATAAGAAAACAGTTCAAATGGGCAGGCATGCAAAAGCAAATAAAAGAATACATAACAGCTTGTCATAAATGCCAAAAGAACAAAAGCTCAAAAGTGGAAAGATTACCACTGATTCTAACTGACACGCCCCAAAGACCGTTTGATAAAGTATTCATGGATATAGTAGGTCCATTACCGACTACGGAAAGTGGGAATAAACTCATCTTGACTTTTCAAGATGATTTCTCAAAATATCTAATATGTACTGCGTTACCAGATGCAGAAGCCTCAACAGTGGCGAGAAAGTTTTTTAATGAAATTATCGCAAAGTTTAATATTCCTAAAGTTTTAATTACGGATAATGGAACGAATTTTATATCAAAGCTTTTTAAAGAAACATGTAAAATTCTGGGTATTAAAAAACTTCAAACTACACCCTACCATCCACAGGCAAACGGAGCTCTTGAACGTAGTCATAGACCTTTAGCAGAGTTCCTGAGGAATTTTGTGAAAGAAGATGGGTCAAATTGGGATGAGTGGTTACATCATGCAATGCATGTACATAATAACAATGCATACAACCACTAAGCAAACACCTACTAAAACGCTATTTGGTTTTGAATTCGAGATACCGATAAGTTTAAAGCGAAAACCAATTACAGTTTATAACTATGACGATTATTCCAAATTGTTAAAATATCAAATACAACGGTCATATGAATTAGTAAGAAAGAACCATAAAATAGCTAAAGAAAAAGCAAAAGAGTACTATGATAAGGGAACTAAAAATAGAATGTTCAAAATAGGGGAAAAAGTGTGGTTGAAAAACCCAAATAGAAAAAATAAATTTTCACCTATATGGGAAGGTCCTTTTCAAGTTACAGAAATACCTACTCCCGTAAACACGAAAATAATCATAAAGGGTAGAGAAAAGATTTTTCACAATAATCTTTTAAAACTACATAAGACATAGTTTGAACTAGCCCTAAGAATTATAGTACTCAACAATTTTTAAAGCTATTTTATTTTTTCTGCAGTTATTTTTCACTGGAATAGTATTGATAAATTCTGAATTGTATGTGGAGAAGATAGAAACAAATCTGGGATATACAGAAATCAACGTTGGAAAAACTGAAATCGTCAGTGAATACAATTACATTTTACACACAATAGACCCATATGAAATTGGACAGTTATTAGAAAGTTTTAAATATACAGTGAATAGAACAAATAAACATACAGGTTACAGAACATTGATAGATTCAGAGATTACTTTAACGGAAAATATGTTACATACCTTACTACCCCATAGAATGAAAAGAGGTTTAGTAAATGCAGGAGGACGTTTGTTTAATTGGGCATTTGGCACCTTAGACGACGAAGATAAAACTGCGATAGAGGGACACATTAAAATATTAGAATAAAATAATCATGATTTAATATCGGCTGAAAATCAACAAGTATTAATTAATGATAATTTCAATAAAACTATAGTGGGCCTTAGAGAGGTAATGAAACATGACAGAGAAGTAATCAGAAATAACGTGAGGCAGTTTGATGAAGTTCGTTTAGGGATAATAGAGGAAAGTATAGCGATTATGCAGCTTTTCTCTATAACAAGTTTAAGAAGGCAAGTAGAAAAAATTCAACAAAGTGTTGCAGCGGCTAAGTCAGGAATGATTCAACCGAACATTTTAAGTAGGGAAGAGATACAAAGATTTGATATTGACTTCCAAAAACTTAAACAAATAAAGTTAGGAACAGCCACGTTTAAACAAAGATCAATAGTGTTAGTAATAAAGGTGCCAGCAAAAACAATATGGGTAGAAAAAAGA
>NC_051846.1:94072685-94103888 GCF_002237135.1 Teleopsis dalmanni | reverse complement strand
TGTACACGTTTATGTACATATTTTTTATGTACTTATTTATCTTCTATGCAACGAATAAAATAATAAATACTATCAATAAAGTTATAATTACTACCTCTATATTTCCGGTGCTTGTAGCTGCATTGTTTTGTAGATTATTGTTGGTCACCTCTGTCTTTTGTTGGACGTTGTTCCTCGTGTTGTATTCATCGCTGGAGAACCATCCCATCGTTGAGTCGTTGATGATGAAATTTGCTGTATTCTTAACTGGAAAGTTTTCTCCTTGAATTTTTGTTCACTTGTTGCTTAATTGACAGCGATTATTTTTATCATCTTATATGACGAAAAGTGTATATGATAATATGGTTAGAGCTTTGAGAAGAAAAAAATTTTGAAATTTTCTTATGCTCGAGAACACTGTCACATTTTTTTTTTTCTTTTTTTTTTTTTTCAATTAATTTTATAAGATATCTTTAACTTCATTACACAAATGTTTTGTTTATATTACTCAGATGATATCAAATATGAATATAGTGTCGCAGTAGTATCATTACGTTTTACTATATTATACTACATTAAAATATTTCACTGACGTCACATTCATATCGCGTGTTTAATTGGTATTCATTTATTCTTGTTTGTATGTTTCACAATTTCTTTGAACATTATTTATTTTCATTCACATTATTTAATTATTTAATGTTTAATTGGTATTCGTTTATTCTTGTTTGTTTGTTTCACAATTTCTTTGAACATTATTTATTTTCATTCATATTATTTACTATTATTTAATTAATTTAATTAAAAGTTTAAAGTTTATTTTATTTTTAACAGTTTTTACACTTTTTATAGTATAGGTCCTTTGCCAGTTTGGCAGGATCGCCATGTAATAATATGATTATATTTTATTTGGTCGTTAGATTTTTTGTATAAGTAAAACAACTTCCCGTATTGCTCGTCATGTTAAGACTGATTTTTATTTTCATATTTTCCTTAAATCTAACATAATTTCTTATGACTAATTTCCAATAGAATCTTATCTAATGATTCTATTGGTTAATACTTAAATTACTATCGTCTAATTGGTTAACCCAAATTAGACGTATATAATAGTTTACATTTGTCAGTTATATTCTATTTCACAGTGGCACACATCTGGTGACCAACTGTATTGAGGGTAAATCATATTGCATGTACAATTGCTTGCAATATGATCTGTGAAACACTTAACACAAATTCATGTGCTGAGCATGCCGCAATCCAAATTGTCAAATGCATATTGGAACAATTAAATATGCATACAAATATTTTGTCATAAAGAAATGAAAAAATAGACGAGTCAAATTTCTGACCCATAAATTATATCATACTTGACAATTTAGGTTTTTCGGTCATGCTTGATATTTGAGTGTTTCGGTTTGATGTGACACATTAAATATCGCACACAACGTATTGTGTGTGGTCATGGTTAAATTGCCACTACAAGAGTTTTCTAAGGGGAAAAAAATATGGTTAGTATCGATAATTCTTGATATAGAATTATCCTTCGTATATATATTCCGTGAAATTATAATATTTACGATAGACGTAATTCGACCACTTGAAATAATATAATTCGACTTTGTATAATAATTCTTGATGTAGAATTATTGAGATAAATTGATTTAGCTTTGTGTTAATAATTCCTGATGTGGAATTATCCTTTGTATAAATATTCTGTAAAATTATATTATTTACGATAGACGTTATTCGACCACTTGAAATAATATAATTCGACTTTGTATAATAATTCTTGATGTAGAATTATTGAGATAAATTGATTTAGCTTTGTGTTAATAATTCCTGATGTGGAATTATCCTTTGTAGAAATATTCTGTAAAATTATATTATTTACGATAGACGTAATTCAACCACTTGAAATAATATAATTCGACTTTGTGTAATAATTCTTGATGTAGAATTATTCCTTGGTGTATTATTATAAATTATTCACTTACAGTAGGCGTACTACAGCCGATCGTAGTGTAATAATTTAAATTCAAAATATTCCTTCGTGTGAATAATTTCTTTATATCGAAATTTTTCTATGTGCAACTAGTGCTAATTTCCACTTGTAATCCCCAGGTGTATGTACCTTAGTAAATATTTTACAAGTCAACTCTAGAAGAAAAATGCGCATCTTATATACGCACTCGACCGAGCTTTTTCGTAGCGCATCATTTTTGTTTACAGCTGGTCTCATACATTTCTTGTTTACTTTGCCGTTCTGTAATTTTTTGTTTCATCTTGCGTGCGGTACCCAGAATGTATACTTCGTTTTCTCTTAGATTTCTCTTTGCGGCGAAAATTTCTTTTGACATTTCTTGTTTTGTTTACCAACGTGGGTTTTAAAGAAACGCATTCGATCGATGACGTTTATATTTATTTCATTTTATTAATTTTATTTTTGTGCGTGCTTGTAAATAAGTTAATAAATACAGTAATTAATAAAAAATGAATTACCTGAATTCATTTGATTAGTTGAAATAAGTTAATAACTAAAGTAATTAAATAAAATACAATACATGAATTCATTTACTTGGTGTTTTAGTTCGTGTTATTGTTCTTTTTTTTTTTAGTGCACGTTTATGTAGGTGGAAATTTAGTGTAAATTTCCATCCTTACATTTCGCTCCTTCTTCGGGAAGTGAACTGGATCTGAACCACTACTTGCTTGAGTGATTTCTATTTCGTTTCTTTGGAGATTTATACACTTTGTAAAACTTGTTTTGATGTGTGTTAATATAGTCGTGATCGCTCGGCTGAAGTACTCCTTGACTTTCCATTTGTTTTAGCTGAGTTCGATTGCTGAAGGAATTCCAATTTCCGAGACATTGTTCTTTTATTTGCACCATAGGGATATCTACTTTATCTTTCAGTTGCGTGCAATTATCTTTTTCTTGATGTGAAACTTTTTGTGTTTCTTGAATGGGACTTGGGGTTTTGTGAGTCATTCGATGTTGTGCAGTTCTATTTTCGATAACTTTAATCTCCTGTTAATTCTTACTTTGAGGAAAGAAACTATTGTTAACTTTACATCACAACTTTCCTTCCCCCTTTGCAGAACATTGTGGCACGAAAATGTTAGGTCTAATACCCCTAAGGTCAAAAAAAAATTTTAAGCGTAAGTTTACAAACTTTGAAATATATCCTAAAAATATGTTATTATTTTAAATGCAATCATTTCAGTTTGCATATATAATATGTTAAGTTTATTTATTTGGTATATATTAGTGCTGTTCACATTATTCGAAGTTTTTAAAAATTCGAATTTCTTCGAATATTCGAATATTCGCATTTCAACGAAGTCTGCGAAGTTGGAAAAAACTTCGAAGTTTTTGTGAATTTTTGTTCAAAATTTAAGTGTAGTGAAAAACTTCGAAGACTTCGAAGACTTCGTAAGCAAAAGGTGAAGTGAGAGAGCAAAATGCAAACAAACGTGCATCACATAAATTGTTTGAGCGATGAAAGCATTTGCTTCGTTTGTACGGTTTTATTTTTTTTTTTTTTTGGTATTCTATGCAGAAAATTAAAAACATGTTTTTTTGTTTTATTACATAAAATTTATTTTATTATTAAATATGTATTATAATATATATTATTATTAAATATGTTATTATTAAATATTATTTATATTAAATAAAAAATTTACATTTTAAAGAAAAAATATTCGATATTTTTTTTATATATTTGACATTTTTCTTAAAACTATTAAAATTTGTATATACTAAATCAGTATGTTTTCTTAAAATTACCTGATTCTCTAAATATTATTTATATTTTACATTTATGATTATTATTCTTGTTTTTACATTTTCCCTTGCTTATTTTAAATTTTACTATCTTTTACCTATTCTTAATTTTGCCATTAATGACATATTTCTAAAAATATGATATGTTCAATTGATTCCTTTGTTTATCTTTTACCTATTTAACTAAATTATATTACTAACATTATATACACCTTTTTTACAACAAATATAGTATTAAAATACTCCAGTGAACTGTATTCCTGGATGAGTTGGTGCTAAATTAGAATTGTTATATTGCATAGGTTGAGGTGGTGGTAACGGTGTTGGTTGTGGTACATAAGGAGTTGTATTTGTATACTGTATAATTGGTGCTTGTACCGGTGGTGGTGATGGTGGAGGATTATTTCTTATAACTGATTGTAAACTCGGAGTTCGCTGTAACGTAGGTTGTTCTTGTTCTGTTGTAGTCTGAGTTCTTAACTTCTTATATATTACATACAATAGTAAAGATAACACTATAATTGCCCCTACTGATAAACCTCCAACTGCGTTTAACGTTTTTCTATGGAAATGTAATTCTTCAATTCTTTTCAAATTTTCCCTTTGTTTAATTACAATTTCTTCAAACGTTAAAGATTGCTTTCTGGGTTCCAGTTTATCTATGTTGGTGGCCGGTAAAACAAAAACTTGATCTATTTTCACTACAGTGTTTCGGAAAGCAATATTATTAACCTGTACCGAACAATTATTAAATGTTAAAAAATAATGTCCCTTAATTGATAGCCTTCTCTGATCACAAGTGCTATTAAGCTGACCAATATTCATATTTAATACTACTATCATGTTACTGTCAATCTCTAATACCTTTTCTTCTAGGTATCTAGTTACAGTACATTTACCTGTAAAAACACAACTTTTACTTGGTTTTAGTTCAAAAATGGACTTATCATTTTCAAATCTATACCTAGTTCCCTTTACTTCTACTGTTGTTTCTAAGTCTGTATTTACCTGATTATTTTGCTCATCTGGTATCGGTACAATTAATCTTTTTTCTACCCATATTGTTTCCGCTGGCACCTTTATAACTAACACTGTTAATCTTTGTTTAAACGTGGCTGTTCCTAACTTTATTTGTTTAAGTTTTTGGAAGTCAATATCAAATCTTTGTATCTCCTCTCTACTTAAAATGTTCGGTTGAATTATCCCTGACTTAGCCGATGCCACACTTTGTTGAATTTTTTCTACTTGTCTTCTTAAACTTCGAATTCGAATTCTCCATTTCCTCTTAGTTGTCTACTGAAATTGTATCTGAGTTTTTTGCAAGTTCCGCCTCTTTTGTTTTACTCCTTGTTATAACCGCTATTGGAAGTCTACTCAAAGCATCCGCATTTTTATTAGTCTTTCCCGGCTTATAAAAAATCTCGAAATCGTATTCTAGTAATTTCAATCGAAATCTTCCCAATCACGTATCTTGATCTTTTAAGTTAGCAATTCCACGTAATGGGTTATGGTCCGTATATATTTTAAAATGTCTTCCCAGCAAATATGATCTGAAATTTCTTGTTGCCCATAATATAACAAGTAATTCTTTCTCTATAGTAGAATATCTTTTTTCAGTACTGCTGAGAGCACGGCTTGCGAAGTAAATGGGCAAGTCTGATCCAACTTCTCCTTGGGATAGTACTGCCCCTAATGCTTCGTTACTAGCATCCGTTGTTAACAAAAATTCTTTTGAAAAATCTGGATACTGTAAAATTGATGGATTAGTTACTGCTACTTTCAACTGGTTTATTGCTTTTTGACATTTCTCATTCCATTCGAACTTTTCCCCTTTCCTCTGTAATTTATTTAATGGTAAAGACACCTGAGCGGCTTGTGGAATAAACTTTCTATAGTAATTTATTAGACCTAAAAATGATTGCAGGTCTTTTACATTTCTAGGTACTGGGATGGCTGTAACACATTTTGTTTTCTCCGGGTCTGGTATCACTCCTTTGTCTGAACATTTATGTCCTAAATATACGACTTCTCTCCTTAATAGTTGACATTTCTCAGTTTGTAGCTTTAAATTGTTTTCCCGAAGTGCTTATAATACATTCCTAAATCATTTGTCATGTTCTTCTAGATTACTGCCGTATATTACTATATCGTCCAGATATACAAAACAATTAATTCCCTGGAGTCCTGTGAGAATGTTATTCATTATGCGCTGGAACGTTGCGGGTGCTCCCGTCAGTCCAAACGGCATACGTCGAAATTCAAAATGTCCAAGTCCCGTACTAAATGCTGTTTTTTTTTGTCTTTGCTGTCAACTATCACTTGGTGATAGCCACTAGCTAAATCCAAAGTCGTAAAATATCTACTGCATCCTAACTGATCCAAGATCTCATCTATTCTCGGAATTGGAAAAACTTGTTTGATGGTCTTTTCTTTATTTTCCTGAAATCTACCACCAAACGCCATTTCTTTTTCCCGTCTGTACCAGGTTTTTTAGGTACTAAAATTATTGGTGAATTCCATGGTTACTTGCTTTTGGTTATAATTCCTTCCTCTAGCATTTTATTTACTTGTTTGTTTATCTCTTCTTTATGTGTTTCTGGTAATCTATATTGGCGTTGATTTATTGGTATCTGACCTGGCGCAGAAGTGTATGTAAGTCTATCTCCTGGTAAATGAAACACATCATTATATTCTTTAATTGTTTTTGTTATCAGGCTTCTTTCCTCTGCATTTAAATTCTTGTTCAAATTTATTGTTTCTAATAGCAACTCATAACATTCATCCATATCAATTTCCTTATTTAAATTGACATTTGGTAGCGTGTATTCATCATAATTAGACATATCACTACCCTCTAACTCAATTTCTGCATCAATTTTAACAGAATAATTATTTGCATTTAAAATTTTTACGTAGCCTATACAATTTATTACTTTAGTTAGGCATTCTCCTGAGTAAACCTTTGGCAAAATTTCTTTTTTATGAACAATTACTGTTTCTTCTTTAGATGCTGTTTTTATTGGCACTACCATTGTAGATCTAGGTGGGATCGTGACATATTCAATCCGACCGTGATCTCCAATGTCTACCAGAGGTAAAACTGCCACTTCTTTCTTAATATCATGAAATTTTAACACCTTTCCAATTGTATCCATTGTTGAACGATTCCATAGTTCATCTCTTCCCAGTAATCCATCTGCTGGTATCTGGCTTCCCAATGGAACTACATGCATGTTGAATTTTAACTCAGTAAATTCCACATGCTCTATTTTTATTGTACCCAATGTACTTATATTACCACCAAAGGCTCCTATCAGTCCCTTTGTATTGCGTTTATTTATATCTACTTTATTTAATAACGCTTCGGACTTTATCAAACTTGTATCAGCTCCGGAATCCACTAGAAGTAGCAATTTATTGCCCACTGCCTGTTTACAAGGTACTTCTATATAGACATCGTCGAACGATTGACTAATACCGTCCATGGTATTGTAATTCGTTCCCGTAACCCGTGGTATTCGAAAATTCCGATAAATCTAATCTGACTGACATTATTAACATGCATATAATCAGTACATGTATTACAATAATTCCCAAATATTTCTTACATTCATTTGATAATTGTTCTTTAAAATTATTATATGTATAATTTGCCATATTTGTTAACTTTATGCTATTTACTTTCACGTTATGAGATTCTTTTGCTTCTATTATGGTTATTTTATTTTCTTTCTTTTTTTTTAATACATTCCTTTGGACTTCAACTTTTACTTCTGATGCTGGTTCACTTTGTTGTGTTATATTTATTTTCCTTTGTTTTTCGGCATTCCAGTCTAGCGTCTTAGACTGGGCCGGTTGGAGTTTCCTTGCTGAGTAGGTAGCGTTACTCGGCAAGCCTTTGGCATATGCCCTTCTTTTCCACATCTGAAACATTTAATTTTGTCACCTCCAGAGCTACTGCTATTCTGTGATCTATTTCTGTGTTGTAAATAATTTTGGTTACTTGTCCAACGACTATAATTATTTGTTATTTGGCGTTGATTTCTATTTTCTGAATTTACAAATTTACAAAACCTATTTTGTTCATGGCCCTTTACTTTACAAATATTACAAAACAACGTATTCAATTTCTTAAAACATTTGGAAGAGTCATGCCCCATTTTTTTACAGAAATTACATGTTACTTGTTTCGTACTTAACTCAGTCATTGTACCAATTCTACATTTTGGGCCATTCTCATGACCATATTCACCACTATTTGAGCAGTACGGTGTGTTTTGTCTGTCTTGGCAATTTACCCATCCGTGTCCTAATTTGTTACAAAAAACACACTTTGTTTCCGTTAACGACATGTTAATTTTAGAACCATGTTCCCCTAATAGTTCTTCCGCTGATTCTGCTATGGCTACAAGTTTAGTTATTGTGTCATTCTCCAATCCAATAAATCGGTGTTTTAAGTTATTATCTCTAAGTCCCTTTATGAAACACCTGACAGCTAACTGTTTGTACTCTCGTAATTGCGACAGGATTTCCACTTCACCCCCTTGATTTTTTATTTGTGTCTCCGCTTCGTGAAGTAGAGTCTGTAGACGCCCCCCATAAGCGGTAGCAGATTCATTCAGTCTTTGTTTGTTATGTGTTAAATCTTCTCTGATGTTGTAACGACACTTTCCCTAGGGTCGTTGCTTATTTGCTGAGGTATGCTCAGTCTCTCCAGGATCGTTGCAATAAATTTTATATGTAACTAAAATATTCAGAGACACGCTTATGTTTTCTGTATTTTATTATTTAGTAGAATTAAATAAAATTTTAAAATTAACAAATATTGGTAAAGTTTAGCTTAATTTTATTAGTAACTCCTTAAATCTTCCAAATGACCTGTATTGATTTGAATATAACAGGATGCTCTGTAGTATTTCCAAGAGTTATTCGGATGTTGTGATTCACTTTGATAGTTTAGAGTTTTCTAAGGGGAAAAAAATATGGTTAGTATCGATAATTCTTGATATAGAATTGTCCTTCGTATATATATTCCGTGAAATTATAATATTTACGATAGACGTAATTCGACCACTTGAAATAATATAATTCTACTTTGTATAATAATTCTTGATGTAGAATTATTGAGATAAATTGATTTAGCTTTGTGTTAATAATTCCTGATGTGGAATTATCCTTTGTATAAATATTCTGTAAAATTATATTATTTACGATAGACGTAATTCGACCACTTGAAATAATATAATTCGATTTTGTGTAATAATTCTTGACGTAGAATTATTGAGATAAATTGATTTAGCTTTGTGTTAATAATTCCTGATGTGGAATTATCCTTTGTAGAAATATTCTGTAAAATTATATTATTTACGATAGACGTAATTCGACCACTTGAAATAATATAATTCGACTTTGTGTAATAATTCTTGATGTAGAATTATTCCTTGGTGTATTATTATAAATTATTCACTTACAGTAGGCGTACTACAGCCGATCGTAGTGTAATAATTTAAATTCAAAATATTCCTTCGTGTGAATAATTTCTTTATATCGAAATTTTTCTATGTGCAACTAGTGCTAATTTCCACTTGTAATCCCCAGGTGTATGTACCTTAGTAAATATTTTACAAGTCAACTCTAGAAGAAAAATGCGCATCTTATATACGCACTCGACCGAGCTTTTTCGTAGCGCATCATTTTTGTTTACAGCTGGTCTCATACATTTCTTGTTTACTTTGCCGTTCTGTAATTTTTTGTTTCATCTTGCGTGCGGTACCCAGAATGTATACTTCGTTTTCTCTTAGATTTCTCTTTGCGGCGAAAATTTCTTTTGACATTTCTTGTTTTGTTTACCAACGTGGGTTTTAAAGAAACGCATTCGATCGATGACGTTTATATTTATTTCATTTTATTAATTTTATTTTTGTGCGTGCTTGTAAATAAGTTAATAAATACAGTAATTAATAAAAAATGAATTACCTGAATTCATTTGATTAGTTGAAATAAGTTAATAACTAAAGTAATTAAATAAAATACAATACATGAATTCATTTACTTGGTGTTTTAGTTCGTGTTATTGTTCTTTTTTTTTTTAGTGCACGTTTATGTAGGTGGAAATTTAGTGTAAATTTCCATCCTTACATTTCGCTCCTTCTTCGGGAAGTGAACTGGATCTGAACCACTACTTGCTTGAGTGATTTCTATTTCGTTTCTTTGGAGATTTATACACTTTGTAAAACTTGTTTTGATGTGTGTTAATATAGTCGTGATCGCTCGGCTGAAGTACTCCTTGACTTTCCATTTGTTTTAGCTGAGTTCGATTGCTGAAGGAATTCCAATTTCCGAGACATTGTTCTTTTATTTGCACCATAGGGATATCTACTTTATCTTTCAGTTGCGTGCAATTATCTTTTTCTTGATGTGAAACTTTTTGTGTTTCTTGAATGGGACTTGGGGTTTTGTGAGTCATTCGATGTTGTGCAGTTCTATTTTCGATGACTTTAATCTCCTGTTGACCTTGTTTTGCTTGCTTTACGGGTATTTCCTGTCGCGGTATTAGCGACGTCTCTGAGTGTACTTGATCTTGAGGTATGGAAAGTAACGAGGTTCTTACTAATTCGGTCAATGGTCTCCTAAGCGGTGGATTTCGACATTCTTGAAGCGGTGGATTTCGTTGTGAATGTGCCTCTTGCACCTGTGTATATTCTTCAGTAGTTGTAACATGTTGGAGTCTTTGTAGTGGTGGTATTTGAAACGTCGGTTTATTTTGTATGACTTGGACTAGGTTAATTCTTTCTAGATTTCTTTTGTTTGGCGTCTCGCGTTGCCGTTCTTGCTGTAGTTGCTCGACATGTTGTTGAACTGGTAAAACTCGTTGATCTTGTCTGACTGACTGTTGCTTAGGTCGGTTGATTGGTTGGTTGCAGTGGCAGGCCATAAGATAACTTCAAATGTACCTCAATTAGCGATTTTTCGCCGTTTTGTTACCACATTCCTCGCAAGAACCCTAGTATAGAAGAGTAGAGACTAAATTCATCCCACTGAATTTAGGTAACTTAATAGGTCTTTCATCTTCACCATTGAGCAGTCTGATAAACTATCACAAAAGTATTTTCCTAAGAACCTATATCTTCTGGATGCTAGAGCTGGGCATTCACAGAGAAAATGTATTATTGTTTCTCTCTCCTGCGGGTTTCTACAATTTCTGCAGTGAGAGTTATATACACCAATGACCAGTAAGAACTGCAATAAGCCTTGCAGTGTTTACGCGATCTCTTTTGATCAGTTCCAGGGATTTATTTTTATTATAGGTGGGCCACGTTAACCTGGAAATTGCACATGACCTTAGTGCTTTCCATCTGTTATTGGCGAGTTGCAGAAAGTAAAGGAAGGTACTTCTTTTGATGGTCTCCAGGGTAATATAAAGTGGTACCGCCAGTGACGCGTCGAAGGAGGCACCAGAGCGGGCTAAACTATCAGCTTTCTCATTCCCGACGATGTTCCTATGCCCGGGAACCCAGATGAGTGTGATATCGGCCAACCGATTTAGCTCGTCGATTGCTTCTCTACATTCTTTTACTATTTTTGATTTTATTATAAAGGATTCAAGAGCTTTAATTGCTGCCTGGCTGTCAATAAAAATAGCAACACTACATTTGTTCTCGATGTGGCTTGCAATTTGCCGACAGGCTTCTCTTATTGCTAGGATTTCAGCCTGAAAAACCGTAGCCTCATTAGGTAGCCTAAGAGAGTTATTTATATTTTTAGATGGTGCGAAGATTCCTGCTCCTGCCCCACCGCTCATTTTCGAGCCATCTGTATATATTGAGATATCGTAATTTGCTTCGAAATTTTTCCTTTTCCGCTCATTTCTTGAAGGGAATATTGTCTGAAAATTCCTTTCGAAGTCTATACACGGATTCATATAATCCGATGTCATCCTATACAGACAATTTGGAACTGTACCTAGAATCCGACTATGTCCATATGTTTGTTCCAACCATACGCCTGTTACTTTTAGTCTTACAGCGCTGTTACAAACTATGTTTTTAATGTGAAGATCAATAGGTTGTAACGACCCTTTCTTGGTGTCGTTGCTTATTTGCTGGAGTATACTCAGCCTGTCCAGATTCGTTACAATAAATTTTTAATTGTAACCAAAATATTCAAATTCGTGATTTTATTTACAAGATTTAGGCTTTATTATAAATAAAATTTTATAATTCAAAAAAAAAAATATAATAATGAAATAGTTAAAGGAAAAAATGATATTATTAGGATGATTACTAATTGTTCCGGAGTATAATAATTGTTTTGGATGTCCTGGGGGAGATCTGGTACTGATGATGTCTTCGTGTGACAGCCGATCGTAGTGTAATAATTAAAATTCAAAAGTATTCCTTCGTATGTATATATCCTGATGTGGATATATTCCTTTGTATATTATTACAAATTCAAGATATTCCTTCGTATGAATATATCCTGATGTAGATATATTCCTTTGTATTTTATTATAAATTATTCACTTACAGTAGGCGTACTACAGCCGATCGTAGTGAAATAATTTAAATTAAATATATTCCTTCGTATGAATAATTTCTTCATATCGAAATTCTTCTATGTGCAACTAGTGCTAATTTCAACTTGTAATCCCCAGGTGTATGTGCCTTAGTAAATATTTTACAAGTCAACTCTATAAGAAAAATGCGCATCTTATATACGCACTCGACCGAGCTTTTTCGTAGCGTATCATTTTATTTACAGCTGATCTCACGTAATTCTTGTTTAATTTTTGCCGTTCTGATTTTCTATTTCATGTTTGTGCGGTACTCAGCTTGTGCATTTAACTTCTCTTAAATTTCTCTTTGCGGTGAAAATTTCTTTTGACATTTCTTGTTTTGTTTACCAACGTGAGTTTTAAAGAAACGCATTCGATCGATGACGTTTATATTTATTTCATTTTATTAATTTTATTTTTATGCGTGTTTGTAACTAAGTTAATAAATAAAGTAATTAATAAAAAATGTAATACCTGAATTCATTTGATTAGTTAAAATAAGTTAATAACTAAAGTAATTAAATAAAATACAATACATGAATTCATTTACTTGGTGTTTTAGTTCGTGTTATTGTTCTTTTTTTTTTTAGTGCACGTTTATGTAGGTGGAAATTTAGTGTAAATTTCCATCCTTACAAGGTAGCAAATGTAGCATCACGTTTAGGGCGTCCGAGGGAGTCGTCCTAAAAGCTCCTGTGATGCCTACACATGCCGTCCTCTGAATTCTGTTAAGTTTGTCGATATTATAGCTCTTGTTTAGAGCCGGCCACCACACGACAGCACCATACGTGAGAATTGGGCGTACAGTTGCCGTGTACATCCAGTGGGTAATATTGGGACGAATCCCCCATTTTTTGCCAAACATCCTCTTGCAAGAATAGAAAGCTACACATGCCTTCTTGATACGAAGATCGACATTGTGTTTCCAATTTAACTTACTATCCAACAGAATTCCTAGATATTTGGCTTTTTCCGATAGTTTTAATTGTTGCCCGTTTAGTGAAGGCAACCTGAAAGTTGGTATTTTGGTTTTAGTAGTAAACAGCATCATTTCAGTTTTTCCTGGGTTAATACCTAGTGCACAACCTGTGGCCCAGGTATTTATCTTAGCCAAGGCCCTTTCCACAATGTCGCTAATTATATTAGGGAACATACCTGACACAAGAATAACCACGTCATCCGCGTACGCTACTGCTTTCACACCTATCTTAGCTAGAATATTAAGAATATTATCCACGACCAGCAGCCACAGTAATGGTGAAATAACCCCTCCTTGTGGCGTTCCCCTACTGACGTGTTTCGTTTGGGTTATGCTGCCTAACTTTGATTGAATAATCCTTGTTTTAAGAATAGTAACTATCCAATTTTTAAACTCTTCCTCTAAACCTATCCTGGAGAGAGAGTCATGAATAACTTGATTGCTTACATTGTTAAAAGCCCCTTCAATATCTATAAAGGTTGCCAACGAGTATTGCTTAAAATGAATCGTTTTTTCCACAGTACGAATGACCTCATGCAGAGCTGTTTCCGTAGATCTACCCTTGAGGTAAGCGTGCTGGGATTTGGAGATTGGAAAACGTTCTACCTTTTGTCTTAGGTGGAGCTCTATTACCCTCTCCATTGTTTTTAGTAAGAATGAAGTTAGGCTAATCGGCCTGTAATCTTTGGCGGACTCATGTCCGATTTTACCTGCCTTGGGTATAAAGACTACTTTAACCTGTCTCCAACTACGTGGTACATAAATGTATTTAAGACATGCTTTGTAAATTTCCCCTAACCATGGAACCACTAAGTCTTGTAGTTTTTGTAACATAATAGGGAAAATACCGTCCAAACCTTTATATAGGGCGATTTATAGGGACAGAAACTGTTAATTGAATACCTAATTTTTTCCGCTGTGACTATTGCTTCAGCCATCTGTGATGGTGTACTTGCCAGGGTGATTGAACCGTTTTCTCTAGCATCATCGTCACAGTTTGGAAAATGAGTATCTAATAGTAGTCTTAGTGTCTCAGCAGAAGTTTCAGTCCATGTGCCGTCCTCTTTCTTGAGATAAGAAGGATTTGCACTTTCCTTGGATAGAACCTTGCTGAGCCTAGCAGAGGATGAGGTTGATTCAATTGACTAACAAAATTCCTTCCAGCCATTACTTTTGGCCTCCCTGATAGCTTTCTTGTAAGTTTTAAGACAGTCCCTATATTCATGCCAACTATTGTCCTTATAGCTTTCGTTAAACTGTTTTCGTGTTTTCTGCCTGAGATCACTTAATTCTGAATTCCACAAGGGTGGAAAAGATTTTTTGCTTCTACTTATTGGACAAGATTTCTTGTAAGCTATATTAAAAGCTGCCTCAAGATTATATATCCTCTCGTCTAACTTACTAGTAGAGTCTATCTTGATTTGTCTTACTTTATTAAGTTCCACCTTAGTTACCCTTGTAAAAATATCCCATTTTATCTTCTTCGGGTTTCTAAAGGGGATGGTATGATGTGGTTTGATGTTTAAGTTGAAGAGAATCCAACTATGATCTGAAAAGGATTTCTTGTCAGATACCTTCCAATTACTAACTACAATATCTGGATTTTCGGATAGGAGTGTTATATCTAGCACTTCTTCCCATCCATCAAACCCTTGTGAACTGGGGAAAGTGAAAGTAGGTGTTTTACCTCTATTACAAATTAAAAGATTTGAATTGTTAATAAAATCAAACAGGTACTCACCCCTGTCATTGTTTTCCGAACTGTCCCAAAGCGTATGCCGCGCATTGGCGTCACATCCAATTAACGTGGGAATATCTTTTGATGTACTTCTGTTTACTAGCGCGACTACCTCTTCCGGAGGAGCATCTCTATCATGTGCCATGTAGGCAGAAGCCACAATAAAATTTTGTCCACCTGGCATTTCGATCCTTACTACTGTTAGATCATTATCGCTATACTGTGGACATAAAAAGGCATTAATACATTTTTTAACTAGGATACATGATCTTGGCTTACCATTGTTCCTAATATACAAATTGTTATAATTTTTCAGCATTGGCCCCATGACGTCCTTACCTCTGACCCATGGCTCTTGCACGATGCTGACATCGACATCCTCCTCGATGAAAAAGATGGCGAGATTGTCCGAGGCGATTTTCGAATGCTGAAGGTTGATTTGTGCTACTTTCAGCATTCGGGCAGGGTTATGAAGTTTCTGAAGCTTCTTCCTGAAGCTTCATGCTGTCAAGCAATTTGTTAGCATCCTCTAACTCCTTGCCATCATCATCATTGCCTGTTGGGCGGAATATTTTTATTTTCGTGTACCGTACGCCAAACCTCAGCTTACAGTCCATTTCTTCCAGTGGCTTCACGGATTCCTCGTTTATCACCAGAAGAAGCGTCATATTGTTCTTTTGTGTGCCCTCATCCTTGATGACTACCCAGTCATTCATTGGCACATTTTGGTTCTGCCGTTGTAGCAGCTGGAGTACTTTCTGGTGCTCCATCTTCATAATTGGCAGCCAAATGCGGGCCCTTGGTCTTCTAGGGATATCGTTGGCTGGGATAAGCTTTAGCCTTAAACCTTCCCATGCATCACTTACCTTAGCAATGCAGTTGCCAAGAAATACTTTGGATAGCTGGTCATCACATTTGAAGACCCTGCAACCACGTACCACTTCTGATGAATCAAAGCCTGGTGTGGGGGCGTCTAGATTTGTTAAAAGGTGTTCCATCACCATTTCAGCCAGCTTGGACTCAATCTCACCCCATTTCTCCAGCACCTTTTTTCCATTGCCGGTAATATCATCAATGAGCGCCACCTGTAGCTCATCCCTTGCTACTTCGTTATATGCCCTTTTCGCACTCGTTGACGGTTTACTAGTAGAAATTGTTCTCGCTACCTTGCTTTTTGAAGTATGGGCCGTCTCGTCCTGAGACCGATCCCTCTTCATTGCCTTTGCGGGTTTTGATAGGGTGGCTAGGTATTCCCTGTACTCATCGACCACCTTCTGGTATCGTACTTTGTCTGTACGGTCAAACGCCTGTTCTTTACCTTCAGCATCATTTTTAGTAATCTTGCCAAGAATGAACATAGCCTTCTGGTACCTTTGACGTTTGATATTTGCTTCAGACTTTTTTGATTTTTCAGCAGGCGCACTATGGCTGGCGCGCTTGTCTGCCGATTTTTCTGTTATATGCGAAGTAGGCGCAGTGTGGCTGCTACTGCCTACATTGGTAAGTATGGCGGTTTCGACTCGCTCATTTTCTTGACTTGATGCCAGGAGCTCGTCTTCGGAACTGGTACCTAGTTCCTTGTTAGTTTTTTGTTTGTTAATTTTTTTAAAAGAGTCCATAAATGTTCCCACGAGTGTAGGGGAAAGGGAGATCGTCCGAAGCATAGCCCCCTTTACTCCGGAAAGGCTGAATTGAAACCGGAGGTCGTCAGGTATCCGGAGTCCACCGTTCTAAGACACACTTACGCAGTGCCATTCATCCTTGGGCACGGTCGTTCATACACCCAGGATTGCAGGTTTTATCGAGTTTTCCTCTCTAGATCCGCCATAATATGTGGCTCTGCACCACGTATGGACGGTCTTGGTTCATCATAAACCCTGGTCCCCAGACACCTAGTGGACCTACACACTTCCAATCATTCTAAAAGACAGAAAAACACACATGCATACATAAAGAGACAAAGACACACATACATGCACATAAACTACAGGACAACACAACTACTGGTAGTTCTTTGTTGTGCCCACAAGCCAGACCGACAACAGGTCTCCTGACCATTGCCTAGACAGTGAGCAGGAGACCAATAGTCAGCAAGCTTGCCTGTAGCTAAGCCCCTACACCACGTCAAGTTGCCTACCACGTAGAGGTTGCTTAGGTATTTCTGGAGTTTTATTGACAGGTTTTGGATTTTGCTTTCGCTGTATTTCTTCAATTTGCACTTGTTGTATCTCTGGACTTTGTATGAGTTCCTGTTGATGTAAATCATATACTTCTGGAGTTTCTTTGCTTGGTCCTGGATCTTGCGATGGTACAAGACATTTGCATGACATTTGCTCTAAATAATTTTTACGCTGCTTGAGCTGTGTTATTATACTTGGCTTAGGTAATAATTCTGCTGCTGAACTGGTAATTCTAGTTCTTACTGCTGTTGTTTGCTTTGCTGTCGGTCGGGTCTGTTGCTTGTTCAAGATAGGTGGCTCTGATTTATGATGCTGGATAAGTTTATCCCGTATTGGCGTAGTGGGTATGCATCTCATAGTGTTTTCTAATGACATCGTTTCTGGGGACTCCACTACGATGCACCTGCCCATAGTTTCTATTCGTATACCGTCCCGATTCACTTTATGCTGTTCTCTGCGAAGCTCTTCGAAGTCATCAGCAAGTATTTTTAATTCCCCTAAGCTTGAAAAATCTCGACATCTGATAAAGATTCGGTAGTCTGCGCTCATGTTTTGATATATTCGCTCTAATTGCGAATCTGGATTTGTGCAGGCTCGTCGCATAAGATTTTTGATGTCAATTAAATATGTTTTGAAATTCTCATTGGGTTTTTGATGACGGGATATTACATCATCCTGTAGGTTTTCTAAATATCTAGAGGAAATGAAAAATGATAAGAAATCGTGCTTGAAACGTGTCGAAAGTGGCCAACGACAATTGTTATTGCGAAACCATTCTAGTGCTTCGCCTTCGAGGAGTAGAGGCATTGTTCGAGGAATTAGATTTACATCGATGATGTACATGTCTGCCAGTTCCTCTATGTGTTCGATGAAATCTAATTTGTCCTTGCCACCTTGATATCTGATGGACCATTTCTCTACGTATTCAATTGTCTGACGATAGGAGCACATTGCAGGATTTATTGAACTTTTGTCAGTCCCTGGTATTCCTCTTGATTCCCCCGACATTGTTTCCTCTTACGATTTATGTTGCTATTTTATATCATCTAGTTTTTTGATTTTCTTTGCTTGACTACTATATTTCCATCACTATTTCAACGGCCTTTGAATATTTTGGTCCCTGCTCGGGCGCCAATTGTAACGACACTTTCCCTAGGGTCGTTGCTTATTTGCTGAGGTATGTTCAGTCTCTCCAGGATCGTTACAATAAATTTTATATATAACTAAAATATTCAGAGACACGCTTATGTTTTCTGTATTTTATTATTTAGTAGAATTAAATAAAATTTTAAAATTAACAAATATTGGTAAAGTTTAGCTTAATTTTATTAGTAGCTGCTTAAATCTTCCAAATGACCTGTATTCATTTGAATATAACAAGATGCTCTGTAGTGTTTCTAAGAGTTATTCGGATGTTGTGATTCACTTTGATAGTTTAGAGTTTTCTAAGGGAAAAAAAATATGGTTAGTATCGATAATTCTTGATAAAGAATTATCCTTCGTATATATATTCCGTGAAATTATAATATTTACGATAGACGTAATTCGACCACTTGAAATAATATAATTCGACTTTGTGTAATAATTCTTGATGTGGAATTATTGAGATAACTTGATTTAACTTTGTGTTAATAATTCCTGATGTGGAATTATCCTTTGTATAAATATTCTGTAAAATTATATTATTTACGATAGACGTAATTCGACCACTTAAAATAATATAATTCGACTTTGTATAATAATTCTTCATGTAGAATTATTGAGATAAATTGATTTAGCTTTGTGTTAATAATTCCTGATGTGGAATTATCCTTTGTATAAATATTCTGTAAAATTATATTATTTACGATAGACGTAATTCGACCACTTGAAATAATATAATTCGATTTTGTGTAATAATTCTTGATGTAGAATTATTGAGATAAATTGATTTAGCTTTGTGTTAATAATTCCTGATGTGGAATTATCCTTTGTAGAAATATTCTGTAAAATTATATTATTTACGATAGACGAAATTCGACCACTTGAAATAATATAATTCGACTTTGTGTAATAATTCTTGATTATTCACTTACAGTAGGCGTACTACAGCCGATCGTAGTGTAATAATTTAAATTCAAAATATTCCTTCGTGTGAATAATTTCTTTATATCGAAATTCTTCTATGTGCAACTAGTGCTAATTTCCACTTGTAATCCCCAGGTGTATGTACCTTAGTAAACATTTTACAAGTCAACTCTAGAAGAAAAATGCGCATCTTATATACGCACTCGACCGAGCTTTTTCGTAGCGCATCATTTTTGTTTACAGCTGATCTCACACATTTCTTGTTTACTTTGCCGTTCTGTAATTTTTTGTTTCATCTTGCGTGCGGTACCCAGAATGTATACTTCGTTTTCTCTTAGATTTCTTTTTGCGGCGAAAATTTCTTTTGAAATTTCTTGTTTTGTTTACCAACGTGGGTTTTAAAGAAACACATTCGATCGATGACGTTTATATTTATTTCATTTTATTAATTTTATTTTTGTGCGTGCTTGTAAATAAGTTAATAAATACAGTAATTAATAAAAAATGAATTACCTGAATTCATTTGATTAGTTGAAATAAGTTAATAACTAAAGTAATTAAATAAAATACAATACATGAATTCATTTACTTGGTGTTTTAGTTCGTGTTATTGTTTTTTTAGTGCACGTTTATGTAGGTGGAAATTTAGTGTAAATTTCCATCCTTAGAATGTGCTCTAAGGTTCTCCTCCTTAAGTAAGTTCGTTTGACAGCTTCGCACAAATCGTTTATTGTAATGTAGGGTCTATTAGTAATATTGTCGTATACTATACCCACTAACCGTTGTTTTACACAACTTACAATATATTGTACTCCAGCTTGAGGTTAAGCTTGTTGCACTAGTTCGTAACCAGCTACAAATTTATGTACCTCTCCTCTTAGCTCCGGGCCTTCAGTTCCCACGAAGTATGGAACCACTTTAGATATTGTTTCCTTAATTACACTTATAGACGTCATTTTTTGTTCAGTTTCTAATTCTTCTTTATTTATAAAATCCTTTTTCGTTGTTTGATCACTTATATTTGTTTTGGTCATCTGTTTATTTTCGT
Source organism: Teleopsis dalmanni (assembly GCF_002237135.1). NCBI lineage: Eukaryota > Metazoa > Arthropoda > Insecta > Diptera > Diopsidae > Teleopsis > Teleopsis dalmanni. The sequence continues at coordinate 94,083,553 of NC_051846.1, read as the reverse complement.
CGATATTACCTCTTTTTCTCTTGAATTTTCTGATCAGTATTATAATATCGTTCTAACTTTTCTTTTAACTGTCTTACTTGTAGCACGAGTTTCTTTATAGTTACTTCTTTTTCCTTACTTTGGTTTTCTAATTCACTGTCCTCCTCTAGATATATGCTAATGTCTTTGTCTGACTTTCCTTCTCTTCGAAGTGCTTTTTCCAAACTTAAGGTCTGATTTTCCGTGTCTTGAAGTAAAACAGTTAATTCTTTTGTCCGTAGAACTAGCTGTTTGCATTTATACTCCAAACCACACTTAGCATCTGTTAATTCTTCTAATGTACTCTTTAGTTTTGCTGTTTTTATTCCTTCAACCTTCTCTATTTGCTCTTTTATATATTCTAACTCGTCTATTTTTGGCAACCTATTATGTCTTATGTAATCTTTAGCTAATTCAAGAAATTCTTTATCTGGATGTAATTCTATTAGTTTGTCCCACGCTTGATTTAACGTAGTTGTTAAATATTTCTTTAGTTTAAATAATTCTTGTTCTAAAGATTTTATTCTCTCATCCATCTATGAATTTATTGTAAGAAGTTTGAATAAAATTAGAACAAGACTTCATCAAATAGATAGTTTTTAAAATTCAAAAACTTTTATGTAATATTTAACCAGAATTTGAACCAATAACTACATAAATCTCAAAATCATAAACCCCAGACAAAAATCTCTAACTTTTATTATAATAATTCATTGAATTTAAACATAATATTATTAGCCAACATACAGAAAAACAAAAATTTTCGTGAACTAAAAAACCAACATTCATTACACACATTTACCAACCAGCAAAAAATCTTTGCTTACCAACCAGCAAAAATTCTTTGCTTGAAACATCAGAAACAAATCAAAATTTAGTTTGCGAAAATAGTTTTCACACTTTATTTAAATGCATTATTTTATAACTTATCATACAATAAATTTTGTACGAATTTGTATTTCAGGAATTTACTTGACTAATAAAATAAATTAAATTAAATTTTTTTATTATAGTCCTCTAGTATTTTTTGTTGCCACTTCCTAATGGCTTCTTTTCCTAAATGTTTTACTTTGTTAAATTCTAGATTATAAAGAAACTCTCCGCCTTTGTTTTTTAAAATAGATTCTACCGTAATTCTATCAATTAAATCATTCACTTTATTTAATAATTTATTATGAATCTTCCAATGTGATTCAATCTTTTCCTTTCTAACTCTCTCCTCGCATTTGAAACAATATGAGTACTTCATAATACCCCCAAAAAATAATCAATAGTAGTCCAATATAAACAATGGAAAAATGCATAAACTTACTGAAGTTTAAAATCATAAAATGTAAAATTTTTCGGATATTTGAATATTAAGTGGATATTCAATATTAAATTATTAATTATGTAAGTTTTCAAAAATGATTAACATATTTATAAATTTTCAAACTAGCTTACTGAATAAAATAATATGAATTTTCATGCTAATTTAATTTTTATGCTAGCTTAAGTTACAACTTAAATTTTCATGCTAGCTTACTAAATAAAATAATTTAAATTTTCTTACTAGTTTGTTTACATAATAATTATTGTATTACTTACATAGATTTTATAGAATTGTTTTCCGTTTGATGTCATCTTGGAGAAAATCCCTCGTAGATTGATGTAAAAATTAAACTTTATTATGTATCCCCCGTAGAGCGATGTAATATGTTTCCCACGTAGGTTGTTGAAAAGAAGTTCCTTTTCAGGTACGGGCTGCGCCAATGTTGCGATTTCCCTTTTATCCAATTGTGAGGAGACCAAAATCGTATACTCGAATTTTCTTTACTTAAAAGTCCAAATTATTCAAAACACTTTTATACTCTCGATAATAAAATTCAACACGTAATGTTTGTTCATTTCATTTATTTGTTGTCAATAATATATAAACTCAATGTATTTACATTTCACAACATATTTAATGTTCTAATCACTTTTAGAATTACTTTTTAGAATCCACTTTTAGGAAATACTTTCCAGATTCACTGTTTGAATCATCTTTTACGATTGACTTTTAGAATCAGTTTTAGGAATCACTTTCACGATTCACTTTCTAGATTCACCTTTTAGAATAATCTTTTTACTATTACTTTAGAATGCCTTTTAACGATTGTTTCTACGACTGGCTTTCTAATATAGTTTTTCCGCGATTCTTGCTAACGTAGACTTTCCACGACAGACTATCACTACCTTTCTACAATTCGCTTTCTAACATAGATTTCCGCGCGATTCTTTCTACAACTCACTTTCTACGATTCGCTTTCTAACATAGCTTTTCCGCGATTCTTTCCACGACTCACCTAATTAATAACACAGACTCTATATATAGAGCTGCTTTCACCTACGCTTAAAACTTTCTCTAATATGACCTTTATATTAGACATGCCCCAATAACCCAGAAATATTTAAAAATTAATTAAAAATTAAAATTTATTTTGTAATAATAATTTTTGCGTAATTCGCAAAATTATTCATTCTACATATTTCACAGTCTTTACCTTGTTACCATTTCTTTTTTTCAAAGTCATTTACAATTGACCCAGATAATAAATATTAACAAAAATCAGCATTTCACTTCGACACTTTGTCTTATTGACTTTTTGACTTGTTAATATTATTGCAACTGTAAATAACTTTGCCTACTTTTAGCTGTCCCTCTACTTTTAGCAGAAAATGTCCCCATAAAGACTGCTATGCATTTATTAATTATCATTAGGCGTATTCGGTGGCTCGCAAGTACGGCAAAAAACAGCAAGTTGTTGGCCTATGCAGGCCTATACTGGCCGCAATGTATGCAAAACAACAACACTATTTTCTCTACCTCGGCCAGCATAGTCAACCACATCGGCCAGTAAAAAAAAAAATGTTACCAACGCAATAAGCGAACTATTGTGAACCTTCATTGAAAATTCCAACGAATAGTGCAATCAAATGTCAAAAATTAAGGAAATAAAAATTCAAACAGAATTCAAAAATTTGAAAAATCTTGAAAAGTAATGAAGAAATAATAAGAATGGAGAAATCGTAAGTATTAAGCACATTGAATTTTTTATTATGTTAGTTATTACCAAGTAACATTTATTTTATTTCATTTAATTTGTAGTTTACATACGTAAAATTAATAAACAAACATAATTTTTGAAGTTTTTCTAAAAAATTTTTTATAGAAATACACCCAAACTATGGACCACAAAGGAAACGAAGTGTTTTCTAGAGTGCTACTTGACACGAAAGGAAGAGAATCTTCAGAGGAGGTTGTTGCGGCATTCATAACATTTAAAAAATCCGTGAAACAACTTGCATCCCTCGGCCACTGCAAAACGTTGCTTCCTTCTCCCAACATCGGCAGTACCTACAAAAATTTACTTATCTTAGTGTTTTATTTTTAAATTTCCAATATTCTTACCATTCCTTTTAATTCCGTGTTCATTTTAATTTTATAATATTTTTATAAATATATATTTGATTTATATGCACATATACAAGATTTGCTGTTTGTCAAAACAAAACATTTGACAGATTGCAACAGTGATGCCAATGACTCGCGTGGCCAACATAGGCCAACATGCATTTTTTGCCGTACTTGCGAGCCACCGAAAAGGCCTATTAAACAAAACTTTCAACTTTATTATATTAATTATCCAAAAAATACGGTCTTAATTCTTACTTTGAGGAAAGAAACTATTGTTAACTTTACATCACAACAATTGTTTGTAAACAGTTTATATATTGAAAAGGTAAAACAACTTGCTCCACTTAGGCAACCAAAGTTAAACAGTGCACAGAAATGTAAGCCTGCCTTTAGTTGTGTAGTTAATTTCACTGAGCTACTGATAAATGATGTAGTACGAAAAGCTGAACATGAAAAAGATGTTTTTGATTTTGTAAAAGAAGTCAATCTTGGAAGTTTTGCAATGTGGTCACATTGATTGTGTACGTTCTTACTATCATTAAATGCAAATAGTAATCTTATTGATACAAATAATCGAACGTGTTGAGATGTTACTGGCAATAATGATATTCGTATGCTGTTGTCTTCATAACAAATACAATTTTTGACTTACCTTTTAATTCAGATCTTGTGATAATTGCAAATAAAGTTTTAGTAATTCATTAATAAATAAAATAAAATATGATTTATTCAACACTAGATTTAAATTTAGTTTGTGACAATTACTCTAAATGATGGTGGCCTAAATAATTTCAAAATAAGGGTATCATTAGGACTAGTGGCCTGTAAAATATTGAATTTTTGTCTTAACGATATTATTTGTTTGGAAAATATTGGTACTACTCTTTGCATCAGTTGCTTTTAATTTGTTTGCAACATACATTGAATATTTTGTGAACGGCAAAACTTCCACTAAAGTTTTTAGTGGCAATGGTTAGTTGATGATGAAGTCCGACACAAAGTCAATAATCCCACAGATTTTTACTGTACTGTGGCATGTTACAAAATTTTTTATTTCGAAAAAGCAGCTCAAGTGGTTTTGAAAAAATATTTATGTAATAACATAAATATGTAGTAATAACACCAAAATATTCGAAACCAACACTTAATCTAATACACAACGCTTTTAATCCGCTTTTAATAGCAAAAAAAAAATTAATTATGCGTTTCTCACAAAAAATTAGCGAATACAAAAAACGTAAATGTTATTCTAAGTTTTAAATATTTAATTGTGAAAATCCAAGAAATGATAATTCAATTATAAATCAGTAATCATTTTAAGATACTCGGTGTATAAATTTATAAAAGTTTTAAAATTTACTACCATAATTTCTTGATAGACATGTTCTTCTCTGAATCCTTCTGCATAACTTTAGCGGCAGCCATTTTAATATCTTCTTGAGTAACATGCACATGATGCTCACGGAATGCGTTCATATCATCTTCTATACAAATGCATTTAACTTCTGCACCAGAAGTTCCGATATAAGTTCAGCTATTTTACGCAAATTAATGCAGCGGGTCAAGTTAATTTTACGCGAATGAATTTTGAGAATATCTAAACGAGTTTCTTCATTTGCTGAGAGAATTTCAATTTTTTTTATGATCGAATTATCTTTTTTTACAACAGCTCTAAATATTTCGGAAGAATATCCACTTTGGAATAAAAGCTTGGGCTAAATAGTCAATCTGATGATTTATGTTATTTACTGAAAGTATTTTATAATTACCTTTGAATATTCTTCTAAGAATCACTTTATCAATATCTTACGACGATTATTTCATTAAATTAATTCGAAAAATTGCATATATAAAAATGCTTCACCAATTTGCACGTTATCCGCTATTGCAAAGTATGTAAAAAAAATACTGAAATCAAAATATCTTCACAGCTGATATAAGTTGTCAAAATGTAACTTGCACACTTTTTTGGGCTAAGTGGCATTTGGTTTAGCATCAACTTAGCCTAACTCGCACACGTCATTAGATTTAGTTTAGATTTTCTGTTTATAAGCCAGTTGAGTTGGCGGTGTTTTTCTTTGATTTGCTTACTCTTTTTAATGATGTGTTGTTTGTATTTAAGTTTGTGTCGAGATGCATGCCCAGGTATTTAACTGATTGTTGCATGGGGATTTGTGTGTTATTCAATATTATCGGTATGGGCGATAATATCGGTATGTTAGGAAAATTTGCGTTGTTTTGCCTTTAGTAATTTTATTTTTCCATTTATCCAACCAATCTTTTATGTTGTTTATTTTGTACCAGAAAAACATAAAGGTTGAACAACTGAATATTCATCACAGTAAAGCAGCATCAGCAATGATCTTGCGACACTTTGACGAAGAAAAGTTGGACATACTACTGATTCAAGAGCCCTGGATTGTTCAAAACGCTATTAAGGGACTTGGTACATCAGTTGCCACGCTCTTCTTTCCACACGCAGTTGGTAAAATAAGGACATGCATAATGATGAGGAAGGGGATACAATGCATCCAATTGCCTCATCTATGCTCACCAGATCTTACTACGGTAAGAGTAGGGAGTGTTGCAAATACCTTTATCGTGGCGTCAGCCTATCTACCATTTGAGGTAATTAGACTGATGGAGTATTGTAGGACGAAAAGGCTAGAAATTGTCATAGGATGTGATGCGAACGCACACAATATTGTGTGGGGTAGCAGCGATAGTAACAACAGAGGGGAATCTCTCCTCGAGTTTGTTGCAAAATACAATCTGATGATTGTAAAGAGGGGGTTAGAATCGACCTTCGTTGACGCACGAAGGTCAGAAGTTATTGACCTAACCCTGTGCTCAGGCGCAATGACACAGAAAATTGAGAAATGGAAGGTCGCTGATAGACTAACAATGTCGGATCATTGTGCTATACACTTTGAAATACTCTGTCGTCCGAAACGCACTAATAGTCAGAGGCTAGTAAGAATTCCTGAGAATACTGATCAGGTAACGTACTTGACGTTGTTGATGGAATTATTACAAAATAGGACGCTGAGGAAACTCAAGACCACATGGAATGTAGAGACAGAAGTCAAAGCAATTACTGCTGCGATGACTAATGCATTCGAAAACGCTGTCTCCACACCAGCATTGTAGAAAAGTCGTCGACACCTTGGTGGAGTCATGATCTTGATGTAATGAAAAAGGAGACAAGGAAAGCCTTTAATAAATACATGAGGGAGAAGAACTTCGAATCATGGGACCTATATAAGGCCAAAAAGCTTGAATTTAAGAAAGTACTACGCAACCGGAAACGGGAGTCGTGGCGGAATTTTTGTTCGAGCATGATGGGGATCTCTGAAGTAAGTCGGTTACAAAAGATGGTCACCAAAGATCCGGTCTCAAGACTTGGTTTAATCCGACAGAAAGATGGTACAATGACGGAGACAGTAGGTGAGTCATTGAGTACTCTCATGGAGATCCATTTTTCAGCAAGTTTCAAATTTGATGATCACTGGCCCTCTCCCAAAAGGGGAATGAACAGAGAGGAAAGATTTGATGCAGAACGGATAGTGACCATAAATGCAGATAGGAATGCCATTTTGACATTCGCTCCATTTAAGTCACCGGGGTTGGATGGCATATTTCCAGCACTCCTACGATGGGGAATTGACCTGCTCGCAGTTAGGCTCACGGAGATATTCAGGACGTCACTGGCAACAAGGTACGTCCCTAAAGCTTGGAGAGAGTCAAGGATGACTTTTCTACCAAAGTCAGGAAAAAAGAATTACACAGAAGCATAGTCATTCAGGCTAGTTAGCCTTACCTCTTTCATGCTTAAAGCTATGGAAAAGGTAATAGTGGACTTACTATTACCTTGCTCTTACAACTTTTTAATAATAACATTCGCATATCAAAGTCGGTGAAGTATCTAGGTGTTGTCCTAGATAATAAACTGACTTGGAATGAACATGTGGATGAAAATATCAGGAAAGCGAAGAGAGCTCTATTTCAATGTAAGAGAGTGTGCGAAAGACGATGGTGGATATCCCCAAAATCGATGCACTGGATTTATACGATGATGGTCAGACCTATTATAACATATGCGTCAGTTGTCTGGGGCACAGCATGACTGCAGCATATGTCTATAAGTGGATAATCTCACTTCATCTTAATAGATGGAGAGAGTTGAGCACTTGTAGACAGACCAAACTCATGTTACCTAAACCGTGGGCCAGGGAAGCGATAAAAGTGCTTAGCTATTCGCGGAGCACCCTAAGCTGGCTGACCTCACTAATTACTGGACATGGCAACTTCAAGTATCACCTCAAAAAGATAACTCTTGCTGAGGAAGACACTTGCAGACTATGTCTAGAAGAAAGGAGACAGCGGTGCATATATTGTGCCAATGTCCAGCACTGGCAAGTAGGAGGAAGACTGTCTTGGGACAGCATTGGGTTGGTGACCACTTGGCAGGAAATCTCAAGCTAAATGAGATGCTTGCATTAACAAAAGATGTAGTTATGCGAACGGAAGCCACTCCAGCTTTAACTCAATAACAACATCCAAGAATCGAAGGACGAAAAAGGACCCAAGTCGTTTCGTGGTCTACTTCGACTAATCCTTCACTTCAGTGGGGCCACTTGTTGGACAGTGCGCTGTCCCAACGTCCCACCATATATATATATTTTGTTTAAAGTTCACTGTAGTTGTGCGGTTGCATTAGAAATGTTTTTATGTTGTTATTGCGTTGCCACATGGTATGTCTTCTGTGCAGAGCAGGTACAGTAACGGGCCTAGAACACTTTCCTGGGGAATTTCTGTATTGGTTTTCTTGATTTAAGAGTAATCGTTTTTATGTTTGACATAAAATTTCCTATCTGTAATACGGCTATCTAAGATGGCAACATAATCAATTAAAAGAAGAAATTGTAACATTTTAAACAAACCTTTATGCCAGACTTTATTAATGGCCTTTTCAATACCCAGAAAAATGCCAACATAGAATCGATTCTCATCAAAGTCTATGAGGATTTTATCCACTCTGTGTATTTGTTGTATTGTTGAATGCCTTCGACAAAATCCGAACTGGTGGTTTGAAATGGCTTGTACTTCTCTAAGTATAGGTTCAAGCCGATTATAGAACAATTTATCAAAGATTTTGAATAGTTTTTCCAATAGAAATATTGGTCTAAAGGCAGTGGATAATGCAGCGTCCTTGCCTGGTTTGGGGATAGCTTTAATTATTGCGACTTTTTACGCAATTGGGAAGTATTAAAGTGTAATTAAGTAACTGAATTAAATACTTATGAAACTAATAGGTTGTTTTGGAAGTTCTTTGCGTATTTTAATGGTAATAAGGTCATAACCGGATGCTTTGACTTTCCTGTAGTGTTATATTAAACCATGAAATTTTTGTTACGTTTCATGACCAAGAAATCAAAATGACCAAAATAAGATATATAAAGTCATAATTCGACAATTTTTGCATATTCAATTATTTCAATATGCAATCAGTAATTTTGATTTCACATATGGTACACATGGAAGTAGGTGAATGTTTTGCAGTAATCATATTCCAAGCAAATAAGTAAGCAATATGATTTGCCCTGATTTACATTTAGCGGGTTACACTGAGTAATGACCGTGGTCAGCATAATAAGTAATATAAGTATCTATTGTAAGCAATAAAATAAGTATGTAGAACGTAGAGTTAAGAAAATTATGTTAGACTTAAAAAATGAAAGTATGATAAAATCAGTCTTAAAGTGCAAAACAAGCAAACCATTAAGTTGTTTTTGATTTATAAATATGTTACAAAAATTATACATATAAAACTATTCGTATATTACATGACGATCGTTTGATTCTTTATTAAATTTTAATAAGAAGACTAATCTTACATGACCTTTATCCTGTTCAATAGTATTTTCGATCTTTGTTGTGGTTATTGGACGTTAATGTGTTAGTTGTAATTATATCCAGCGGGTCATCGTTGCTGTCAGTGTTCATGAACATATTTTCAAAATGCGTTGCCAAGAGATGTGCTTTTCTGTTCCAAATGTTTTTTGTTGCCCTCTAAAGGGAATAGTTCGTTTCAGAAGTGGGTATCAGAAGTGGTTTTCTATAGAGATGTTAGCTGTTTGTTTTAACAAGTTTTTAATAGGTTTTGAGATTTTGTTAAGTTTTCTTTTGTATTTATCTGATCTTGTAGATTGGCATCTTTTGCGGATTTTTCTTTTTCTCTCTTTTTTATTTGACAAAGTAAATGCAGGAGTTTTATTGTCATTTAGACGTTTGATTAGTTTTTGTGTCTTGCGTTCTATGGCTAGCAGGATTATTTCGTTTAAGTGTACAATATTTATTTCATTTCTATCTTTAAGCATTGAGTAAAAATATTAAAGAGTTTCAATGACTCAGTTATTAAATTTTCAGCAACAGGCACGGGAGGGCGAGGTAAAGATATTCCTTCTGTCTGCGCTGCTGCTAGATCAGCCGGGCTTATGCTTGTTTTTTATAAAATTTTACTATTAATGAATGAAGGACAAAAATGAAAACAAAAAACAGATTTGCTTGTTGCGTATGCAGGCCGTACAAGAAAAGAAGTCAAATTAGTTTTTGGTGTATAGCGCTGATTTTGTATTTTAATCAAAATGAAAATTCATAAACTATATTTAAATTTAAAAAATATTTATTATATTCCATTAATTTTAGTTCAGACGGAGTTCAGACATATCGACAACAGCCACATTATTCCCCCTTTCGAAACACAACCTTATGACCGTAACGCGAAGTGTATATCTTACGATCATGCTTGTCAGTAAATGAAGGCTTAATCTCCTGTTCCGTAACATATTTAATATCCACGACAAAATACTTATCAAAACGCTTAAGTACAGTAAACGGACCTTCGTATGGAGCTTGTAGTGGTTTACAAATCATGGAATTTCTGACGGACACCTGATCCGAGGAATAAACATCTTTTTCAATGAAAACATTTCCACTAGAATGATGAGCAGTTTGAGTAAGTCTTAAGTCTTTCATAAATCTTTTCAGTTTAGCTACAAATTCTGCCTGAGGGGTTGAGACGTCGCGATTAACTTCAGGTAAACGTAAGCCAACGCCATAAACCAGTTGTGAAGGACATGCGTTAATATCTTCCTTCACTACAACTCTAAATCCTAGAAGGATGAGAGGTAAGATTTCAATCCAGTTGTCATTCTGATAACACTTAATGGCTGCTTTCAAAGATCTGTGAAACCTTTCAATAATGCCATTAGCAGCAGGGTGATAAGCTGTGGTACATATGTGCTGAATACCAAGGAGCTTAGACAGTTCTTTGAACAAATTTTTTTTTTTTTTTTTTTTTTGAAATCCATTTATTTATTACAATCTGTCAGGAATGAATGACAATAAG
>NC_051846.1:94066601-94072585 GCF_002237135.1 Teleopsis dalmanni | reverse complement strand
GTTTTTCTGGTACAAAATAAACAACATAAAAGATTGGTTGGATAAATGGAAAAATAAAATTACTAAAGGCAAAACAACGCAAATTTTCCTAACATACCGATATTATCGCCCATACCGATAATATTGAATAACACACAAATCCCCATGCAACAATCAGTTAAATACCTGGGCATGCATCTCGACACAAACTTAAATACAAACAACACATCATTAAAAAGAGTAAGCAAATCAAAGAAAAACACCGCCAACTCAACTGGCTTATAAACAGAAAATCTAAACTAAATCTAATGACGTGTGCGAGTTAGGCTAAGTTGATGCTAAACCAAATGCCACTTAGCCCAAAAAAGTGTGCAAGTTACATTTTGACAACTTATATCAGCTGTGAAGATATTTTGATTTCAGTATTTTTTTTACATACTTTGCAATAGCGGATAACGTGCAAATTGGTGAAGCATTTTTATATATGCAATTTTTCGAATTAATTTAATGAAATAATCGTCGTAAGATATTGATAAAGTGATTCTTAGAAGAATATTCAAAGGTAATTATAAAATACTTTCAGTAAATAACATAAATCATCAGATTGACTATTTAGCCCAAGCTTTTATTCCAAAGTGGATATTCTTCCGAAATATTTAGAGCTGTTGTAAAAAAAGATAATTCGATCATAAAAAAAATTGAAATTCTCTCAGCAAATGAAGAAACTCGTTTAGATATTCTCAAAATTCATTCGCGTAAAATTAACTTGACCCGCTGCATTAATTTGCGTAAAATAGCTGAACTTATATCGGAACTTCTGGTGCAGAAGTTAAATGCATTTGTATAGAAGATGATATGAACGCATTCCGTGAGCATCATGTGCATGTTACTCAAGAAGATATTAAAATGGCTGCCGCTAAAGTTATGCAGAAGGATTCAGAGAAGAACATGTCTATCAAGAAATTATGGTAGTAAATTTTAAAACTTTTATAAATTTATACACCGAGTATCTTAAAATGATTACTGATTTATAATTGAATTATCATTTCTTGGATTTTCACAATTAAATATTTAAAACTTAGAATAACATTTACGTTTTTTGTATTCGCTAATTTTTTGTGAGAAACGCATAATTAATTTTTTTTTTGCTATTAAAAGCGGATTAAAAGCGTTGTGTATTAGATTAAGTGTTGGTTTCGAATATTTTGGTGTTATTACTACATATTTTATTACAGTTGTAAATGATTTTAGTTTATATAAAAAATGTTTTGTGTTGGGTTGAACTTTACTTAAAATAATATATTTTTTTTTATGTTACAAAAACAAATTGTTAAAAAAGACTCGTTGAGTCTCGTGCACTTTTAAGAAAAATAAAGTTTCAATTTCTCATTTACTCTTACTAAACAAAGTTGGTATTTTTATTACTTTCCGCGAATTTGAATAATTAAGGAGTTTTTGTTTTTTTTTTGTGAACATTGTAATTTTAACTCAGATCAAAGAAAAGCCTTTGATCAGACATTTTGTCTTAAATATTTTTTCAAAACCACTTGAGCTGCTTTTTCGAAATAAAAAATTTTGTAACATGCCACAGTACAGTAAAAATCTGTGGGATTATTGACTTTGTGTCGGACTTCATCATCAACTAACCATTGCCACTAAAAACTTTAGTGGAAGTTTTGCCGTTCACAAAATATTCAATGTATGTTGCAAACAAATTAAAAGCAACTGATGCAAAGAGTAGTACCAATATTTTCCAAACAAATAATATCGTTAAGACAAAAATTCAATATTTTACAGGCCACTAGTCCTAATGATACCCTTATTTTGAAATTATTTAGGCCACCATCATTTAGAGTAATTGTCACAAACTAAATTTAAATCTAGTGTTGAATAAATCATATTTTATTTTATTTATTAATGAATTACTAAAACTTTATTTGCAATTATCACAAGATCTGAATTAAAAGGTAAGTCAAAAATTGTATTTGTTATGAAGACAACAGCATACGAATATCATTATTGCCAGTAACATCTCAACACGTTCGATTATTTGTATCAATAAGATTACTATTTGCATTTAATGATAGTAAGAACGTACACAATCAATGTGACCACATTGCAAAACTTCCAAGATTGACTTCTTTTACAAAATCAAAAACATCTTTTTCATGTTCAGCTTTTCGTACTACATCATTTATCAGTAGCTCAGTGAAATTAACTACACAACTAAAGGCAGGCTTACATTTCTGTGCACTGTTTAACTTTGGTTGCCTAAGTGGAGCAAGTTGTTTTACCTTTTCAATATATAAACTGTTTACAAACAATTGTTGTGATGTAAAGTTAACAATAGTTTCTTTCCTCAAAGTAAGAATTAAGACCGTATTTTTTGGATAATTAATATAATAAAGTTGAAAGTTTTGTTTAATAGGCCTTTTCGGTGGCTCGCAAGTACGGCAAAAAATGCATGTTGGCCTATGTTGGCCACGCGAGTCATTGGCATCACTGTTGCAATCTGTCAAATGTTTTGTTTTGACAAACAGCAAATCTTGTATATGTGCATATAAATCAAATATATATTTATAAAAATATTATAAAATTAAAATGAACACGGAATTAAAAGGAATGGTAAGAATATTGGAAATTTAAAAATAAAACACTAAGATAAGTAAATTTTTGTAGGTACTGCCGATGTTGGGAGAAGGAAGCAACGTTTTGCAGTGGCCGAGGGATGCAAGTTGTTTCACGGATTTTTTAAATGTTATGAATGCCGCAACAACCTCCTCTGAAGATTCTCTTCCTTTCGTGTCAAGTAGCACTCTAGAAAACACTTCGTTTCCTTTGTGGTCCATAGTTTGGGTGTATTTCTATAAAAAATTTTTTAGAAAAACTTCAAAAATTATGTTTGTTTATTAATTTTACGTATGTAAACTACAAATTAAATGAAATAAAATAAATGTTACTTGGTAATAACTAACATAATAAAAAATTCAATGTGCTTAATACTTACGATTTCTCCATTCTTATTATTTCTTCATTACTTTTCAAGATTTTTCAAATTTTTGAATTCTGTTTGAATTTTTATTTCCTTAATTTTTGACATTTGATTGCACTATTCGTTGGAATTTTCAATGAAGGTTCACAATAGTTCGCTTATTGCGTTGGTAACATTTTTTTTTTTACTGGCCGATGTGGTTGACTATGCTGGCCGAGGTAGAGAAAATAGTGTTGTTGTTTTGCATACATTGCGGCCAGTATAGGCCTGCATAGGCCAACAACTTGCTGTTTTTTGCCGTACTTGCGAGCCACCGAATACGCCTAATGATAATTAATAAATGCATAGCAGTCTTTATGGGGACATTTTCTGCTAAAAGTAGAGGGACAGCTAAAAGTAGGCAAAGTTATTTACAGTTGCAATAATATTAACAAGTCAAAAAGTCAATAAGACAAAGTGTCGAAGTGAAATGCTGATTTTTGTTAATATTTATTATCTGGGTCAATTGTAAATGACTTTGAAAAAAAGAAATGGTAACAAGGTAAAGACTGTGAAATATGTAGAATGAATAATTTTGCGAATTACGCAAAAATTATTATTACAAAATAAATTTTAATTTTTAATTAATTTTTAAATATTTCTGGGTTATTGGGGCATGTCTAATATAAAGGTCATATTAGAGAAAGTTTTAAGCGTAGGTGAAAGCAGCTCTATATATAGAGTCTGTGTTATTAATTAGGTGAGTCGTGGAAAGAATCGCGGAAAAGCTATGTTAGAAAGCGAATCGTAGAAAGTGAGTTGTAGAAAGAATCGCGCGGAAATCTATGTTAGAAAGCGAATTGTAGAAAGGTAGTGATAGTCTGTCGTGGAAAGTCTACGTTAGCAAGAATCGCGGAAAAACTATATTAGAAAGCCAGTCGTAGAAACAATCGTTAAAAGGCATTCTAAAGTAATAGTAAAAAGATTATTCTAAAAGGTGAATCTAGAAAGTGAATCGTGAAAGTGATTCCTAAAACTGATTCTAAAAGTCAATCGTAAAAGATGATTCAAACAGTGAATCTGGAAAGTATTTCCTAAAAGTGGATTCTAAAAAGTAATTCTAAAAGTGATTAGAACATTAAATATGTTGTGAAATGTAAATACATTGAGTTTATATATTATTGACAACAAATAAATGAAATGAACAAACATTACGTGTTGAATTTTATTATCGAGAGTATAAAAGTGTTTTGAATAATTTGGACTTTTAAGTAAAGAAAATTCGAGTATACGATTTTGGTCTCCTCACAATTGGATAAAAGGGAAATCGCAACATTGGCGCAGCCCGTACCTGAAAAGGAACTTCTTTTCAACAACCTACGTGGGAAACATATTACATCGCTCTACGGGGGATACATAATAAAGTTTAATTTTTACATCAATCTACGAGGGATTTTCTCCAAGATGACATCAAACGGAAAACAATTCTATAAAATCTATGTAAGTAATACAATAATTATTATGTAAACAAACTAGTAAGAAAATTTAAATTATTTTATTTAGTAAGCTAGCATGAAAATTTAAGTTGTAACTTAAGCTAGCATAAAAATTAAATTAGCATGAAAATTCATATTATTTTATTCAGTAAGCTAGTTTGAAAATTTATAAATATGTTAATCATTTTTGAAAACTTACATAATTAATAATTTAATATTGAATATCCACTTAATATTCAAATATCCGAAAAATTTTACATTTTATGATTTTAAACTTCAGTAAGTTTATGCATTTTTCCATTGTTTATATTGGACTACTATTGATTATTTTTTGGGGGTATTATGAAGTACTCATATTGTTTCAAATGCGAGGAGAGAGTTAGAAAGGAAAAGATTGAATCACATTGGAAGATTCATAATAAATTATTAAATAAAGTGAATGATTTAATTGATAGAATTACGGTAGAATCTATTTTAAAAAACAAAGGCGGAGAGTTTCTTTATAATCTAGAATTTAACAAAGTAAAACATTTAGGAAAAGAAGCCATTAGGAAGTGGCAACAAAAAATACTAGAGGACTATAATAAAAAAATTTAATTTAATTTATTTTATTAGTCAAGTAAATTCCTGAAATACAAATTCGTACAAAATTTATTGTATGATAAGTTATAAAATAATGCATTTAAATAAAGTGTGAAAACTATTTTCGCAAACTAAATTTTGATTTGTTTCTGATGTTTCAAGCAAAGAATTTTTGCTGGTTGGTAAGCAAAGATTTTTTGCTGGTTGGTAAATGTGTGTAATGAATGTTGGTTTTTTAGTTCACGAAAATTTTTGTTTTTCTGTATGTTGGCTAATAATATTATGTTTAAATTCAATGAATTATTATAATAAAAGTTAGAGATTTTTGTCTGGGGTTTATGATTTTGAGATTTATGTAGTTATTGGTTCAAATTCTGGTTAAATATTACATAAAAGTTTTTGAATTTTAAAAACTATCTATTTGATGAAGTCTTGTTCTAATTTTATTCAAACTTCTTACAATAAATTCATAGATGGATGAGAGAATAAAATCTTTAGAACAAGAATTATTTAAACTAAAGAAATATTTAACAACTACGTTAAATCAAGCGTGGGACAAACTAATAGAATTACATCCAGATAAAGAATTTCTTGAATTAGCTAAAGATTACATAAGACATAATAGGTTGCCAAAAATAGACGAGTTAGAATATATAAAAGAGCAAATAGAGAAGGTTGAAGGAATAAAAACAGCAAAACTAAAGAGTACATTAGAAGAATTAACAGATGCTAAGTGTGGTTTGGAGTATAAATGCAAACAGCTAGTTCTACGGACAAAAGAATTAACTGTTTTACTTCAAGACACGGAAAATCAGACCTTAAGTTTGGAAAAAGCACTTCGAAGAGAAGGAAAGTCAGACAAAGACATTAGCATATATCTAGAGGAGGACAGTGAATTAGAAAACCAAAGTAAGGAAAAAGAAGTAACTATAAAGAAACTCGTGCTACAAGTAAGA
>NC_051846.1:94034751-94066501 GCF_002237135.1 Teleopsis dalmanni | reverse complement strand
AAAATATACTGTATATACTTAAATATACATATGCTAGAATAATACATATTGAAAAGAAAGTTCGGAATATGAGCATTATTCCGTGTGAAGTATTTTATAGTAATAAAGTTTAAACTCTTGATCCCTATATTCAACGGTTCAAAAATAAAGTAATATAGTCTTCGTGTCTTATTTAGGTCTGCATTCGAACCTTCAGTTTTAATTGTAACTTTATCCGTGCTTAAGGAATCGAAGTATTGAATATGAATTGCTTCTCGAATTGCACGTAAGACATAAAAGTGAATGGTCAAAGTTTTAACGATTTACAATATATAACAAATTGCACCACAACTTGGATGAACAATCAAGAATTAACTTGCAGAAGAAAAATATAGGCATGGAAACAATTTATAATGAAGGGCCAGATTCGATTCATCATTCAGCAGTGATGACAAAATCTTGATTTGAACTTAATTTTGCACCAAATCTTGTTAATACATATACATATGTAAGAATTATCTGCCCAAATAAGCAGATTATTAAATTTTAATTAATCTATATTTAGATGGTAATTTAATTTAATTTAATTATATAAAGTTGAATTGATTAAAATAATTAATATGTGCTCTTTTAAACTTCACCAATTAAACTTAATTTAAAAAAAAACGGAGTTTATATTTGTTCGAATTAAGTTATATAAAAATACGTACTTGGTTTGGTAGCAATTTACAGTAAATCAGTTAACGACAATTGGCCAGGCAATCTCCACTTAATATAATTTCAAATTAATATCACTTGATTGAAAATAAAACATTTTGGAAATATCTTCTTGGCAAGTTTAAAGTATTTATGAGCCAAAATTTGGAAGTTTATTAAACGGAATTAAAAATTGTATATTCTACAAATTTTCTTTTAATTACAAAGATTTTTTTATCAAAATTGTCACAATTAGACTGTCATAATTTTAAATATTTCAATGCTATTCGTATTGAAAATCGTTACAAATTGAAACCCAATAGAAATGGAACATTTGTTGTTGTTGTTGTGATTTGAGTTAGTGTTATTGCGCACTTTTACTCTTTTGCGGCTGGGGGCTTATCTTTGCCCCACACTAAACTTTAACTATACTATATCATAGATATCTACCATACGCAGATCAGCATATCTTCCTGTGCGTCCTGAGGTGGACTTAAGGTATTTTATTTTGTGAATAATTTTAGGGCTCTGTCCTTGATATATTTTTTCGCTGAGTCAATTCTTAGATCTCTATGCATATCTATTGTTCTAATATACCAAGGAATCTTAATTAGTCTTCTTAGAGCCAGATTTTGTGATATCTGTAATTGCTTTATGGCAGTATTTGAGGCTTTGCTGTATGTTACACATCCGTACAGTAGTGCTGGTCTAATTATTTGAGTATATAATAACTTTCTATTTTTGAGGTTGAAGCGATTATTATTAAACAACGGCTTAAGGAGATGTAGAATTTTAGAGCAACTATACCGTTTGCATTTCATATGTTTATACCAATGAAGCCGTTTGTCAAAAGTGACCCCTAGATATTTTATGCTTTCCTCGCACCGTATCTCCTTGCCACCGACGCTCACTTCTGGAAGTGCTGCCTTCTTTTTCGTGTTATGAATATAGCCTGTAACGACAATTTTTCGTCGCTCTGTTTGCCGGGGTAATACTCAGGGGTTGGTCCTGGGTCGTTACAATAAATTTTTAAAGGATAAAGACGGTGTTTGATTTCAATATTTATTTATTATTAAGTTGTCTTAAAACTAACAATGTTTATTCATTTATATTTGATATTTATAAAAATTATTATATCTGTTGTGGAAGAAAAGTTTATGGGTTATAGATGTTGTTATCTATAGACGTGTTCACGCCTATATATATATATATAGTAAGTAGGCTTAGTAAGTAGGAAAGGATCTAAAACGTGTTCACGCTTTATATTAAGTTTTAATAGCAAGATATGAACGTGTTCACGCTTATATTTGCTACTGGGAAAGGATATAAACGTGTTCACGCTTATGTGCGGTGGTTGTAGGAGGAATAAAACGTGTTTACGCTTTATATTAGGGTGTAGTAACCAGATATGAACGTGTCCACGCTTATATCTGCTACCGGGGAGGAATATACAAATCAAAGGAAAATTTGTTATGTAAGTCTCTATTTATACTTAACTCTGCGGCCGACTTTGTATGTTATATTTGACTGTCCAAGTCCCTGGTGCGTTTTCTTGTCTTCGAAAGTTGATAACAAGCCTCTGTCTGCTTCTGAACACTTTGTGTGTTGATCACTGACTGCCTTCTTCTAAGTAAATGCGTCTTCTTATATACGCATCAGACCAAACTTTAACGTAGCGCAAAGCTTAGTTTACAGCTGGCTTGGATTTTTGACGTCGTTGCTGTTTTGCGCTTTCGCCGTAGTTAATATGCGCGCGCATCAATTTTAACACAAAGCTCTTTGCACAAAAGCTTTTTTTTGACGTTTCTTGTGTTGTGCATTTGTTTTGTTTTGAAACGTGTTTAGCTTAGTGTCGGTAGTGGCGGCTTTAAATATTTATATTTATTTATTAAAATAAAAATAAATATTAAAAATATTAAAAGTACAAGTTTAAATAATAAATAAATAAGGTAGGTACAATATTTATTTATTTGAATATATTTTGCATTCTTTTAAATTTTCAATGTAACCTCAGGTTTTATTCAACTGGTGCAGTTACGTGCATGCGGGGGTGGGTTTATGGTAAGTTATTTACTTTCAAAATATTATATAAAAATTAATCAATTTTTATTTCAGGTATTAACTGCACACTAGTTATATGTAGGTTGGAAATTGGTAAAAATTTCCATCCTTACATTTCCTTCCTTCTTCGGGAAGTGAAGTTAAGATGAGATACTACCTGGTGGCACGATTTCGTTTCTTTGGAGTTTTAAAAATTTTGTAAAAATTGTGTTGGTCTCTGATGTGGTGATCATCACCCTTCTGATGAAGCATACTTGGATATTTCATCTGTCGCTGCCGATTTTGAACGATGGTTGGATTCTGAGTTCCGTGATAATATTTTCTTGCTTGTGCCGGGTAACCGACTACTTTGTCCTTCATGTGAGTAGGATTATTTTTTCCTTGCTGTGATAGTTGTTCCTGTTGACTAACGTGTTTTATTAAACCTAGTTGTGGTGGTGGTTGGGTAAAACTTATTATTTTATCAATCATTTGAACTTGCGTTGTATTGTGTTTGATGACTTCATCCTTTTGTGTAATTCGTCGTTGAATATCTTGTACTTGTTGCCATGGTATTAGCGAAGTGTTTAAATGTGCTTGTTCTTGAGGTATACAAAGTGATGAAGTTTCTACTACTTCAGTTAATGATGTATACGGTTGTTCTACGCTTGATTCCATTTGAGGTTTAGTATCTTGCTGTTGTTGAAGTTGTATTTGACCTAGTACCTTTTGTTGATCTTGCTTGACTCGGAATTGTTTAAATACTTCTGGGTTTTCTTTGATATATCTTGGACCTTGTTGTCGTTGTGCCTTTTGTATTTGTACTGGTAACTTTTGTTGATCTTGCTTGACTCGGAGTTGTTTACATACTTCTGTGTTTTCTTTGATATGTTTTATATTTCGCTGACGTTGTGCTTCTGGGATTTGGAGCTCTTGTATCTCTTTGTTTGATATGAGGCATTTACATGGCGTTTGCGCTTGTAAATTTTCTCGCAGTTCTACTGACTGCTGCTCTGGGTAAATTCGACATTGCATGCTTTGTATTATACTTGGCTTGGATAGTGATGCTGTCTTTGAAGTTGCAATTCTATTTATTCTAGCTGGTGTTTGCGCAGCTATCGACTGGTTGGGTTGTTGGTTACTTTGCTGCTGGTTCCGGACAGATGATACGGGACCTAGACTATAGTAATCTTCAACTCGTACTGGCGTCGTGGATATGAGTCTCATTGTACTCTGTAATAGCATTATTGGTGGGTGCTCAACTATTGTGCACATGTGGATAGTTTCTTCTTGAACATGGTCTCGACTCACTTTGTGCTGTGTTGTGTGAAGTTCTTCAAAGTCATCAGCAAGTGTTGCTAACTCATTTAAGCTTGTGAAGTCTTGATGTTTCATGTACACTTTGTAATCTGTGTTCATGTTGCGATATATTCGCTCTAATTGTGAATCTGGATCCAGGCAAGCTCATCGCATTAAATTTTGAATGTCGATAAAATAATCCTTGAATTTTTCCTTTGGTTTATGAAGCCGCAATCGCACCTCGTCTTCTAATTTTTCAAAATATTTAGAGGAAATGAAAAATTTTAGGAAGTCGATTTTAAAAGTTGTCCATAACTGCCAATGCTTATTATTATTGCGATACCACATTAGTGCTTTGTCTTCGAGAAGTATAGGCATCGTCTTGGGAACAAGATTTACGTTAATGGCGTAAATATCTGCTAGTTCTTCTATTCTTTCTATAAAACCCAATGGATTCTTTCGTCCGTCTTAACGTACCGACCACTTCCTTATCTGTTCTACGACATGAGCATATGATGAAGCCATGATCGACATGAGGCATTTAATCTTTGGACGTCTTGTGTTTATATTTTACTTTGTGGTAACGTTAGCTTGTGCCATTCATTCTGATGATAAAATCATACTTTCTTTCGGTTTACATAGTTTCCTGTTTGCTTTCGTATTTAAAATCTCCTGAACACGGTCATACTTGATTTTGGCTGGGATAACTTCTTTATTAAAAAAAATCCTTGAACACTGTCCCTGCTCGGGCGCCAATTGTAACGACAATTTTCCGTCGCTCTGTTTGCCGGGGTAATACTCAGAGGTTGGTCCTGGGTCGTTACAATAAATTTTTAAAGGATAAAGACGGTGTTTGATTTCAATATTTATTTATTATTAAGTTGTCTTAAAACTAACAATGTTTATTCATTTATATTTGATATTTATAAAAATTATGATATCTGTTGTGGAAGAAAAGTTTACGGGTTATAGACGTTATTATCTATAGACGTGTTCACGCCTATATATATATATATAGTAAGTAGGCTTAGTAAGTAGGAAAGGATCTAAAACGTGTTCACGCTTTATATTAAGTTTTAATAGCAAGATATGAACGTGTTCACGCTTATATTTGCTACTGGGAAAGGATATAAACGTGTTCACGCTTATGTGCGGTGGTTGTAGGAGGAATAAAACGTGTTTACGCTTTATATTAGGGTGTAGTAACCAGATATGAACGTGTCCACGCTTATATCTGCTACCGGGGAGGAATATACAAATCAAAGGAAAATTTGTTATGTAAGTCTCTATTTATACTTAACTCTGCGGCCGACTTTGTATGTTGTATTTGACTGTCCAAGTCCCTGGTGCGTTTTCTAGTCTTCGAAAGTTGATAACGAGCCTCTGTCTGCTTCTGAACACTTTGCGTGTTGATCACTGACTGCCTCTTCTAAGTAAATGCGTCTTCTTATATACGCATCAGACCAAACTTTAACGTAGCGCAAAGCTTAGTTTACAGCTGGCTTGGATTTTTGACGTCGTTGCTGTTTTGCGCTTTCGCCGTAGTTAATATGCGCGCGCATCAATTTTAACACAAAGCTCTTTGCACAAAAGCTTTTTTTTGACGTTTCTTGTGTTGTGCATTTGTTTTGTTTTGAAACGTGTTTAGCTTAGTGTCGGTAGTGGCGGCTTTAAATATTTATATTTATTTATTAAAATAAAAATAAATATTAAAAATATTAAAAGTACAAGTTTAAATAATAAATAAATAAGGTAGGTACAATATTTATTTATTTGAATATATTTTGCATTCTTTTAAATTTTCAATGTAACCTCAGGTTTTATTCAACTGGTGCAGTTACGTGCATGCGGGGGTGGGTTTATGGTAAGTTATTTACTTTCAAAATATTATATAAAAATTAATCAATTTTTATTTCAGGTATTAACTGCACACTAGTTATATGTAGGTTGGAAATTGGTAAAAATTTCCATCCTTACATTTCCTTCCTTCTTCGGGAAGTGAAGTTAAGATGAGATACTACCTGGTGGCACGATTTCGTTTCTTTGGAGTTTTAAAAATTTTGTAAAAATTGTGTTGGTCTCTGATGTGGTGATCATCACCCTTCTGATGAAGCATACTTGGATATTTCATCTGTCGCTGCCGATTTTGAACGATGGTTGGATTCTGAGTTCCGTGATAATATTTTCTTGCTTGTGCCGGGTAACCGACTACTTTGTCCTTCATGTGAGTAGGATTATTTTTTCCTTGCTGTGATAGTTGTTCCTGTTGACTAACGTGTTTTATTAAACCTAGTTGTGGTGGTGGTTGGGTAAAACTTATTATTTTATCAATCATTTGAACTTGCGTTGTATTGTGTTTGATGACTTCATCCTTTTGTGTAATTCGTCGTTGAATATCTTGTACTTGTTGCCATGGTTGTTCTTGAGGTATACAAAGTGATGAAGTTTCTACTACTTCAGTTAATGATGTATACGGTTGTTCTACGCTTGATTCCATTTGAGGTTTAGTATCTTGCTGTTGTTGAAGTTGTATTTGACCTAGTACCTTTTGTTGATCTTGCTTGACTCGGAATTGTTTAAATACTTCTGGGTTTTCTTTGATATATCTTGGACCTTGTTGTCGTTGTGCTTTTTGTATTTGTACTGGTAACTTTTGTTGATCTTGCTTGACTCGGAGTTGTTTACATACTTCTGTGTTTTCTTTGATATGTTTTATATTTCGCTGACGTTGTGCTTCTGGGATTTGGAGCTCTTGTATCTCTTTGTTTGATATGAGGCATTTACATGGCGTTTGCGCTTGTAAATTTTCTCGCAGTTCTACTGACTGCTGCTCTGGGTAAATTCGACATTGCATGCTTTGTATTATACTTGGCTTGGATAGTGATGCTGTCTTTGAAGTTGCAATTCTATTTATTCTAGCTGGTGTTTGCGCAGCTATCGACTGGTTGGGTTGTTGGTTACTTTGCTGCTGGTTCCGGACAGATGATACGGGACCTAGACTATAGTAATCTTCAACTCGTACTGGCGTCGTGGATATGAGTCTCATTGTACTCTGTAATAGCATTATTGGTGGGTGCTCAACTATTGTGCACATGTGGATAGTTTCTTCTTGAACATGGTCTCGACTCACTTTGTGCTGTGTTGTGTGAAGTTCTTCAAAGTCATCAGCAAGTGTTGCTAACTCATTTAAGCTTGTGAAGTCTTGATGTTTCATGTACACTTTGTAATCTGTGTTCATGTTGCGATATATTCGCTCTAATTGTGAATCTGGATCCAGGCAAGCTCATCGCATTAAATTTTGAATGTCGATAAAATAATCCTTGAATTTTTCCTTTGGTTTATGAAGCCGCAATCGCACCTCGTCTTCTAATTTTTCAAAATATTTAGAGGAAATGAAAAATTTTAGGAAGTCGATTTTAAAAGTTGTCCATAACTGCCAATGCTTATTATTATTGCGATACCACATTAGTGCTTTGTCTTCGAGAAGTATAGGCATCGTCTTGGGAACAAGATTTACGTTAATGGCGTAAATATCTGCTAGTTCTTCTATTCTTTCTATAAAACCCAATGGATTCTTTCGTCCGTCTTAACGTACCGACCACTTCCTTATCTGTTCTACGACATGAGCATATGATGAAGCCATGATCGACATGAGGCATTTAATCTTTGGACGTCTTGTGTTTATATTTTACTTTGTGGTAACGTTAGCTTGTGCCATTCATTCTGATGATAAAATCATACTTTCTTTCGGTTTACATAGTTTCCTGTTTGCTTTCGTATTTAAAATCTCCTGAACACGGTCATACTTGATTTTGGCTGGGATAACTTCTTTATTAAAAAAAATCCTTGAACACTGTCCCTGCTCGGGCGCCAATTGTAACGACAATTTTCCGTCGCTCTGTTTGCCGGGGTAATACTCAGAGGTTGGTCCTGGGTCGTTACAATAAATTTTTAAAGGATAAAGACGGTGTTTGATTTCAATATTTATTTATTATTAAGTTGTCTTAAAACTAACAATGTTTATTCATTTATATTTGATATTTATAAAAATTATGATATCTGTTGTGGAAGAAAAGTTTACGGGTTATAGACGTTATTATCTATAGACGTGTTCACGCCTATATATATATATAGTAAGTAGGCTTAGTAAGTAGGAAAGGATCTAAAACGTGTTCACGCTTTATATTAAGTTTTAATAGCAAGATATGAACGTGTTCACGCTTATATTTGCTACTGGGAAAGGATATAAACGTGTTCACGCTTATGTGCGGTGGTTGTAGGAGGAATAAAACGTGTTTACGCTTTATATTAGGGTGTAGTAACCAGATATGAACGTGTCCACGCTTATATCTGCTACCGGGGAGGAATATACAAATCAAAGGAAAATTTGTTATGTAAGTCTCTATTTATACTTAACTCTGCGGCCGACTTTGTATGTTGTATTTGACTGTCCAAGTCCCTGGTGCGTTTTCTTGTCTTCGAAAGTTGATAACAAGCCTCTGTCTGCTTCTGAACACTTTGTGTGTTGATCACTGACTGCCTTCTTCTAAGTAAATGCGTCTTCTTATATACGCATCAGACCAAACTTTAACGTAGCGCAAAGCTTAGTTTACAGCTGGCTTGGATTTTTGACGTCGTTGCTGTTTTGCGCTTTCGCCGTAGTTAATATGCGCGCGCATCAATTTTAACACAAAGCTCTTTGCACAAAAGCTTTTTTTTGACGTTTCTTGTGTTGTGCATTTGTTTTGTTTTGAAACGTGTTTAGCTTAGTGTCGGTAGTGGCGGCTTTAAATATTTATATTTATTTATTAAAATAAAAATAAATATTAAAAATATTAAAAGTACAAGTTTAAATAATAAATAAATAAGGTAGGTACAATATTTATTTATTTGAATATATTTTGCATTCTTTTAAATTTTCAATGTAACCTCAGGTTTTATTCAACTGGTGCAGTTACGTGCATGCGGGGGTGGGTTTATGGTTAGTTATTTACTTTCAAAATATTATATAAAAATTAATCAATTTTTATTTCAGGTATTAACTGCACAATAGTTATATGTAGGTTGGAAATTGGTAAAAATTTCCATCCTTACAAACGTGGCATGGATTCGATGCATTATAATAATTTTCAGCCGGAGCTATATAATTTCAAAGCACAGTATAACATTCTCAACGAAGCGTGGATTCGATGCACTCTACTAATTTTCAGCCGGAGCTATATGATTTCAAAACGCAGTATTATATTTCCAACGTATCATGGATTCGATGCAATATAATAATTTTATGCCGGAGCTATATAATTTCAAAGCACAGTATAATATTTGCAACGTAGCGTGGATTCGATGCACTCCACTAATTTTCAGCCGGAGCTATATAATTTCAAAGCACAGTGTAATATTTTCAACGTGGCATCGATTCGATGCCCTATAATAATTTTTAACCGGAGCTATATAATTTCAAAACACAGTATTATATTTTCAAAATGCGTGAAATCGATGCACTATAATCATTTTCAGCCGGAGCTATATAAGTTCAAAACACAGTATTATATTTTCAACGTGGCATCGATTCGATGCATTATAATAATTCCTAACCAGAGCTACATAATTTCAAAGCACAGTATTATATTCTTAAAATGGCGTGAAATCGATGCACTATAATCATTTTCAGCCGGAGCTATATAATTTCAAAGCACAGTATTATATTTTCAACGTTGCATGGATATGATGCACTATAATAATTTTTAACCGGAGCTATATAATTTCAAAGCACAGTATTATATTTTCAACGTGGTATGGAATCGATGCACTATAATAACTTTCAGCCGGAGCTATAAAATTTCAAAGCACACTATAATATTTTCAACGTAGCGTGGATTCGATGCACTATAATAATTTTCAGCCGGTGCTATATAATTTCAAAACACAGTATAATATTTTCAACGTGGCATGGATTCGATGCACTATAATCATTTTCAGCCGGAGCTATATAATTTCAAAACACAGTATTATATTTTCAACGTGGCTTCGATTCGATACACTTTAATAATTTTCAGCCGGAGCTATATAATTTCAAAACACAGTATAATGTTTTCAACGTGGCATGGATTCGATGCACTCTACTAATTTTCAGGCGGAGCTATATAATTTCAAAACACAATATTATATTTTCAAAGTGGCGTGAAATCGATGC
The DNA here is from genome assembly GCF_002237135.1 of Teleopsis dalmanni. Taxonomy (NCBI): domain Eukaryota; kingdom Metazoa; phylum Arthropoda; class Insecta; order Diptera; family Diopsidae; genus Teleopsis; species Teleopsis dalmanni. The sequence goes on along the minus strand of NC_051846.1, from coordinate 94,056,294 downwards.
ACTATAATCATTTTCAGCCGGAGCTATATAATTCCAAAACACAATATTATATTTTCAACGTGGCGTGGATTCGATGCACTTTAATAATTTTCAGCCGGAGCTATATAAGTTCAAAGCATAATATAATATTTTCAACGTGGCATGGATTCGATGCATTATAATAATTTTCAGGCGGAGCAATATAATTTCAAAGCACAGTATAATATTTTCAACGTAGCGTGGATTCGATGCAGTCTACTAATTTTCAGGCGAATCTATATAATTTCAAAGCACAGTATTATATTTTCAACGTGGCATCGATTCAATGCATTATAATAATTTTCTGCCGTAGCTATATAATTTCAAAGCACAGTGTAATATTTTCAACGTAGCGTGGATTCGATGCACTCTACTAATTTTCAGCCGGAGCTATATAATTTCAAAACACAGTATTATATTTTCAACGTGGCATCGATTCGATGCACTTTAATAATTTTCAGCCGGAGCTATATAATTTCAAAGCACAGTATTATATTTTCAACGTAGCATGGATTCGATGCACTTTAATAATTTTCAGCCGGAGCTATATAATTTCAAAGCACAGTGTAATATTTTCAAAATGGCGTGGATTCGATACACTCTACTAATTTTCAGCCGGAGCTATTTAATTCCAAAACACAGTATTATATTTAAAACGTGGCATGGATTCGATGCATTATAATAATTTTCAGCCGGAGCTATATAACTTCAAAGCACAGTATAATATTTTCAACGTAGCGTGAATTCGATGCACCATAATCATTTTCAGGCGGAGCTATATAATTTCAAAACACAGTATTATATTTTCAACGTGGCATCGATTCGATGCACTTTAATAATTTTCAGTCGGAGCTATATAATTTCAAAACACAGTACATTGTGACCGAAAAGTTTTCGGAAATTCTCATTTAAAATTCGCGCGCTGTATATTTTTCGATATTTTAAGTTTATGTAGTTTGGCAGCACTGTCTTTAATTACTATGCCAAAAATGAGCGCGATCTGTCAGACAGTTCGTTTACGGCAGCTGTTGAAACCAGTTCACCTCAGTAGTGCGTTGCGAAAAAAACAATGGAAAAAAATATTGAACAAAGAGTTTGCATCAAATTTTGTGTTTCGAACGAAATTTCGTGTGCAGAATCGTTGCGAATGCTACAAAAGGCTTATGGGGAATCAGTTTTATCGAAAACTCAAGTTTATGAGTGGTACAAAGCCTTTCAGGACTGTCGTACGACCGTCGAAGACATGCCGCGTTCTGGACGACCTTCGACCTCTACCACCGACGAAAACATTGAAAAGGCAAAGGAAATCGTGTTCAAAAATCCTCATGTGAGTGTTAGAGAGATAGCACGAGAGCTAGGCATCGGTCGTGAGATGGCTCGTTTGATTTTGGTGGACAATTTGTGTATGCGACGTGTCAACGCTCGGCTTTTTCCGATTCACCTCAATTTGTTCCAAAAACACCATCGTGGACAGGTCTCGTTAGACATGCTTGATCGTGCCAATTCCGATCCAACTTTCATGGAACGCATCATAACGGGTGACGAGACATGGGTCTACGAGTACGACATGCAAACAAGCCAACAATCATCGGAATGGAGAGGAAAAGACGAGCCGAAACCGAAAAAACCACGCCAAAGTCGCTCGAAAATCAAGGCAATGCTGATTGTTTTCTTCGATATTCGTGGTGTGGTGCATCATGAATTCGTCCCTGAAGGACAAACAGTCAATAAAGCCTATTATTTGACTGTTTTAAGACGTTTGCGTGAAAATATCCGCCGTAAACGGCCTCAATTGTGGAAGGATAATTCATGGATTTTTCATGACGATAATGCTCCCTCGCACCGAGCCAACATTATCAACGATTTTAAGGCCAAAAATTCAATAAATACCATCGAACAGCCACCGTATTCACCTGATCTTGCACCGTGTGACTTTTTCCTGTTTCCCAAACTCAAATTACCACTCAGAGGAACGCGTTTTGAATCCATATAAGACGTAAAACAGAATTCGCAGAGGGAACTCAAAGCCATACCGGAAAGCGCCTATAAAAAATGTTTTGATGATTGGAAGAAACGTTGGCATTTGTGTATCGCTTCTAATGGAGCATATTTTGAAGGAGATAAAATAAATATTGATGAAGATTAAGAATTTTGCGTTTTATTTAAAATTTCCGGAAACTTTTCGGTCACAATAATAATTTCAACGTGGCATGGATTCGATGCACTATAATAATTTTTAACCGGAGCTATATAATTTCAAAGCACAGTATTATATTTTCAACCTGGCATCGATTCGATGCACTTTAATAATTTTCAGTCGGGGCTATATAAGTTCAAAACACAGTATTATATTTTCAACGTGGCATCGATTCGATGCATTATAATAATTCCTAACCTGAGCTATATAATTTCAAAGCACAGTATTATATTCTTAAAATGGCGTGAAATCGATGCACTATAATCATTTTCAGCCGGAGCTATATAATTTCAAAACACAGTATTATATTTTCAACGTTGCATGGATATGATGCACTATAATAATTTTTAACCGGAGCTATATAATTTCAAAGCACAGTATAATATTTTCAACGTGGCATGGATTCGATGCACTATAATCATTTTCAGGCGGAGCTATATAATTTCAAAGCACAGTATTATATTTTCAACGTGGTATGGAATCGATGCACTTTAATAATTTTCAGCCGGAGCTATATAACTTCAAAGCACAGTATAATATTTTCAACGTAGCGTGAATTCAATGCATTATAACAATTTTCAGCCGGAGCTATATAATTTCAAAACACAGTATTATATTTTCAAAATGGCGTGAAATCGATGCACTATAATCATTTTCAGCCGGAGCTATATAATTTCAAAACACAGTATTATACTTTCAACGTGGCATGGATTCGATGCATTATAATAATTTTCTGCCGGAGCTATATAATTTCAAAGCACAGTGTAATATTTTCAACGTAGCGTGGATTCGATGCACTCTATTAATTTTCAGCCGGAGCTATATAATTTCAAAACACAGTATTATATTTTCAACGTGGCATCGATTCGATGCACTTTAATAATTTTCAGCCGGAGCTATATAATTTCAAAGCACAGTATTATATTTTCAACGTGGCATGGATTCGATGCACTTTAATAATTTTCAGCCGGAGCTATATAATTTCAAAGCACAGTATAATATTTTCAAAATGGCGTGGATTCGATACACTCTACTAATTTTCAGCCGGAGCTATTTAATTCCAAAACTCAGTATTATATTTAAAACGTGGCATGGATTCGATGCATTATAATAATTTTCAGCCGGAGCTATATAACTTCAAAGCACAGTATAATATTTTGAAATTATATAGCTCCGGCTGAAAAACTTTTCGGTCACAATAATAATTTCAACGTGGCATGGATTCGATGCACTATAATAATTTTTAACCGGAGCTATATAATTTCAAAGCACAGTATTATATTTTCAACCTGGCATCGATTCGATGCACTTTAATAATTTTCAGTCGGGGCTATATAAGTTCAAAACACAGTATTATATTTTCAACGTGGCATCGATTCGATGCATTATAATAATTCCTAACCTGAGCTATATAATTTCAAAGCACAGTATTATATTCTTAAAATGGCGTGAAATCGATGCACTATAATCATTTTCAGCCGGAGCTATATAATTTCAAAACACAGTATTATATTTTCAACGTTGCATGGATATGATGCACTATAATAATTTTTAACCGGAGCTATATAATTTCAAAGCACAGTATAATATTTTCAACGTGGCATGGATTCGATGCACTCTAATCATTTTCAGGCGGAGCTATATAATTTCAAAGCACATTATTATATTTTCAACGTGGTATGGATTCGATGCACTTTAATAATTTTTAGCCGGAGCTATTTAATTTCCAAGCACAGTATTATATTTTCAACGTGGCGTGAATTCGATGCATTATAACATTTTCAGCGGGAGCTATATAATTTCAAAACACAGTATTATATTTTCAACGTGGCGTGGATTCGATGCATTATAATAATTTTCAGCCGGAGCTATATAATTTCAAAGCACAGTATAATATTTTCAACGTGGCATGGGTTCGATGCACTATAATAATTTTTAACCGGAGCTATATAATTTCAAATCCAGCACTATATTTCCAACGTGGCATGGATTCGATGCATTTTAATAATTTTCAGCCGGAGCTATATAATTTCAAAGCACAGTATTATATTTTCAACGTGTCATCGAGTCGATGCACTATAATAATTTTTAACCGGAGCTATATAATTTCAAAGCACAATATTATATTTTCAATGTAGCGTGAAATCGATGCACTATAATAATTTTCAGCCGGAGCTATATAGTTTCAAAGCACAGTATTATATTTCCAAAGTGGCGCGAAATCGATGCACTATAATCATTTTCAGTCGGAGCTATATAATTTCAAAACACAGTATAATATTTTCAACGTGGCATGGATTCGATGCACTATAATAATTTTTAACCGGAGCTATATAATTTCAAAGCACAGTATTATGTTTTCAACGTGGCATCGATTCGATGCACTATAATAATTTTCAGCCGGAGCTATATAATTTCAAAGCGCAGTAAAATATTTTCAACGTAGCGTGGATTCGATGCATTATAATAATTTTCAGCCGGAGCTGTATAATTTCAAAGCACAGTATAATATTTTCAAGGTAGCGTGGATTCGATGCATTATCATAATTTTCAGCCGAAACTATATAATTTTAAAGCACAGTATAATATTTTCAACGTGGCATGGATTCGATGCATAATAATAACTTTCAGCCGGAGCTATATAATTTCAAAGCACAGTATTATGTTTTCAACGTGGCATCGATTGGATGCAATTTAACAATTTTCAGCCGGAACTATATAATTTCAAAGCGCAGTAAAATATTTTCAACGTAGCGTGGATTCGATGCACTCTAATAATTTTTAACCGAAGCTGTACAATTTCAAAGTACTATATTTTTAAAGTGGCGTGAAAGCGATGCACTATAAAAATTTTCAGCGGGAGCTATGTAATTTCAAAACAGTATTATATTTTCAACGTGGCATGGATTCGAAGCACAATAATAATTTTTAGCCGGAGCTATATAATTTCAAAGCACAGTATTATATTTTCAACGTGGCATGGATTCGATGCACTCTAACAATTTTCAGCCGGAGCTATATAATTACAAAGCACAATATAATATTTTCAACGTGGCATGGATTCGATGCACTCCACTAATTTTCAGATGGAGCTATATAATTTCAAAGCACAGTATTATATTTTCAACGTGGCATGGATTCGATGCACTTTAATAATTTTCAGCCGGAGCTATATAATTTCAAAACACAGTAAAATATTTTCAACGTAGAGTGAATTCTATGTACTATAATAATTTTCAGCCGGAGCTATATAATTTCAAATCACAGTATAATATTTTCAAGGTAGCGTGTATGCGATGCACTCTAATAACTTTCAGCCGGAGCTATATAATTTCAAAACACAGTATAATATTTTCAACGTGGCATGGATTCGATGCACTATAATAATTTTTAGCCGAAGCTATATAATTTCAAAACACAGTATTATATTTTCAACGTGGCATGGATTCGGTGCATATTAATAATTTTCATAATAATTTTCAGCCGGAGCTGTATAACTTGAAAACTTTATTATATTTTCAGGGTGGCATTTATATGATGCACTATAATAATTTTTAACCGGAGCTATATAGTCTCAAAATACTGTGTTATATTTTCAATGTGGCATGGATTCGGTACACTTTAATAATTTTCAGCCGGAGCTACATAATTTCAAAACACGGTATAATATTTTCAAGGTAGCGTATATTCGTTGCACTATAATAATTTTCAACCGGAGCTATATAATTTCAAAGCACAGTATTATATTTTCAACGTGGCATGGATTCGATGCATTATAATAATTTTCAGCCGGAGCTATATAATTTCAAAGCACAGTATAATATTTTCAACGTGGCATGGATTCGATGCATAGTAATAATTTTCATAATAATTTTCAGCCAGAGCTATATAACTTCAAAACACAGTTTTATATTTTCAACGTGGCGTTGATTCGATGCACTATAATAATTTTCAGCCGGAGCTATATAGTCTTAAAGCACAGTATTATATTTTCAACGTGGCATGGATGTAATGCACTTTAATAATTTTCAGCCTGAGCTATATAATTTCAAAGCACAGTATAATATTTTCAAGGTAGCGTATATTCGCTGCACTATAATAATTTTCAACCGGAGGTATATAATTTCAAAGCACAGTATTATATTTTCAACGTGGCATGGATTGGATGTACTCTTATAATTTTCAGCGGGAGCTATATAATTTCAAAGCACAGTATTATATTTTCACCGTGGCATTGATTCGATGCATAATAATAACTTTCATAATAATTTTCAGCCGGAACTATATAGTCTCAAAACACTGTATTATATGTTCAAGGTGGCATGGATATGATGTACTTTAATCATTTATAGCCGGAGCTATATAATTTCAAAGCACAGTATAATATTTTCAAGGTAGTGTGTATTCGAGGCACTGTAATAATTTTTAGCCTGGGCTATATAATTTCAAAACACAGTATTTTATTTTCAACGTGGCGAGTATTCGATGCATAATAATAATTTTCATAATAATTTTCAGCAGGAGCTATATAATTTCAAAACACAGTATTATATTTTCAACGTGGCATGGATTCGATGCATAATAATAATTTTCATAATAATTTTCAACCGGAGCTATGTAATTTCAAAACACAGTATTTTATTTTCAACGTGGCATGGATATGATGCACTTTAATAATTTTCAGCCGGAGCTATATTATTTTGATGCACAGTATAATATTTTCAGGGTGGCGTGAATTCGATGCACTATAATAATTTTCAACCGGAGCTATATAATTTCAAAGCACAGTATTATATTTTCAACGTGGCATGGATTCGATGCATAATAATAGTTTTCATAATAATTTTCAGCCGGAACTATATAGTCTCAAAACACTGTATTATATGTTCAAGGTGGCATGGATATGATGCACTTTAATCATTTATAGCCGGAGCTATATAATTTCAAAGCACAGTATAATATTTTCAAGGTAGTGTGTATTCGAGGCACTATAATAATTTTTAGCCTGGGCTATATAATTTCAAAACACAGTATTTTATTTTCAACGTGGCATGGATTCGATGCATAATAATAATTTTCATAATAATTTTCAGCCGGAGCTATATAATTTCAAAACACAGTATTATATTTTCAAGGTGGCATGGATATGATGCACTTTAATCATTTATAGCCGGAGCTATATAATTTCAAAGCACAGTATAATATTTTCAAGGTAGTGTGTATTCGAGGCACTATAATAATTTTTAGCCTGGGCTATATAATTTCAAAACACAGTATTTTATTTTCAACGTGGCGTGTATTCGATGCATAATAATAATTTTCATAATAATTTTCAACCGGAGCTATATAATTTCAAAGCACAGTATTATATTTTCAACGTGGCATGGATTCGATGCATAATAATAATTTTCATAATAATTTTCAGCCGGAACTATATAGTCTCAAAACACTGTATTATATGTTCAAGGTGGCATGGATATGATGCACTTTAATCATTTATAGCCGGAGCTATATAATTTCAAAGCACAGTATAATATTTTCAAGGTAGTGTGTATTCGAGGCACTATAATAATTTTTAGCCTGGGCTATATAATTTCAAAACACAGTATTTTATTTTCAACGTGGCGTGTATTCGATGCATAATAATAATTTTCATAATAATTTTCAGCAGGAGCTATATAATTTCAAAACACAGTATTATATTTTCAACGTGGCATGGATTCGATGCATAATAATAATTTTCATAATAATTTTCAACCGGAGCTATATTATTTCAAAACAGTATTATATTTTCAACGTGGCATGGATTCGATGCATTATAATAACTTTCAGCCGGAGCTGTATAATTTCAAAGCACAGTATAATATTTTCAAGGTAGCGTATATTCGATGCACTATAATAATTTTCAACCGGAGCTATATAATTTCAAAGCACAGTATTATATTTTCAACGTGGCATGGATTGGATGTACTATAATAATTTTCAGCCGGAGCTATATAATTTCAAAACACAGTATTATATTTTCAACGTGGCATGGATTCGTTGCATAATAATATTTTTCATAATAATTTTCAGCCGGAGCTATATAATTTAAAAACAGTATTATATTTTCAACGTGGCATTGATATGTTGCACTATAATAATTTTCAGCCGGAACTATATAATTTCAAAACACAGTATTATATTTTCAACGTGGTATTGATTCGATGCACTATAATAATTTTCAGCCGGAGCTATGTAATTTCAAAACACAGTATTATATTTTCAACGTGGCTTGGATATGATGCACTTTAATAATTTTCAGCCGGAGCTATATTATTTCGATGCACAGTATAATATTTTCAGGGTGGCGTGAATTCGATGCACTTTAATAATTTTCAGCCGAAGCTATATAATTTCAAAGCACAGTATAATATTTTCAAGGTAGTGTGTATTCGAGGCACTATAATAATTTTTAGCCTGGGCTATATAATTTCAAAACACAGGATTTTATTTTCAACGTGGCGTGTATTCGAAGCATAATAATAATTTTCATAATAATTTTCAGCAGGAGCTATATAATTTCAAAACACAGTATTATATTTTCAACGTGGCATGGATTCTATGCATAATAATATTTTTCATAATAATTTTCAGCCGGAGCTATATTATTTCAAAGCAGAGTATAATATTTTCAAGGTAGCGTATTTTCGATGCACTATAATAATTTTGAACCGGAGCTATATAATTTGAAAGCACAGTATACTACTTTCAACGTGGCATGGATTGGATGTACTCTAATAATTTTCAGCCGCAGCTATATAATTTCAAAACACAGTATTATATTTTCACCGTGGCATGGATTCGATGCATAATAAAAACTTTCATAATAATTTTCAGCAGGAGCTATATAATTTCAAAAAACAGTACTATATTTTCAACGTGGTATTGATTCGATGCACTATAATAATTTTCAGCTGAAGCTATATAGTCTCAAAACACAGTATTATATTTTCAACGTGGCATGGATATGATGCACTTTAATAATTTTCAGCCGGAGCTATACTATTTCGAAGCACAGCATAATATTTTCAAGGTAGTGTGTATTCGATGCACTATATTAATTATAACCGGAGCTATATAATTTCAGAGCACAGTATTCTACTTTCAACGTGGCATGGATTGGATGTACTATAATAATTTTCAGCCGGAGCTATATAATTTCAAAGCACAGTATACTACTTGCAACGTGGCATGGATTCGATGTACTATAATAGTTTTCAGCCGGAGCTATATAATTTCAAAACACAGTATTATATTTTCAACGTGGCATGGATTCAATGCATAATAATAATTTTCATAATAATTTTCAGCCGGAGCTATATAATTTCAAAACACAGTATTATATATTCAAAGTGGCGTGAAATCGATGCACTATAATAATTTTCAGCCGGAGCTATGAAATTTCAAAACACAGTATTATATTTTCACCGTGGCATGGATATGATGCATTTTAATAATTTTCAGCCGGAGCTATATTATTTCGAAGCACAGTATAATATTTTCAGGGTGGCGTGAATTCGATGCACTATAATAATTTTCAACCGGAGCTATATAATTTCAAAGCCCAGTATTATATTTTCAACGTGGCATGGATTGGATGTACTCTACTAATTTTCAGCCGGAGCTATATAATTTCAAAACACAGTATTATATTTTCAACGTGGCATGGATTCGATGCATAATAATAATTTTCATAATAATTTTCAGCCGGAGCTATATAATTTCAAAACAGTATTATATTTTCAACGTGGCATTGATATGTTGCACTATAATAATTTTAAGCCGGAGCTATATGATTTCAAAACACAGTATTATATTTTCAACGTGGTATTGATTCGATGCACTATAATAATTTTCAGCCGGAGCTATGTAATTTCAAAACACAGTATTATATTTTCAACGTGGCATGGATATGATGCACTTTAATAATTTGCAGCCGGAGCTATATTATTTCGATGCACAGTATAATATTTTCAGGGTGGCGTGAATTCGATGCACTATAATAATTTTCAACCGGAGCTATATAATTTCAAAACACAGTATTATATTTTCAACGTGGCATGGATTCGATGCATAATAATAATTTTCATAATAATTTTCAGCCGGAGCTATATAATTTCAAAACACAGTATTATATTTTCAACGTGGCATTGATATGATGCACTATAATAATTTTCAGCCGGAACTATATAGTCTCAAAACACTGTATTATATGTTCAAGGTGGCATGGATATGATGCACTTTAATCATTTATAGCCGGAGCTATATAATTTCAAAGCACAGTATAATATTTTCAAGGTAGTGTGTATTCGAGGCACTATTATAATTTTTAGCCTGGGCTATATAATTTCAAAACACAGTATTTTATTTTCAACGTGGCGAGTATTCGATGCATAATAATAATTTTCATAATAATTTTCAGCAGGAGCTATATAATTTCAAAACACAGTATTATATTTTCAACCTGGCATGGATTCGATGCATAATAATAATTTTCATAATAATTTTCAACCGGAGCTATATTATTTCAAAACAGTATTATATTTTCAACGTGGCATTGATATGTTGCACTATAATAATTTTCAGCCGGAGCTATATAGTCTCAAAACACAGTGTTATATTTTCAACATAGTATGGATTCGATGCACTTTAACAATTTTTAGCCGAAACTATATAGTCTCAAAGCACAGTATTATATTTTCAACGTGGCATGGGTTCGATGCATAATAATAACTTTCAGCCGGAGCTATATAATTTCAAAGCACAGTATAATATTTTCAAGGTAGTGTGTATTCGAGGCACTATAATAATTTTCAACCGGAGCTATATAATTTCAAAACACAGTATTATATTTTCAACGTGGCATGGATTCGATGCATAATAATAATTTTCATAATAATTTTCAGCCGGAGCAATATAATTTCAAAACACAGTATTATATTTTCAACGTGGCATGGATTCGATGCATTATAATAACTTTTAGCCGGAGCTGTATAATTTCAAAGCACAGTATAATATTTTCAAGGTAGCGTATATTCGATGCACTATAATAATTTTCAACCGGAGCTATATAATTTCAAAGCACAGTATTATATTTTCAACGTTGCATGGATTCGATGCATAATAATATTTTTCATAATAATTTTCAGCCGGAGCTATATAATTTAAAAACAGTATTATATTTTCAACGTGGCATTGATATGTTGCACTATAATAATTTTCAGCCGGAGCTATATAATTTCAAAACACAGTATTATATTTTCAACGTGGTATTGAATCGATGCACTATAACAATTTTCAGCCGGAGCTATGTAATTTCAAAACAAAGTATTATATTTTCAACGTGGCATGGATATGATGCACTTTAATAATTTTCAGCCGGAGCTATATTATTTCGATGCACAGTATAATATTTTCAGGGTGGCGTGAATTCGATGCACTTTAATAATTTTCAGCCGGAGCTATATAATTTCAAAGCACAGTATAATATTTTCAACGTGGCATCGATTCAATGCACTTTAATAACTTTCAGCCGGAGCTATATAATTTCAAACCACAGTATAATATTTTCAACGTGGCGTGTAATCGATGCATAATAATAATTTTCAAAATAATTTTCAGCCGGAGCTATATAATTTCAAAATACAGTATTATATTTTCAACGTGGCATGGATTCGATGCATAATAGTAATTTTCAGAATAATTTTCAGCTGGAGCTATATAATTTCAAAAGAGTATTATATTACTTTAATAATTTTCAGCCGGAGTTATATAGTCTCAAAGCACAGTATTATATTTTCAACGTGTCATCGATTCAATGCACTTTTATAATTTTCAGCCGGAGCTATATAATTTCAAAGCATAGTATAATATTTTCAAGGTAGCGTGTATACGATGCACTCTAATAATTTTCAGCCGGAGCTATATAATTTCAAAACACAGTATTATATTTTCAACGTGGCATGGATTCGATGCACTATAATAATTTTCAGCCGGAGCTATATAATTTCAAATCACAGTATTATATTTTCAACGTGGCATTGATTCGATGCACTATAATAATTTTCAGCCGGAGCTATATAGTCTCAAAACACAGTGTTATATTTTCAACATAGTATGGATTCGATGCACTTTAACAATTTTTAGCCGGAACTATATAGTCTCAAAGCACAGTATTATATCTTCAACGTGGCATGGATTAGATGCATAATAATTTTCATAATAATTTTCAGCCGGAGCTATATAATTTCAAAACACAGTATTATATTTTCAACGTCTCAAAACACAGTATAATATTTTCAACGTGGCATGGATTCTGTGTACTATAATAAATTTCAGCCGGAGCTATATTATTTCAAAGCACAGTATGATATTTTCAACGTTGCGTGTATTCGATGCACTATAATAATTTTCATAATAATTTTCAGCCGGAGCTATATAATTTCAAAACATAGTATTATATTTTCAACGTGGCATGGATTCGATGCACTATAATCATTTTCAGCCGGAGCTATATAGTCTCAAAACACAGTGTTATATTTTCAACATAGTATGGATTCGATGCACTTTAACAATTTTTAGCCGGAGCTATATAGTCTCAAAGCACAGTATTATATTTTCAACGTGTTATGGATTAGATGCACTATAATAATTTTCATAATAATTTTCAGCCGGAGCTATATAATTTCAAAGCACAGTATAATATTTTCAACGTGGCATTGATTCGATGCACTATAATAATTTTCAGCCGGAGCTATATAGTCTCAAAACACAGTGTTATATTTTCAACATAGTATGGATTCGATGCACTTTAACAATTTTTAGCCGGAGCTATATAGTCTCAAAGCACAGTATTATATTTTCAACGTGGCATGGATTAGATGCACTATAATAATTTTCATAATAATTTTCAACCGGAGCTATATAATTTCCAAGCAAAGTATTATATTTTCAACGTGGCATGGATTCGCTGCATAATAATAATTTTCATAATAATTTTCAGCGGGAGCGATATAATTTCAAACCACATTATTATATTTTCTATAATAGCGGGAGCACTATACTATTTTTCAGCCGAAGCTATATAATTTCAAAACACAGTATAATATTTTCAACGTGGCATTGATTCGATGCACTTTAATAATTTTCAGCCGGAGCTATATAATTTCAAAACACAGTATAATATTTTCAAGGTTGCGTGTATTCGATGCACTATAATAATTTTCAGCCGGAGCTTTATAATTATAAAACACAGTATTATATTTTCAACGTAGCATGGATTCGATGCACTCCAATAATTTTCAGCCCGAGCTATATAGTTTCAAAGCACAGTATTATATTTTGAACGTAGCTTGTATTCGATGCATAATAATAATTTTCATAATAATTTTCAAGCGGAGCTATATAATTTCAAAGTACAATATAATACTTTCAAAATAGTTTGTATTCGATGCACTATAATAATTTTCAGCCGGAGCTATATAATTTCAAAACACAGTATGATATTTTCAAAGTTGCGTGTATTCGATGCACTATAATAATTTTCAGTCGGAGCTATATAATTTCAAAGAACAGTATAATATTTGCAAGGTAGCGTGTATTCGATGCACTATAATTTTTTACAACCGGGGCTATATAATTTCAAAGCACAGTTTAATATTTTCAGCGCAGCGTTGTTTCGTTGCACTATAATAATTTTCAGCCGGAGGTGTATAATTTCAAAGCAAAGTATTATATTTTCAACGTGCCGTGGATTCGATGCATTACAATAATTATCAGTCGGTGCTATATAAATTCGAAGTATAGTATAATATTTTCAACGTAGCGTGGATTCGATGCACTCTATTAATTTGCAGCTGGAGTTGTGTACTTTCAAAGCAATATATTTAATGCGTACCTTTTGTGCAGGATGTCCATAGAATACTGTTGCAGCCTTCTATGTACTTCCTTTATCTGAGAACTTTTAAAGCTCTCAGACGGGTATGCTATGCCTCACATATAGTTTACATGCCTTTTTATCTATTATTGGTGACGCTTTTAATTCCGCTATCACCATGCTTGCTGTTGTGATGCATTTTTTTATGTGTAAGCATTGTTTTTGCATGTTTACAACTAGTGCCCATGCTTATTGTTTTTCAAATATTTATGTGCTAGCTTTGTTTTAGCTGTTTACTCTACATGCTTATTGTGTTTGTTATTTACACAAATACGTTAAGGCCGCATAGTATTATGTAACCCTAATTTTCGTCAGGGTCGTTACAATATTATATTAAGGAACGCGAAGAAATCTGCTTCAAGATTGTATTCAAAAACTACTTTAGCCGAAAAATTGAAAAGGTTAGAATAGCTGTCAAATAAGGTCACGGTATAACCAACTTCTAACTTTGATACAATGACTTCGTCAACAGAAACATTTTTCGACAAGTATGACCTGACTAAACAATATGTTAGGTATGTCTACTAATAAAGATATAGTAAGCCAGGAAAATAACCATAGTAATACAAGTACCATGGAAAAACTCAATTACGAGACTGTGGAAAAAATAGTATCAGTTTTCTCTGGTAAAGTTGAAGAGTTGAACAATTTTATGCACAGATTAAATATAATTCATGACAATTTACGTATCTCTGACAAACAAGCATTTCTAGATTTAATAGTAGAATGTAAATTACAACACTCAGTAAGTAAAGTCAGCCCCGTAGAAATTGCGGATTCACTTCATGAGCTAATAGAGAATCCTAAAAAACACTTTATATCAAAGGATACCATACCTCAGTGACGACGCGTGCCCTATCTGGAAGGGTGTGCGGCCCTTCTTTAATGTTGTTTTTACATGTACCACTTATATTAAAATATATGAGATCTTTTATTAATAATAACTATATTATATAAGGCAACAATATATTCGCGCAATATTATATTAACAATTCATTAACAAAATAACATATTAAACAAATTAAATTAATAATTTATATACAAGTTTAATATTATATCAATATGGAAGAAACAAAACTTTTCACATAATTCTCGTAACATCAAACCAAATTTTTTCAAACAAAAGAGTTTGTACTTAGAAACATACATGTTTGTGCAGTGATCAAACAAAATCGAAACCACTTGCAATGTGCGCACAAGTACCCCGCACAATAAGAACAGAAATTCGTGGGTGCTGCTGTTAAAAGGGGAGAGACGAAATGTGATAGAAATGTATGGTGAGATGAGCTGCAAACTTCAGCCGCTCATGCAACCACTTTGGCAAATCATCATGTTGGATTCGTATGCATACAGTTGATATTCGAATAGAACAGAAAATTATTCTCATACAATTCCCACTATATAAATCTCTATTTCTGATATTACGAACGGGAGCACACGCACATTATTTTGTTCATATGTAACGTATGAATGTGCGGCCAACTTCTTTGCACACAAAGGGGAGAGACGAAATATAATAGAAATGTTCTGTGATTTGAGCTGCAAATATATGAGCACAACTAACAAGTATAGCGGCTAACAGAAGCAAATTAATTGAGTTTTCATAGACAATTATATTTAATTGTTTTTGCTAAAACTTTAAAAATATATATTTATATGGAAATGTAATAAATAATAATAATTCTTGATGTAAAGATACTTAATAAATTTATATACCTATGTTATTTAACATTTTGCAAATTATATTAGGGTGTTCACCGCACACCTCCGCACCTTAGAGCAGTCGTCACTGCCATACCTCAACTGCTACAAAAGATAGCAGAAATAAAACAAGGTCCTCACCAGAAAATACGCCAATATGCAAAAAAATATCGACCATTCTAGCGAATTTAAACAATGCGAGGTTACTAAAGAATAACTTTAGAAAGTAATCTCCAGAAGGAAAGGCTGTACTTCTATTAAATAATGAAACAAGCATTATTAGCATTTAAAAAGGCATTAAATGCTCTTTATTCACAAACTGTACAGGCAGCTCAACCAAAAAACTTTGCAGAAGCTAGATGGTTTGCTGAAAATATGCACATACCCATGCAAAAACAAGTCTTTTTCACCCAACAACTTCTTTAAAGTCAAAAAAGATACAACAACCATAGAGAAAACCAAAATAGATTCCAATATAACCAAAGAATTAACAACAATTCTCAAAATAGAAACAATAATATGAGAAACTTTAACAGAAACAGAAACATCTCATACTCTAACAATACATTAAACGTTGAGAATAGAAATAGAACAAAATACAATAATACAACTGGAAACCTAAGAAGTCAATTCAACTTAATTGCAAACAGGCGTGTACGGGTACTAAATGCCCAGAAAAACTACTCAGAACCAGAGGACAATTTCTGACTTATTTCTGACTTACAATCCACGACGATTCCAATAAATATTAAACCATTCACAGTTAAAGGAAGAACTCAAAACATATTACCTATAGACATTCGTTTTATTACAGATACTGTTCTGATCAGTAACGAAATCTACAAAGGAGTGTACATGGCCAATACCATAGTACTGGCCAATGGAATTTGCCATGTAAATGTGATAAATACAAATGGATCAGATATCAATATAACTGATTTAAAAATAGAGTCGCAACCTTTGCACTATTATCACTGTGTAAATAACAAATCTAAAATTTATACGGAACAAAGATTAACAAAAATTTTATACAAAAAACAACTAAAAGAAGATGCACAACCATTAGATCCATTAATTTCAAAATACCAACGCATTTTTCAGTTCGAATCAGAACCACTATCTACAAACAATTTTTATACGGAACACATCTCTACAACTGACAATAATCCGATGTACATTAAAAATTACCGGTTACCATACTGTCACAACGACGATATTAAATTACAAATTCGAAGACTATTACAAGACGATACAATACAATAATAATTCACCAATCGTACTTGTTCCTAAGAAATCAACAAACGATAATAAGAAATGGAGACTCGTCATTGATTACAGAAAACTCAATGAAAGGATAGTCAACGACAAATTTCCTTTAACACGTTTGGAGGATGTTCTCGATAAGCTAAGAAGAGCTAGGTATTTTTCTACTTTAGCTATGAATAACTCATTTCATCAAATACCAATTGACGTCTCTTTAAAATACAAAACCGTCTTTTCAACGAATGATGGTCACTACGAATTTAAAAGATTACCATTTGGATTAAAGATTACTTCTAACAGCTTCCAGCGAATGTTAACGTTAGCATTAACAGGCTTGGAAACTGAAGCATTTCTATATGTAGACGATATAATAGTGTTTAGAAACAGTTTTAAACACCATAACATAAATCTAGAGAAAGTTTTCGAGAGACTTAATGAATACAATCTTAAATTAACCCATTTCGTACCTCCGTGTGATAAACCACACGGCTAAATTTGAAAATTATTTAAAAATACATGAAAGTAGTTAATTCAATGTTTTTTTATTTTTTTTACTTAGTTTGATATCTTAATAATATAAAAACACATCTTTCGAACAGTTTTCATCTGTTCATGAGTTTACCTGGTCCGAAATAAAAAGTGTCAAAAAAATGCTTATTTTAATCAACTGAAAACTAAAATAAACAGAAATAAAAACTAATATATTTGTTATAATATGTGTTCACAATAGTCCAAATATAATTTTCGTAATTTTTGCCGGTGCCTTAGTAACAGTTACTTGCCACCAGACGCCGGCAAAAAAAGGTGTGTGGCGAACCACACGCTGGGTCTCATAATACTAAAATGATGAAACAATCAATATAAATGTTTGTCGTTAGGTAATGAAATAAAATGAGAGTAATCTCTCTAATAAATATCATACTCTTCTAACTAACTTAAACTTGTGTTTTTTACTATACATAATAGTAATAAGTCTATTTTGAAATTTGATTGCTGGTTGAGTTAGTCTGAATTTGATTGTTTTATATAGGGCTTATATTTGTTTCTGTTAAAAGTTCTGTCGTCAATTTTGAACTCTAAATAAAATTATAATGTCGTGCCTAAGATATCTAAGAAATCAAAAACTATTGCATATTATTCATAATTAGAGCGAAGATGCCAAGTGACACTTCGCTACTTATTGAATAATAATGTTTGCCACCTGATAATCTTGCTGGTTAATCAGACAATGAAGTGATTGACGATGATAAGATATCAACAAACATTACATGCGACTTTTGAATTTTTTTCTCCTTTTTTGAGTTCCATTTGTCTAATTGTGAGAGAGTATTTTGGTACTACTGAAGTTGTATACGAATCAAAAGCACAAGATTATGGTAGTGTTGTAGAAATGCCCAAATCGCAACTATTCAAATTGGAACTTGTGAAACCAATACGTTTCGGTTATAAGCTATGAACCCTTTCTTTGTATAGTGGGTATATCTTCCAGATTCTGCCATACTCCAGTGCAACTGCCAAATACAACAAACAATATGGAATCGGTGGATTTGTTGTAAAGGAATTATTGAGCCATTGTGAGTATCCATTGTAACATACTGTATGATTCCGTTGAACCCATAGTAAATGTGCAACACTATAGCAGAAAAAAAACAAGGTTGGTTGTACACCATAAGCCACAGTTTTTATATATGAAAAGTGTCATTTACACGGTCCTGTACAAAATTTCTTTAAAATTTTCCATGCAAATATACAATATTACATTGACAATATTACATTTACAATGATGCTAGTAAACTTATTTCTTTTCACATAATACAATACATATGTACTAATTTAAATATATTTTTTGATTAATGAATATTTGAAAAGAATAAAACATTGATTTTTATACTTACGTGTACTTTATACAACTTACAATAATACTTACTTCACCATAAAAGTAACTTAATTCCATATTTGCGAACAAAACACAGATAAAAATGTTTGTACTTTCGAAGATTGACCACACGGCACTTTACCGGAAATCTACTTTTCAAAAAAAAATTTTAGTTATGGAAGGAACATTTTGAACTTAAAATAAGACTTTTCTGAAAATTTCACCATAAAATTCCAAGTTTGAACTTGCCTGGTACTTAATAGGTTACATCCAGACAAGTGTAACTTTTTGAAGCACGAAGCTACTTACTTAGGACATTTGATAACAGAGCACGGAATAAAAACTGATCCAGATAAGCATCAAGTCATTATGAACTATCCAAAACCCACAACCACTGATGAAATAAGAAGATACGTAGCTTTCTGTAATTATTATCGAAGATTCATAAGCAATTTTGCAGACGTTGCAGACATTGCAAAACCGTTAAATCCGTTTAAAAGCTCATATACCGCTCAACAACGACGAAAATGTATCAAAGAAATTAAGTACGGCTAATGAAGAAGAATTAATGAGACAATTAGAAACAAGAGACGATACTCGAGTATATGTTACAACAAGGAGTGACACAAAACGCGCGATGAAAAAGAATGATAATCCTATAGGAAACACACGTGTCAATGACCCTAATCAACTCTATTACTGGGACTCTACATCCATTAGTGATATCAGACATACAATGAAACTGCAGTTTAATATAAATAAAAATAATAAAGAAAAATCATACATTGTGAAAAATGTAGTAAATGTGGAAATGAGCGAGGTACCTACGAAGCCGATTTCGATCATGGAGAAACTCATATTCAAAATAGAAAATTTTAAAATATATGAATTAGCGCTAACGCAAGAAGATACAATATTTGACGCTATGGCAAAAGAAGAATTTAAGAATATTATAAATACGTTGCAACGAAGAAAGAAAAAAGTCTCAAAATATTAATTTATAAAAGCCCGGAACAAATCACTGATACAATAAAAAGATACAGAAAATAGATATAGAAAAATATCGTAATACTCCCTACAGTGGACACTTAGGAGTAAGGAAAACATTCTCAAAATTAAAACAACGATATACGTGAAGCAAAATGGAACAAATGGTTCATCAGCACATGTCATAAATGTCAAATCAACAAACTGACAAAACATACAAAAGAATAATTAGAAATTACAACAACACCTACAAACGTTTTCGAAACAATAGAAATTGATATTGTTGGCCCTCTTCGACCTTCAAATGGATTTAAATATATTCTCACAATGCAATGTGAATTAAGTAGATTTATCATTGCATATCCAATAGTAAAAAAGGAACCATATACTGTAGCTAAGACATTAATTAAACAACACATATTAAAATTCGGTTTATTCAAAATACAGAAATCAGACAGAGGAACCGAGTTTGTAAATGAATTATTCACAAAAACCACAGAATTACTAGACATATGTAAAACAAGTATTCTCAACTTTTTACCATCATGAAACCGTTGGTACCATAGAGGAATCATAGAATCATAGAGTCCTCAATAAATATCTTTTAAATTTTACTGAAGACTCTGGCTATACGCCACATGAACTTCTTTTTGGCAAACTACCCTCAATTCCTGATGAAAAACTCAAGGATGATATAGGTAAATCTTTTTTTTTTATATTTATCTATAATTACATCTGCCTTACTAAATGGCAATAAGTAATTGGGAGAATTTTAGTATATAAAGAAAATATATAATATTAAATCAATATTTAACAAATACAATTGTTTCAGTGAGTAAGTTAAGAAACATGAAGAAACAATTTTTACATTAGAACATAATATTTATTAAGTCTGTTGGGAATGAGCGTTTTAGTCTTCTGGTGTGAGCTGATTCTTTCGTCGGTAATGTCTGGAGTTCTGAGTTTTCATGTGTTAGTAGTCAAGTTATGTGCTTTGCACTAGTTGCTTTTATCACCTCGGTTATGGGCTCAACACCTAAGTCTTTAAGGACTTCGTTGTTTGATATATACCAGCATTAACGATTGTTCTTAATATTTTTGATTGTTGCCTTTGAATAATTTGAATGTTGGATTTGGAGGCAGTATCCCAAAGTTCGATGCCATATCGCATTAATGGCATAATTACCATTTTATGTACCAGTGTTTTGTTTTTTAAAAAAAGTTGTTGTGTCAGCTTATATGGTTTTATTGTAGTATTAACAGCCCTGCATAACATGGTGGCAAGCCCGGTATGTTCGCCGGTTTTGGGGGGTTCTTGGCTATTAAATACTACTGCTGACAACTAACAAAAAAAAACATGCCATGACTTGCTTCTATTCATTCAATTAACTAAAAAAAACTTATACCTACAATTTCATTCTTAACTACATTCTCTTCATTTTTTTGTTTTTGTGCTATTCCTAACTACAACTAATATGTACCTAAAACTTAAAAACTGAATATACAGTCATAATTCATTATTAT
>NC_051846.1:94028477-94034651 GCF_002237135.1 Teleopsis dalmanni | reverse complement strand
AAAAAAATATTGAACAAATAGTTTGCATCAAATTTTGTTTTTCGAACGAAATTTCGTGTGCAGAATCGTTGCGAATGCTACAAAAGGCTTATGGGGAATCAGTTTTATCGAAAACTCAAGTTTATGAGTGGTACAAATCCTTTCAGGACGGTCGTACGACCGTCGAAGACATGCCGCGTTCTGGACGACCTTCGACCTCTACCACCGACGAAAACATTGAAAAGGCAAAGGAAATCGTGTTCAAAAATCCTCATGTGAGTGTTAGAGAGATAGCACGAGAGCTAGGCATCGGTCGTGAGATGGCTCGTTTGATTTTGGTGGACAATTTGTGTATGCGACGTGTCAACGCTCGGCTTTTTCCGATTCACCTCAATTTGTTCCAAAAACACCATCGTGGACAGGTCTCGTTAGACATGCTTGATCGTGCCAATTCCGATCCAACTTTCATGGAACGCATCATAACGGGTGACGAGACATGGGTCTACGAGTACGACATGCAAACAAGCCAACAATCATCGGAATGGAGAGGAAAAGACGAGCCGAAACCGAAAAAACCACGCCAAAGTCGCTCGAAAATCAAGGCAATGCTGATTGTTTTCTTCGATATTCGTGGTGTGGTGCATCATGAATTCGTCCCTGAAGGACAAACAGTCAATAAAGCCTATTATTTGACTGTTTTAAGACGTTTGCGTGAAAATATCCGCCGTAAACGGCCTCAATTGTGGAAGGATAATTCATGGATTTTTCATGACGATAATGCTCCCTCGCACCGAGCCAACATTATCAACGATTTTAAGGCCAAACATTCAATAAATACCATCGAACAGCCCCCGTATTCACCTGATCTTGCACCGTGTGACTTTTTCCTGTTTCCCAAACTCAAATTACCACTCAGAGGAACGCGTTTTGAATCCATAGAAGACGTAAAACAGAATTCGCAGAGGAAACTCAAAGCCATACCGGAAAGCGCCTATAAAAAATGTTTTGATGATTGGAAGAAACGTTGGCATTTGTGTATCGCTTCTAATGGAGCATATTTTGAAGGAGATAAAATAAATATTGATGAAGATTAAGAATTTTGCGTTTTATTTAAAATTTCCGGAAACTTTTCGGTCACAATAATAATTTCAACGTGGCATGGATTCGATGCACTATAATAATTTTTAACCGGAGCTATATAATTTCAAAGCACAGTATTATATTTTCAACCTGGCATCGATTCGATGCACTTTAATAATTTTCAGTCGGGGCTATATAAGTTCAAAACACAGTATTATATTTTCAACGTGGCATCGATTCGATGCATTATAATAATTCCTAACCTGAGCTATATAATTTCAAAGCACAGTATTATATTCTTAAAATGGCGTGAAATCGATGCACTATAATCATTTTCAGCCGGAGCTATATAATTTCAAAACACAGTATTATATTTTCAACGTTGCATGGATATGATGCACTATAATAATTTTTAACCGGAGCTATATAATTTCAAAGCACAGTATAATATTTTCAACGTGGCATGGATTCGATGCACTATAATCATTTTCAGGCGGAGCTATATAATTTCAAAGCACAGTATTATATTTTCAACGTGGTATGGAATCGATGCACTTTAATAATTTTCAGCCGGAGCTATATAACTTCAAAGCACAGTATAATATTTTCAACGTAGCGTGAATTCAATGCATTATAACAATTTTCAGCCGGAGCTATATAATTTCAAAACACAGTATTATATTTTCAAAATGGCGTGAAATCGATGCACTATAATCATTTTCAGCCGGAGCTATATAATTTCAAAACACAGTATTATACTTTCAACGTGGCATGGATTCGATGCATTATAATAATTTTCTGCCGGAGCTATATAATTTCAAAGCACAGTGTAATATTTTCAACGTAGCGTGGATTCGATGCACTCTATTAATTTTCAGCCGGAGCTATATAATTTCAAAACACAGTATTATATTTTCAACGTGGCATCGATTCGATGCACTTTAATAATTTTCAGCCGGAGCTATATAATTTCAAAGCACAGTATTATATTTTCAACGTAGCATGGATTCGATGCACTTTAATAATTTTCAGCCGGAGCTATATAATTTCAAAGCACAGTGTAATATTTTCAAAATGGCGTGGATTCGATACACTCTACTAATTTTCAGCCGGAGCTATTTAATTCCAAAACTCAGTATTATATTTAAAACGTGGCATGGATTCGATGCATTATAATAATTTTCAGCCGGAGCTATATAACTTCAAAGCACAGTATAATATTTTGAAATTATATAGCTCCGGCTGAAAAACTTTTCGGTCACAATAATAATTTCAACGTGGCATGGATTCGATGCACTATAATAATTTTTAACCGGAGCTATATAATTTCAAAGCACAGTATTATATTTTCAACCTGGCATCGATTCGATGCACTTTAATAATTTTCAGTCGGGGCTATATAAGTTCAAAACACAGTATTATATTTTCAACGTGGCATCGATTCGATGCATTATAATAATTCCTAACCTGAGCTATATAATTTCAAAGCACAGTATTATATTCTTAAAATGGCGTGAAATCGATGCACTATAATCATTTTCAGCCGGAGCTATATAATTTCAAAACACAGTATTATATTTTCAACGTTGCATGGATATGATGCACTATAATAATTTTTAACCGGAGCTATATAATTTCAAAGCACAGTATAATATTTTCAACGTGGCATGGATTCGATGCACTATAATCATTTTCAGGCGGAGCTATATAATTTCAAAGCACAGTATTATATTTTCAACGTGGTATGGAATCGATGCACTTTAATAATTTTCAGCCGGAGCTATATAACTTCAAAGCACAGTATAATATTTTCAACGTAGCGTGAATTCAATGCATTATAACAATTTTCAGCCGGAGCTATATAATTTCAAAACACAGTATTATATTTTCAAAATGGCGTGAAATCGATGCACTATAATCATTTTCAGCCGGAGCTATATAATTTCAAAACACAGTATTATACTTTCAACGTGGCATGGATTCGATGCATTATAATAATTTTCTGCCGGAGCTATATAATTTCAAAGCACAGTGTAATATTTTCAACGTAGCGTGGATTCGATGCACTCTATTAATTTTCAGCCGGAGCTATATAATTTCAAAACACAGTATTATATTTTCAACGTGGCATCGATTCGATGCACTTTAATAATTTTCAGCCGGAGCTATATAATTTCAAAGCACAGTATTATATTTTCAACGTAGCATGGATTCGATGCACTTTAATAATTTTCAGCCGGAGCTATATAATTTCAAAGCACAGTGTAATATTTTCAAAATGGCGTGGATTCGATACACTCTACTAATTTTCAGCCGGAGCTATTTAATTCCAAAACTCAGTATTATATTTAAAACGTGGCATGGATTCGATGCATTATAATAATTTTCAGCCGGAGCTATATAACTTCAAAGCACAGTATAATATTTTCAACGTAGCGTGAATTCGATGCACTATAATCATTTTCAGGCGGAGCTATATAATTTCAAAACACAGTATTATATTTTCAACGTGGCATCGATTCGATGCACTTTAATAATTTTCAGTCGGAGCTATATAATTTCATCAAAAACACAGTATAATATTTTCAACGTGGCATGGATTCGATGCACTATAATAATTTTTAACCGGAGCTATATAATTTCAAAGCACAGTATAATATTTTCAACCTGGCATCGATTCGATGCACTTTAATAATTTTCAGTCGGAGCTATATAAGTTCAAAACACAGTATTATATTTTCAACGTGGCATCGATTCGATGCATTATAATAATTCCTAACCAGAGCTATATAATTTCAAAGCACAGTATTATATTCTTAAAATGGCGTGAAATCGATGCACTATAATCATTTTCAGCCGGAGCTATATAATTTCAAAACACAGTATTATATTTTCAAAATGGCGTGAAATCGATGCACTATAATCATTTTCAGGCGGAGCTATATAATTTCAAAGCACAGTATTATATTTTCAACGTGGTATGGAATCGATGCACTTTAATAATTTTCAGCCGGAGCTATATAACTTCAAAGCACAGTACAATATTTTCAACGTAGCGTGAATTCGATGCATTATAATAATTTTCAGCCGGAGCTATATAATTTCAAAACACAGTATTATATTTTCAAAATGGCGTGAAATCGATGCACTATAATCATTTTCAGGCGGAGCTATATAATTTGAAAACACAGTATTATACTTTCAACGTGGCATGGATTCGATGCATTATAATAATTTTCAGCCGGAGCTATATAACTTCAAAGCACAGTATAATATTTTCAACGTAGCGTGAATTCGATGCACTATAATAATTTTCAGCCGGAGCTATATAATTTCAAAACACAGTATTATATTTTCAACGTGGCATCGATTCGATGCACTATAATAATTTTCAGTCGGAGCTATATAATTTCAAAACACAGTATAATATTTTCAACGTGGCATGGATTCGATGCACTATAATAATTTTTAACCGGAGCTATATAATTTCAATGCACAGTATTATATTTTCAAAGTGGCGTGAAATCGATGCACTATAATCATTTTCAGCCGGAGCTATATAATTTCAAAACACAGTATTATATTTTCAACGTGGCATCGATTCGATGCATTATAATAATTTTTAACCGGAGTTATATAATTTCAAAATACAATATTATATTTTCAACGTGGCATCGATTCGATGCCCTATAATAATTTTTAACCGGAGCTATATAATTTCAAAGCACAGTATTATATTTTCAAAATGGCGTGAAATTGATGCATTATAATCATTTTCAGCCGGAGCTATATAATTTCAAAACACAGTATTATATTTTCAGCGTGGCATGGATTCGATGCATTATAATAATTTTTAGCCGGAGCTACATAATTTCAAAACACAGTATTATATTTTCAAAATGGCATGAAATCGATGCACTATAATCATTTTCAGCCGGAGCTATATAATTTCAAAACACAGTATTATATTTTCAACGTGGCATGGATTCGATGCATTATAATAATTTTTAAACGAAGCTATATAATTTTAAAACACAGTATTATATTTTCAACGTGGCATCCATTCGATGCACTTTAATAATTTTCAGCCGGAGCTGTATAATTTGAGAGCACAGTATTATATTTTCAACGTGGCATCGATTCGATGCATTATAATCATTTTCAGCCGGAGCTATATAATTTCAAAACACAGTATTATATTTTCAGCGTGGCATGGATTCGATGCATTATAATAATTTTTAGCCGGAGCTACATAATTTCAAAGCACAGTATTATATTTTCAAAATGGCGTGAAATCGATGCATTATAATCATTTTCAGCCGGAGCTATATAATTTCAAAACACAGTATTATATTTTCAGCGTGGCATGGATTCGATGCATTATAATAATTTTTAGCCGGAGCTACATAATTTCAAAACACAGTATTATATTTTCAAAATGGCGTGAAATCGATGCACTATAATTATTTTCAGCCGGAGCTATATAATTTCAAAACACAGTATTATACTTTCAACGTGGCATGGATTCGATGCATTATAATAATTTTCAGCCGGAGCTATATAATTTCAAAACACAGTATAATATTCTTAACGTGGCATGGATTCGATGCACTATAATAATTTTTAAGCGGAGCTATATAATTTCAAAACACAGTATTATATTTTCAAAATGGCGTGAAATCGATGCACTATAATAATTTTCAGCCTGAGCTATATAATTTCAAAACACGCATAATTTTCAGCCTGAGCTATATAATTTCAAAGCACAGTATTATATTTTCAACTTGTCATGGACTCGATGCATTATAATAATTTTCAGCCGGAGCTATATAATTTCAAAACACCGAAGCTATATAATATTAAAACACAGTATTATATTTTCAACGTGGCATCCATTCGATGCACTTTAATAATTTTCAGCCGGAGCTGTATAATTTGAGAGCACAGTATTATATTTTCAACGTGGCATCGATTCGATGCATTATAATCATTTTCAGCCGGAGCTATATAATTTCAAAACACAGTATTATATTTTCAGCGTGGCATGGATTCGATGCATTATAATAATTTTTAGCCGGAGCTACATAATTTCAAAGCACAGTATTATATTTTCAA
>NC_051846.1:93999346-94028377 GCF_002237135.1 Teleopsis dalmanni | reverse complement strand
TAATATAAATCCGAGTATTCAATTCACGCATGAGATTGAATGCAATGGAACAATACCGTTTTTAGATATAATGGTGATAAGATCGGACAATAATAAAGTTATTACAAACTGGTATATGAAACCTACATCATCGGGAAGGTTACTTAATTTTCTATCAGACCAATTCACCAATAAATTAATACGGTTAGAAACTTGATTAGCAGAGTTACAAGTCTCAGTGATGACAAGTTTATGGATGATAACAAGAAACAAATTAGACAGATACTTATGAATAATAATTATCCTAAGTATTTTATAAATAAAATCTTTCTGTCCTATAAATGCACAAAAACATCAAAAAATACAGTTGACAATGTCAATAACAATAAACCTAGATGTAAGTTCCCTAATATACCGGGACTCTCTCAAAAAATTCCAAAATTATTTAAACAAGAGGAAATAATTGATATTGTACTTTACAACTTGAAAACAACAGGAAATTTATTCTCAAAGATTAAAGACAAAGAAAAGAAAGAAAATTTGTCAAATCTTATTTATAAGATCAATTGTAATGATTGCAATAGAGCTTATATAGGAACAACCAAACAAAGATTGGCAAAAAGAGTTGGTGAACATAAAAGTACGTGTAAACGTAAAGATGATGGGAAAAAAACAGCTCTTTCTGAACATTCTATGTCTAAAGGACATAGCTTTAACTTTGATAAAGTAATAATTCTGGAAATTGAAAATAATTATCATAAAAGATTAATGAGTGAAGTTATTAACATCATATTAAATAATGAACAGGTGGTAAACTACAAGAGAGACACGGATAATTTTAGCACACTTTACTCTAATTTATTGGATAAATACAAGCTAATCAAAAATAAGAGATAAATGAAAATAAAAGTCAGCTGTTAAGTTTCTTATTGAGTAATAAGAGATATAAAAAAGAGAACGTTTATTATTATCAATATTTTTGGCGGAATATTATTATTAAAAAAATTTTTTAGTTTTGTTATGCTCGTTATTTATGTCCAAAAATTGTTTATTAATTTTTAATGTGTGAATTTTAATTGTTTTAATTTTTTATTTTTATTTGTTAATACAATTTTAATTATTAATGACTATTGTGGAACAGGAAAATTATTGCATTTTCTAAAAAATAAGGTATATATATTTGGATGTTAGTATTTTATCTTGAAATTAATGTTTGTTATTATATAGCACTGATGAAGTTCTTAATAAAGAACGAAATATTTGCCAACATTTTTAAATAAATGCGTTTAATTGTTCGGGTCTGTAAGCTGATAAGAATCAAAATACAAAACAAAAAAAAAACACATAATTACAGATGGAAATTTCACGTGATACCAAATGATCTGGTTTACGGATATGATGGCATAATCAGAGCTGATTTTTTTAGGCCATTTTAAGTGCAAGATAGATTATGACCAGGATTTATTTTATGTTGATAAAAATGTACATAGTCTCCAATATAATAAATTTGAAGAATTTGTTCCGCCAAGAATGGAAGTCTTTCGTTCTGTTAAGGTTAATAAAGGTAAAAGTAATGATTTAGATGTGTATGTTCCGCGTTACGAAGATGAAAAAGTTGTCATTCCTCATTGTATTAGTACAATGAGAAATGGAAAATGCTTAGTAAGCATTATAAATAAATGTGAGGAAAAGGTTGTGATTGATTTTCCGTTGAAGGTAGAAGAATTTAGGAATTATAATATTGTTGAAAATTGTAGAGTGGATCCTAAAAAGGAAAAATTAATGGTAGAGAGTGTCTTTCAAATAAGAAATAGGTATGAACGTATACAAAGGAGTTTAAGATTTGATCATATGAATAATGAGGAGAATGAATCAATTAGGAAATTGATTTCAGAATATAGTTATTTGTTTATTTTGGAAGGAGGAAAATTGAGTTTCACTGATACGTTAACATGTGACATAAGAACACAAGAGGGAGTAAAACCTATTTATACGAAAACATATAAATATCCAAAAGTTTTTGAAGAGAAAGTGAAGAAATTGTTAGAAAACGATGTTATACAGAATTATAAGTCACCGTGGAATTCTCCTGTGTGGATGGTTCCGAAAAAGAAGGATGCTTCTGGAAAAACTAAGTGGCGAATGGTATTTGACTTTAGAAAACTAAATGAAATGATGATAGCGGATACATATCCAACACCAAATATCAACGAGATTTTAGACCAATTAGGAATGTCTAAATATTTTACAACACTTGATCTAACAAATGGATTTCATTAGATTAAAATGACTAAGGAGGATATCGAGAAAACAGCATTCACTACCCCACATGGGCATTATGAGTTTAAGAGAATGCCATTTGGATTGAAAAATGCACCTAGTATTTTCCAGAGAATGATGGATATTATTCTAATAGAAGTAAAAGGAATTAAAGTTTTTGTGTATATGCATGATATTGTGGTATATGATAAAGATTTAACTGATCACAATGAAAAACTAAGACATGTTTTGGAGTAACTAAGGAAGGCCAATCTGAAGCTACAAGCAGATAAATGTGAATTTCTAAGGAAAGAAGTCGCATATTTGGGTCATGTTATTGGAGAACGAGGTATTAAACCTAATCCAGATAAAGTTTCGACGATAGTAAAATTGTCTCCTCCGAAGAGTATTAAGGAAATACAGGCGTTCATGAGAGCGATCGACTATTATAGAAGATTTATTAAAGGTTTTAGTCAAATAGCGGCAACTATTAATAAACTTTTTTGGAAAGAAGTTGAGTTTTTTTGGGGGGAGGAGCAGGATAATGCATTTGATAAACTGAAAGACAGATTTTGAAAAGAAATTCATTGTTACAACAGATGCTTCAAATGAAGGTCTGGGGGCAGTGCTATATCAAGAGAGTGGCCGTAAAGATATGCCAATTCAGTTCATTAGCAGAAGTTTGAATGGTGCTGGGTGAAATTATAGCATTACAGAAAAGAAGTATTTGGCCATTGTTTGGGCCGTAAAAGTATTCAGACCATATTTGTATGGAAAGAAATTTTTGATTAGAACGGATCATAAGCCATGTAAAATGTAAAGAACACAGGATCGAAATAAGTACGACATAAGTTAACATAAGAGTAGAAGAGTATATGTATGATACAGAATATAAAAAAGGAGTTGAAAACGTAGTAACAAGCTGATCATTTGAGTAGAAATGTCTTAGTAGTAACTGTTGTGTCTCTCAACAACTTTATTCAAATCAAATTTTTCTCTTAAAAATAAACCAATATTTGTATTGCTGCTACTGTCGTTGTTGCTGTTGATAGTATTGCTGTTGTTGGTGTTGTTGCTGATGGACTCAATTTCACTTTTATTTGTTCTACGTTTCTTTGCTGTGACATTTTCTTATTTTTTTTTCTATGACTTTTTACTTTGTTGTTATTTTGTAATTTGTTCCTTTGAATTAAATTAACTTAACATGTATGACTCGATTTAATAAATTAAATAATTGCCATTAGAACATTTATTTAATACAATTTTATGGTTCGAGTGGTTGGCGAAAATCCTCATTGTGGACCCTCCCCGTGGGTGCTGACCGGGCATTGGGCATCATCCAGTTTAGGGCAATTCGATTCATGATGTTCTCGGATGTTCTAGCTGAGGAACATGACGCGGCCTGTCAGGGATTGTGATGTGTCTAGCTAAGATGAAGGAAGAGTCTCATTTGTAGTGGTCGTGTTATCTACAGGGTCAGTGCAGGTGAGCTCCTTCCCTAGTCATAAATTTGAGGTGTCTGGCAGTAGACAAAAAATGCGATATTGTAGGTTTTTCCATAAAAAACCAAATGGAGCTGAATAATGATGAAGGTCGGGCTGGGATATCAGCCCAAATGTCGGTGGGAGGGTCAGTTGCTACCACCGGCGGGAGCGGTGATTTTATAAGCCGCGTCGCCAGTGACTGCACCTCTGCTGGGATCGGAGCAGGTTCAGTTGTACTACTACTGCCAAACAACAGCGCAGTGATGCCAAAGTCCCTGTAAACTTGGATCACAAAGGCGCGATTTAAAAAAATAGGAATACAATGTAACGCAGCGATGCCATAGTCCTCGTAGACTCGGATCACGAGAGTGTTGCTAGTGTAAATACAATTGAGGAGGAAGCTCTTCTTCGTTCTCCGGGGGAAGCTAAGTCCATTCGTAGGCCTAAGGCTAAATCAAATAAGGAGGGGATAAGAGCAAAATCCAGATACAAGGCTGCGATAAAACTCTGCGCTCGCCTCGGAGACCGGAATGTTCTATCGAAGGAAGATAGAATGTTCTATCGATAGACTTGTCTGGGCAAAAGAGGAGATAGAGAAAGGTCGAGCCTTTTACGCGGATAAAAGGTGATGTGAACCCTCGTATTCGAAATTTGTGAATCGAATTGAGGAGAATATGGCATGTAAAAGGCACCGCTCAACGGAAAGCGAAAGTCCTTCTGGTAAGAGACAAAAGCGTAAAGATGAGACTGCCATTCAACAGAAAACTACTACGCAGAGGACGAAAGCCGACATTACTAAAAGGCCAGAAGCGTCCACATCTAAGGCAGCAACAAAAACAAAAAGGACGAGAGTCAATGAACCCAAAGAACAGGAAGCGTCCACATCTAAATTAACAATGGCGGAGATAGTGGCCAATCGACGCTTGATTGTGGCACTTATTGACCGCAGTCATCTACAGGGTCAAATGGTAAAAACTAGGCGGAGAATAGTAAAAATGAAGCTATTAGATGCTATGTTCACAAAATGAGCGCAGAACCAGACGCTCCAATGCCATCATTTGACGGCGCCGGCTGGTTCAACGGAGTAAAGCTACTGAAATGTATGGATGACTTTACCCTGAACTCGTTAAGAGAGGCAGTTAAAACGCTCCAAGGCCTATGGGTAGGGACATCTTTGAAAGCAGTGGACAGGAAAGATATCAAGTCTTTGCCCAAAGTGAAGAGTTCTCATACCTTGAGTGGTGAAGCTAGAGTATGCTCTTCGTCTTCTACAGCGACAGAATCCGGATGTGCCAACAAGCGATTGGAAGGTGTTAAAGGTCCTCAAGCCAGCCAGGGAAGGCGAGGGACAAAACTACATATTATTAATCAACAAAATGGTTGAGGACATTCTGTATTTACAATACGGGAAGATGTCGTGGGGAGTAGGAAGTGTGTACCTTCGCCTCAAAAAACGACACCCGACCGATAGGAACTCAAATACACTCGCTGTGGAGGAAATCGAGGAGGATCTCGGTCTTAAAGAAATCCTAAGTTCGTCTCTCAATATTCGCGAAGGAAAGGAACCGGGTGAGATAAGTGTTGAAACCAACCCCGGGGAAGAATCGGAAGCTCATGCTAAAATTGCTTCAGCTGAGTTCCTCCTTAGTTTAGAAGAGGGCGGCTACGATGTGGCTTTAATTCAGGAACCATGGCTGGGCTCGGGCAACCTAGTCTTTGGGTTAATCTCACGAAATTACGTTACATTTATTACACATGGGGTAACAAGGGTAAGAACTGTTATACTGGTAAAGAAAGGTATTAATTCTTATATTGTGAACTCTCTCTCTCTACAGAGAGAGAGTGGTGGCGGTTGACGGCGACAGAAACTAATAAATTTTGCTAATGAAACGCAAATCCTAGGTGATGCATACAATCGCTAAAATAATACTCTTATCTGGTATCGCAATGGACCTTAATGGTCTATGTGTGGCCTTTTTGGTCTGGCAACATAATCTAATATAATCTATGGTTCGGTTTTATTTTTCAAAACACTTCAACTTTTGTAATTGTTTCTTTAAATTTAATTAAATGCACATTGTGGGGAAACAAATTTGTATATCAAATTTCTTCCGCACATGTTACAAGAAGAAGAGAAAAAACAGTGTCTGACCGTCGCTATAGAACACGACGCCTACACACGTCACAATAAAACACTCACCCGAATCACACAGCGTTGGAATTACCTGGAAAATATAAAATTTATGTCCGTATAGTTTGGTCACAAATTATACGGACATTACCTCCGATCCTCCAGCCTGATGAGCCACGGGCATTGATATCTAAACTGAAAAGAAACCCTGAAGAGAGAAAAAAGAACATAAACACACCGTGAAAATGTTATAAGAAAGAAAAGTAAATTTTATTTACATATTATAAAATTTGAATTACAACACGATGAATAAACACATTTATTTAACAAATATAGTTTTAATAAACAAATATGCAACAACTAAACTCTCACTGATTACGTTTTTTTTTCAAACAAAAACCCATCACAAGCAAATAAAGAAATAAACTTGAAAAATTTCAAAAATTATCTTTCCTTTAAAAAAACTCATCCTCGCAAATAAAAATTTATTGTTACGACTCTGGACGACGGCTGATCATACCCCAGCAAAACATTTTTTTTTTAATACACCAAAAAGTGTCGTTACAATATGTATGATTCGTTTTAATAAATAAGTAATTGCCATTTGAACATTTGTTTAATACAATTTTATTGTTCGTGTTTTTTCTTCTTCTACCCGTGAAGATATAGTCCTAACGGCTCTACAGAGCACTAGCTCACTCACAGAACACAACTCACCCTTTAGACTATTGTTTACCGTATTTTAAACAGAAAGTCTAATATGGCGTTTACATTGGCCGAAAATGGCTCATTTCGAATGAGCCATTTGAAAGTGTTTACATTCGTTCTATTTCATTTGTTCTCATCTCAACAGCTGATTTTTCAACTTGCATGTTGATTTGATTTTTGGCCTGTGCCAAAAAAATGTTGCATGAAGGTTAAATATGCCTTCAAACCTTACATAAGAAACTTAAAACATATTTTTAACTTCGATTAATTACTTTTTGGGAAGTAAAAGTTCTAAAA
Organism: Teleopsis dalmanni; assembly: GCF_002237135.1. Lineage (NCBI taxonomy): Eukaryota > Metazoa > Arthropoda > Insecta > Diptera > Diopsidae > Teleopsis > Teleopsis dalmanni. The sequence goes on along the minus strand of NC_051846.1, from coordinate 94,021,519 downwards.
AGCAGTGCATCGTTTTCAAGAAAATGCAACCACCAAACATTTGTTTACCTTTTTTTGTAAATATGTTAAAAACAGCTTTTTCAAACTGTCAAAATGCCATGAAGAGCTTTTATTTAGGGTATGTTCAATGGATTCCTTTGCATTTGGAACGTATGTGGAATGCATTCGAACGTCATTCATACAGAATGTGAGAAAATTGCTCATTTTTGTGCTTGAAATTTTATATGCAAGAATGAGCCATTCGATACTCATTTTCGATTTTTGACCAAAATGAGCCATTTTCGGCCAATGTAAACGCCGTATAAAGGTCTTACCTATGCTAGATGCCGACATTTCAAGGTGCCCCAAATTACTTTAATTATTATTTAATAGTTTTTGCGTAATTCTCAAAAACGTCAATAACATAAGTTGCACTCGATATTTTTGCAACTTTTGATTATTTATTTCCAATGTCGCTTTCAGCTTGACACAATTAACAAAAACTGAAAATCAACATTTCTTACCGACAAGCTGACCTTGGTTACAGCTATTGGGCAAGCTGCAAACGACGCTGCTTACTTTTAGGCATGCCTTATGTTGGAATATAAATCAGAACGTTCTTCACAATTTTAGCCTTTCGACTCACAACATAACAAAGAAAAGAAAAGAAAAAAACAGTGTAGTTGCTGTAGCGAACAGAGTAAACGAAAAGATGAAAAAGCGGAAAATACTCAAGAGAAAATGAAAATTGATAATAATGGAAAAGAAGCGATTAAAGAAAACTTTAAAAACATTGTTAGGAGATAGAGAAAATGATCGAGGTAGCAGATTTTCAGAAAATGAAAGAAATAATTAAGAAGTATTATGACAGTATTAAAGGTGGCCATGTCCGAGTATTATAGGAAAGGAAATAGACCGAGTGGAATTGGCACTTAAGATTTAGTAACTATGTCAATAATATAATGCGAATAATATAAAAGATATCATGGAGAACATTGAAAAGCAAAAGTAAGAAAAAGTCAAAATTAATCTATGATAAAAATATAACAGATACAATTAATTATGAAGTAGGTCAAAAGATAGTTGTGAAAAATCTTACAAAAAATAAAAAGTAAGAGAACGCTTTTACTGGTTCCAAATACTGTTAAAATACCATTAAATGGAATTAAAAATAGTAAAGAGTTGTTTAAATCTTGAATTTGAATTAGAAAGGTTAAATGGTATTATTTTATTCATGCAACTAAAATTCATTCACCCAATGTTATTAAGTCCAGAAAAATTTATTGATATGTTACTGAAAAGTAAAAATGAACCAAATTTTTTATATACACCTAGCTTAGAATCATACAGCCATATTATAACGTACTCTAATATTAAAGCTTTTGATACCTATCCTTTTTTGTCAAAAAGAACATTTATGATACCTATTAGACAGTGACGACTGCTCGAATGTGCGGAGGTATGCAGCGCACACCCTAACATAATTTGCAAATTGTCAAATAATATATATAAATTTATTAAATATCTTTAAATCAAGAATTAATATTATTTATTACATTTTCATATATATACATATTATTTATTACATTTTCATATATTAAAGTTTTAACAAAAACAATTAAATATAATTGTCTATGAAAACTCATTTAATTTGCTTCTCTTGGCTATTAAAGTCGTTAGTTGTGCTCATAACTTTGCAGAAAAGTTTTATATCAAAGTCTCTAAATTCTATTAAATTGAATTCCAACTCATATTGGTACGGAATAATGTCATTATTTATAACCATAATTATGTTATGATAATAATTATGACATAATAATAATTCTTACAATACGTTTCAATTTTTGTGTGCTGGAAAAAATTATATCTAACGTCTAATTTTGAATTATTGCTGTTAATACGATTCTTTTTACTGTGCATCACTTTGTAATTCATAGTGATTGTATTGAAAAATTCTGGCCTACTTTTCCTAGAAGTCAATCAAACAACTAAGTTAAAGGAGTAGGCTTCATTAAGAATATGGCTGAATCGGATAATATTGAAAACAAATCAAAACCCCCGGACAAAAACCCCCAATTGATATCGGTATCTTCGGCTGAATTCAAAACCATGATAGCGGAACTCTCCGAAGTTAAAAAACTCAATGTACTCTTGCAAGAAAATTACTCAAAGTTGTTGCTGCAATTCCAAGAGTTGAAATCACATTGTGTAGAGGTGGAACAGCAGCTACAAAGCAGCTCAAAGCCATATACAATTAATTAACAAGGTCGTAACAATAAAAGAAAGAAGGTTTCACCACCCTCCCCTCTTACCTCTTCCCGTGGCTCTGCTATTTCCAGCGATGAGGATATGGAGTTGGTGACCCCCGCTGAGGAGCCCATTGCTTCAGGCTGTGGGTCCTCTAGCTCTTACAATGAAGATTTCCCAATTTTCGATACGAAAATCAAATCGTCTAAAAAATGTAAGGAAAAAATCCCCAAATCCACACCTAGGGTAGTGGTATCAGAGCTGATTACAGTTCAAGAAGGCGCAAACGTCAAAGGTAATTCAAGTAATCGCAACGAAGGGCAACCGGTTTTTGATGGCGCGGCCTCTGACATGAAAGTAGGTAAAGTTGTCCCCATTGTGTTACGTCGGACTAACACTTGGGGCTCTTTGGTTAAACAATTCCATGTAAGAAATTTTAAGTTTAGTGAAGCTAAAAAGGTGCGTCTTGGAATTCAAATAACGCCAGTAACAATTGATGACCACCGAAAAATGACGAAATTCCTTACCGAAATTAAAGAGCCTTATCACACACACTTTCTCCCTGATGAGAAGTGTCTTAATATAATAATCAGAGGCCTGGAGGGACAAGATCCAGAGGATATAAAAGAATATCTCGAAGAGAAAGGGTTTAGTATTCTTGAGTGCTACTTCCTTAAGACGAGACAGACAGTTGACAAACTTATTAAAATTCGTCTCCCTGCGGATCAAAAGGATATATACAACGTATCCAATGTTTGCCACTTAAAAGTGACTGTTGAAGCTCAGCGTCCGCTAAAGGGTCTCCCTCAGTGTCACAACTGCCAACAGTTTGGTCATGTTGCCACTAATTGTAAGGCCCCACCCAAATGTGTTAAGTGTGAGGGCTCACATCATCACTCCCTATGTATGAAGTCTCGTGAAGATCCCCCGAAATGTTCAAACTGTGAAGGTGATCATCCGGCAAATTATAGAGGATGCCCGTGTGCTCCGAAAAACATTCCAAAAAGAAAAGATAACACTGTGATACCACCTAACCCCTCAATAAAGCCATCAATGACGTATGCGGATGTTGCAAAAAAAACCTTCACCCAACAACTCCCCACCTTGCCACATCCACCGGCCGCCCAATTAGAAAAGTTGATAAATAGCTTTCAGGAACAACTGAACTCGATTATGAAGAATATGATGCAGGCCATGCTATAAAGCCTACTACCAACTTTAACTTCTGAATGAACACACCATTACATCGCTTTAAAGTTGTGACCTGGAATGCAAATTCCATAACAATTAAGAAACATGAGGTTACACAATTTCTACATGATTTTGAAATAGACATTATGGTCTTGCAAGAAACTTTCCTTAAACCCTCAATGCAGTTAAAAATCCCTAACTACATCATTTACAGATCAGACAGGGTCTCAAGAAGAGGAGGAGGCACTGCTATCCTTATTAGGAGAAGCATCAAACATCATCTCAGAATTGATAATCTACAGGCTCTCGAATCTACTTCGGTGGAGGTAGAATGCCCAACCGGTAATATCATTTTTACCTCAGTTTATAGACCGCCAAACGTGAAAACCTATCTGGGGGACCTAGCAACACTGATTAGTAGCAACTTACCCACATTCCTTGCTGGAGATTTGAATGGTTATCACAGAAATTGGGGTGATAGGAGTACGAATAGGGCTGGAAGGGAAATTGTCCAGTTTGTTAATGACTATATGCTCCAACTCCATACGCCTAACGAGCCAACTCACTACGGCAGCGGAGCAGGCCATATAATAGACCTTGGAATGTCCAACTTAGATTATACCGTACTTGTGGAAGTTTTAGATGAGCTGGACTCCGATCATAAACCTGTTCTATTCATTCTTGAAAACTGCCCCATGAATATTATGACCCCTACATTCTCTACCACTGACTGGAATGCTTTTAAGAACTTGGTAGACACCAGCTGCATTAATAACCATCCAGAAACCTCAGAAGAATTGGATAACTGTATACAGAACCTGACGCATCTATTAAAACAGGCCTTGGATAGCTGCTCCACCCTCAAAGATAGAAAACCATGTAATTATTTTAACTTACCACAGCATATTAAATACATGATTAGAAATCGAAATAGAGTCCGGAAATTTACTCAAATAACGGGTGACCCAGAGAGCAGAAGAGAGGCCAATCGTCTTTCAAATGAAATCAGGAAAAGGATCTATGCATTTAAAAATGTTAAATGGGGTGAATTTCTGATGGGACTTGAAACAGGGGATAAAACCTTCTGGGCCATGAATAAGTACTTCAGGCTGAAGCGTAAACCAGTAATACCACCTATCCATGGAGTGCCAGGGTTGGTATATACAGATTTAGAAAAAGCAGAGGCCTTCGCGGACACCCTTGAACTTCAATTCCAGCCTAATGAAGACTTAGAATATGACTCAGAGGAAGAACAACGCATCTCCGAGGAGGCAAATATTATTCTGGATCAGGAGCCAAATGATAGCATTGCACCATGCACTGTTGAAGAAATCACCCAAATTATAGCAAGATTAAAAATAAGATCGGCACCTGGTCATGATATAATTAACAACAGATGCCTACGTAATCTGCCGGGGAATGTAATCCAGCTTATCACTAACATAATTAATTGCATGCTCAAGCTAGGTAAATTTCCTAAGTTCTGGAAGCTGGCCACAGTCATTGTCTTCCCAAAACCGGATAAGAATCCAGAATTCCCGCAGAACTGGCGCCCCATAAGCCTGCTATCAACCATAGGAAAACTTGCAGAAAGGGTAATTCTTAGCAGATTAAATTATGTAGTGGCTTCACGCAATATACTCCCTGACGAACAATTTGGCTTTAGGAATGACCTGTCCACGGAGCTTCAACTGGCTAGAACGACCCAAATGATCCAAACAGCCCTTAGTAGAAGAGAGTCAACTGGAATGATCATTTTTGATATTTCTAAAGCTTTTGACAAGGTCTGGCATGATGGTCTGATAGTTAAAATGTCTCATCTAGGTGTTCCAGGCAGACTTACTAAGATCATCGGCAGCTTCCTACGTGGGAGGTCCTTTCGCACAAAAATCAACAGCGCTCTCTCGTCAGTCCAATCTATAGAAGCAGGGGTTCCTCAGGGATCGCCACTTTCCCCCACTCTCTACAACATTTATACTTCTGATATTCCAATGTTAGGTCCCTCGACTCTGGCGTTATATGCTGACGATACGTGTATGCTATACTCTGATAAATGTGCTCTCAACATAACGAACACACTTCAAGAGCATATAAACCTCATTCTGGAGTATTTTCAGAAATGGAAAATAAAAATCAATAATGAAAAAACTAAGGCTTTGTTTATAACGCGTAAGCGGAGACAGAATCCGTCTAGAGTGAGAGTGGGTGATATGGTGATAAACTGGGAGGATAGCGTTAAATATCTCGGCATCACGTTGGACAAACAATTCACATGGCTTAAACATGTTCAACTGAAAAGAATTAGCTGTACCAAAATTCTTCATTACCTCCAACCGCTATTTAGAAAAGAAAACCTCAATGCTAAGAACAGGAAACTGATATATAACCAAATAATTTGTCCGTCACTTCTATATGGTTGTGTAGCGTTTAGCAAAGCTTCAAACACTACTATTCACCAATTAGAAATTGCACAACGTCAGGCTCTAAGAAGACTTTTCAAAGTTCCTTGGTATATTAGGACGAATGACATCCTTAGGGACCTCAAGATTGATCCCATCAAAAAATACATAAAAGATAGAGCCTTGAAATTATTTGCGAAATCTGACAAACTTACTAACACCGCGTTATCAAATCTCAGAATAGTTACAGGCTCCTCGGGGAGGTATGCAGATCTGAGATCAATTATTACTTAGTCTGATGATGAGATAAATAATAATCCAGTCAAGGCACAAAGAGGGGTTTTGAAGAAACCTCGCAGTTAATATAGAGTAAAAGTGCTCAGGTGCACTAACTCAACTTTCCTCAACATAATAATAAAAAATGAATCAAAAGTCCAAATTAAATGTATATGAAGTAATAAATAAACATGAGGTAAGAAAATATAACGAGCTCAAATTCGATCCCCCAAAATTATATATTAAAAATGGGAGGAAAATTATAAAACAAATAAATACCTCTAATTTGATTGTTCAAGAGAAAATTGATTTAGATCAATTATTCACTAGGCTAGATGCCTGCAATCACAAGAAAATACAATTGTCCTTAGACGACAAATTGTTTAAATATACCCGGGTTGAAAATTTTAAAATAATGGGCAATAAAATATTAAAAAATACAATAATTGCGTTAACGCCAAAATTGATTCAGATAAAAACATCGAAAGAAATAAATAAAATCTTAAAAAAAAATCATGATGATCCTGTGGCAGGCCACCCAGGAATAAACAGAATGTTGTCTAAAATTCGACAAAAATATAAATGGAGAAATATGACCAGTGACGTTCGAAGATATATAAAGAAATGCGAAAAATGCAGTAAAAATAAAACAATTACTAATACTAAAGAACCATTGATAATAACAGACACCCCAACGACAGCTTTTTCAACAGTTCAAATAGATACTATAGGTCCTTACCCAAAATCTGAAAATGGTAATGAATATGCTGTCACAATTTTGTGTGATTTAACTAAATATTTAGTAGCAGTGCCAATACCCAGTAAACACGCTAAAGTTGTTGCCAAAGCAATCTTTGACAATTTTATTCTCACTTATGGCCCGATGAGGACGCTCATTACGAACATGGGAACAGAATACAACAATGCAATTTTTACTGAGTTGTGCAAGCTTTTAAAAATTAAACATAATACTTCAACACCATACCATCATCAGACGGTAGGAGCAGTAGAACGTACACATAGAACTTTCAATGAATATGTACGCTCGTACATATCCATTGATAAAAACGATTGGGATGAGTGGCTCAAATATTTTACTTACTGTTATAATACTACACCATCCACTGTACACAGCTACTGCCCCTTTGAATTAATTTTCGCTAAAACACCACCGAAATATGACTTTTTAAAACAAGGAAGCATAAGCCCACTATATAATATAGAAGCAAAAAGCAAAAAAAAAACAAAATTCATATTATGATAAGAATTGTAATAGTATACAAATAGATATAGGAGATTTAGTATTAGTTAGGGACGATAGTGCTCATAAATTAGAAAGTAGATATAAAGGTCCTTATATAGTACAGGATATAGATGATAGGAAAAATTATATATTAAAAGATAAGAACAAGAAAATTGTAACACATAAAAATAGATTAAAATTATTTGAACAAAGAAATTAAAATTTGTATTTCAAAAATCATAAAAACAAAAACATATATTTTTCATTATATAATTAACTTTATTTCCAACTTATAGATATAAGATTTAAATGAAATTTTAATATATAAAACATAAATAAACAAATGGTACCATTATATAACATAAAAAGAAAACAAAATAATATTGTAAAATTAAAACAAAGTAGTTAAAGTATCTCTAAGATTTTATTGTAATCCTAGTATATAAGAAAATCATAAAATTTAATGTAATATTTAGTAATAGAATAATCTTACATAAATAAGATCATTCTTTTGTAAAAGGGAGGTGTAGCATACATAATAATATAAACAATAACATCCGTTACTCATTTCATGTGTGGTCTACTTGAGAAAAGTATTATTCACTTATTCTTAAGTTACACCATATTCGCAACAGCATTAATTGCTGATCTTGCAATTATGAGACAAAGCACTTTGAGCTGCTTGTGTATGCTGCGCCGCTCTTAGAGTACAGAAGTATTTGAGATGTTGCCTGAGCAACAACGTTTGATTATGACTTAAATAAAATATTAAATATATATCAAAATAACAAATAATTATTTTAATTAATAAAACAAATAATAAAAAGATATTACACGTTTGCAATTTTAGTTTTATGATAAATTATATGATATGATAAGATAAATTATATGATAAATTTAAATGATATTAAAATTTACGAATATTTGAGTATTTCACTGTTAACAAATGTTTCGCTTTTGCTGTTGATACGAGTGCTGCCAAGGCATTTGCACACAACAAACTAATCAGAGTACGCATTTTGGGTCGTTCAAGCAACAGATTAACATCAAAGTGCTAATTTTTTTTTTATAAGAAGTTTTTTAATCATCTAATAGCATTGACAGACGAGCGCACTAAATTATCATTAAGTAGCCTTAAATGATTTAAAATAATCATACCCTGACAGACGGTATAAATTTTCATTAAGAAGTTGCTGTATGTTTTTTGTAATTGAAAAAGCAAGAGAATTTTATATCCAAAATGGATAAGCAAGAAAAATTAAAGAAACTTGCTTTAATTAAATATAAAATATATAAAAAAAATTTAAAATATATAAAAATATAACGAGTACTTGCATTTACCAATGTTTACAAATATGTTTTGTTTACATTTTGACTACCAAATAGCTTCAAATTTGTTCCATTTTTTATTTCGTTTCACTTGCATATGCAGCATTACCATATCTAAAAACCTAAATGACGAATAAATTGGTTAAATTCGGTCATTTAAAGACCATAAATGATCATTTAAAACTGCTAAATGAGCAAATAAATTATAATTTAGCCCCTTAATGATAATTTAGCTCCCGTCTGTCAATGCTATAAGCAACTAATCAGTTGCCTGAATACCCCTTATGTAAATGACTTTGAAAATATTGAATGCGGAAGAATTACGAAATTATGTAGAGCATTTTTCTATAAATAAAAAGTTTGCGAATTTAGCAAATTATACTATGAAATTATGAAAACCTAATTGAGGTGTTTAGTAAGTGGATGTTTTGGATGACTAAAAATCTAAAAAAAAAAAAATAAATGAAACGAACTTAGTTCTGTAAAGAACATAAAATATAATCATTTTTATAAATAATAATTATGTAAACAATTAAAATTTAACTATAAATAATTGGTGAAAAATAATATATCACCATTATTGCAATTTTAATTCTGTGAACACAATTAAAATTAGATTTATAAACAATTGGTAAAAAATAATGTGTAAACATATATGTAAATTTCTTTTTTTTTTTAATTTATTTTCTTTTTTTTTTTAATTTATTTTCTTTTATTGTAATCTATCATTTAAAAATAGACAGAGAACAAAATTTGTGAGTAAATAAGTGAATAGGTGAGTAAAATAAGTAAATAAATAAGTGAGTAAATACTTCATATTTTTGTGAGTTTGAATGGACTGTGCTCAGTACCACATCCGTCTAATGAAGTCGGTCATAAATCAAAGTTCCAGTAGTGTTTGTTTACGGAGACGTGTTAACTTTCTTTCTTCTGCTATAGTTCTACTAACAAAATAGTAAATATGATATTGCATCAGTTTTTTGTAATTTTTGGCTTGGCGGAAATTACATCCCCGTATCCTTAGCTACGGGGATGTTGAGATCGCGGAATATACATTCATTTGTCATATATCTAGGAGCATTTGAGATTATTCTGATTTTTTGATTGGAAATATATTTAAAGATGCAGCAGTTCCCCAAAGTTCAATGGCCTAAGTTAAAAAAGTAAAAATCCAAGCGAAAGCAATTCGAATCAAAAAACCTGAATTTTATACCTACAAGCCTAAAAATGAACGAAGTTTTAAAGCTATCTATCAGCTATCCAAACTGCATTCATCTGTCAACACCGAAGACATTAAAACAGCTTTGTATGAAATGGATCATAAAACTATAAACGTGATTAATATGAAACAGAGAATTGAAAAAACCAATTCCTGTCTTCATTGTAGAACTTGAGCCTCATCAAAATAACAAGGAGATCTAGAGCATAGTCGTTTCACGTTTGAGCCTCCTCGTCCTAAACGGTGTAAAGACCCAATTTTCCCGCACGAAAATTAGGGTTACATAATACTACGCGGCCCTAACTTAAAAGTTGGACAAGCAGTAACCAGCCAAAAACATGCTTGTACATAAAGATTTGAAAACAATAAGCATGGGCAGAAGTTGTAAACACCCAAAAACAATGCTTGCACATAAAGATTTAAAACACAATAAGCGTGGGCATAATCTGCAAACATCCAAAAACAATGCTTACACATAAAAAAATGCATCACAACAGCAAGCATGGTGATAGCGGATTAAAAGCATTACAAAGATTAGATAAAAACGCACGTTTTTCTGAAATCGCTTTCTTCCTTTGACCATCATTGGACAGTACAGATCGGGTTCTGATGACGGAGTGGTGGATGACATAGTTGGACAACAAGTCACTCGTGGTGCCTTTCAACGTGGGATCGGTGTAAACTATAGGTGAGGTGTAGCGTGCCAGTCTGAGAGCTTTAAAAGTTGTCAGATGAAGGAAGTACATAGAGGGCTTCTACAAGTACTTTATGGACATCCTGCACAAAAGGTACGCACTTAAACACGAATATAGTATCACCTGCATCTTATGGAACCAAAATACTCGTGAGTAACCAGAAAAATGATAAACGTTTGAGAGTTTTTCTTGATCTCGTGCTTTAAATATAGCTTCGGTTGCAAGTCATTATAATGCAGCGGAGGCATGCTGCGTTGAAAATATGATACTGTGCTTTGAAATTACATTGTACTGTGCTTTGAAATTATATAGCTCCGGCTGAAAATCATTAGAGTGCATCGAATCCATGTTGCGTTGAAAATATTATACTGTGCTTTGAAATTGCATAGCTCCGGCTTAAAATCCTTATGGTGCATCGAATCCACGTTACGTTGAAAATATAATACTGTGCTTTAAAATTATATCAATACTCTGCTTTGAAATTATATAGCTCCAGCTGAAAATCATTAGAGTGCATCGAATCCATGCTGCGTTGAAAATTTAATACCGTGCTTTGAAATTACATAGCTCCGCCTGAAAATCCTTATGGTGCATCGAATCCACATTACGTTAAAAATATAATACTGTGCTTTGAAATTATATAACTCCAGCGGAAAATCTTTATGCTGCATCGAATTCATGCTGCGTTTAAAATTTTACCCTCTGCGTTGAATTGATGTTGTATTTTTTTTTATTATTATTGCTACCTTAGTTGTTCGGTATATAATATAATAGTTTATAAGTTATTGCTAGTTTCTGAATTAAGATATAATTAAATAATTTAATAATCATACAATCAATAAAGGAAAAGAACAAATTGAATTGAATAAAAGTCGTTTGTAAATTGAGACCATAGAAAATGATCGGCAGGTAAACCAGTACATCAGAGTCGAGTAAATATAAATTTTCTTGTAAGGACCCTGGCTGTGGCTGAACTATTCCAGCTATAGACAATCTCAACATAAGGAGGTTCATTACAACGGGATATTCCTCAGTGTAGACTCTGTCAACACTGTAGCCACACGAAGATTTGTTGTCGAATATATCCGAGGTGCATCAAATGTGCTAAAAATCATTTTTCGTCATAGTGTCCTATACAAGGTAGAAGCACTGAAGTCAAATGCGTGAATAAAATAAAGTCCTCTGAAATGCGAATGAGCTATCAAAACACTCTTAAGAGCTACAAGAGTTTTCAAGAGATCAAAAAGTAGACATTATGCTGATATCTGAAACACGTTTCACCTTAAAACATTATTTTAAAGTACCAGGCTATACTTTTATCATACTATGCATCCTGATGGAACAGCTCATGGGGGAACTGGTATTTTAGTTAAAACAAATATATTACACTATGAATTGCAACATTATCGCACTGAACAGATTCAAGCAACCATCATTTCAACAAAATGTGTATCTAGTTTTGACTAGACCCTAGAATTTTATTAAGAATTTGTTACTAACCTTTTTCTTGGTACGTAATGCAAATTGTTAGTATGTTCCATTTAATTTTTAATAATTGTCTGCATACAACACGGAAGCGTTTGTTGAAAAATATTAAGTTCAGCCATTGAACTTAAAATTTCATTATATGCGAAACTGCATTTTTATTAGCAGTTGCAAAATATTGAGTTCAATCATTGAACTCAACATTCAGTTCTGTTTGCATAATGACATGTTTTTAAATATTAGCAGTTACCTACAGGTAACAAGGTCAATATTTTATATTCTATTTTTTGCGTAATATTAGTAAAATAATGGAAATTTTCGATCATGCATTACGCACATGATCAATGTTTTCACTGTTGCCCAAAGGTGAAAACATGCGTGGAAAGTTTAGAACGAGTAAGTCCGAGAGTTGTTGTGAAAGTGTGTTTACGGTGTTGTCCGAGTTGGTGGTGTGGTGTTTTAAAAAAGAACATATTCTAGAAAAAGAAAAGAACATTTAATTCCTTAATTTAACTTATGCGGTGTCTTAAGAAAGAATTAATTTAAAAAAAAGGACATTTAATTCTTTAATTTAACTTGCCGAATATCTGTCATCGAATTAAAATATAAAAATTATTGAAATTACACAACTCTTAAGTATAATAAATAAAGTAAAATGCAGTTTGAAATAGCCGTTGTACTCAAATTAGAAATTACAACTATTTATTATTAACATTTGAAAGATCTGTGGGTTTTTACTACACACTTTATTTTCAATAAGAATAACAAATATTTACACTGTACAAAACAAGACGATAAAAAAGAGTTGAGTTATAAAAACGCGCAAAGAAGGAAGAAGGAAACCAGTCGCCAGCAACTGAAGTAAGCTGCTGCTTGAAAAAAAGTCCTTTTGCTCACAGATGGCGCGAGTGCGTGTGCATTCACATACAGAGGGCGCTGCAGTGTGTATGGCGAGCTCGCCACAGATCTTATATTTATATTTAAATGAAAACAATTAAAACTCATAAGTTAACAGTAAGATACTATATAAAAAGTAAAGAAGAATCATATCAAGCATCAAATAAGTAAGCATCAAACACGCAGTTTGCACTAGCACCAGCAACAGTAACAGCGGCGGTAGCAGCAATCCAAGAGTTTTTAAATAAATGAAAATCAAATTTTTTGAATAGACTGTTGTTTGAGGGATGATAGAATTTGCTTTGTGTGTACGATTTTGTGTTTTTTTGGTATTTCATGCAGGAAATTATATGTGTGTAATTTTTTTTTATTTTTTTTATTTTATTACATATTACTAAACAAATAATTCACATATTAAATAACTTATATTTATAATTTATATTAAAAAAATTATTTTTATGAAAATTTTAAACATAATATAAAATACATATGTAGGAATTTGATAATATTAACGATAAACAAGTGTTGTCTGCCTGTTGTTATTGGTGTGGTCCTTAGATGCTTGGCATGACACGATGGCAGGCCCGGTATGCTCTTGGCATCCAGCTACCACCACAGACATCAAGCAAAAATAAATAAAAATCTTGCCATTGACTAATTCTATATAATATGTCTCCAAATCTATAGGAATCAATAGAGGACATTTTACCCCTCCCAGTAACTCTACCTGTCTTTCAGTCCTATCAAATGTTTTATATGTATCATCAGTTAATTAACATTTCACCTGTACACATACCTCCTGGTATGTCCCTGTACTACCCATAAAGCCTGTAATTTATCTAGCCATGATCTGGGTATTCGTATAAAAAAATTATGTCTGTCACGTATATTTAAGCGCTACAAAAAAAAAAACTAAAAAAAATTGAATTTAAAAATTTTACACCTTAAGTTTTAGAAATTTAGAAGTTTTATTTAATATATATTCATAATAAAAAAAAATATATTACAATTTACCAATTTTAATTTTTAAAGAAATTTTCTTAATTATTATTACTATATTAATGCCAACAAAACAAAAACATTCATAAGAATTAAGAATTATAATATATAACCATGTATTAAGGAAATATATGCTGGACAAAAAATATATAATAAAGATAAAAAATAGCTTCCTATTCATCAGCTTGTTTGTTTTACTTTTTTTTTTTTGTTTTATATATTTATTCTGCCAATGTTTTAAATACTTTAATAATAGAACACTTACCAGCATCGTAGAAGTGACGTCACTCCATGCGCTGATGTACCTAGCTAAAAAAAATTAAAGAAAGTAAAAATGGTAAAAATAAAAAAAAAACAAACACCTGATGTATTTAGCAAGCAAATTTACAATAGGTACAATTTATGCAGCTTCAGAATTTTTAGCATTACTATTATGATATAAACGTGATAATAAATGATCATTATAAGAATAATTATACTTCTTTAAACTTCTCTTGTAACAAATTAAAAAAAAAATTAATTCTTTTATGTAAAAATAATAAAAAAAACAAATTTTAAGAATTAAAGTTAATCTAAAAAAAATTATTAATAAAAAAATTAACACATCTAATGAAAAACAGTTAATTAAAGATAAAAAAACTAATTAAAACTTAAAATAAACAATAGGACGTATAAAAAAAACTTGGGCGATGTGATTATTTCAGGCGTTATTATTCAATCTACCTCTCTCTCTCTATTCACTTTTGAGCTGGATATGCCGAACGTATATCCACATTTCCATATATCCACATATCCTTATACCTCATATAACAGTCCAGCCGAAATTACCATCCAAAATCTTGTTCAGAAGCCTTTTATAATACTCTCAATGTTTAGTATAAATAGTTCTTTTAACAACAAAATTATAAATAGTACGACTATTTTACTTCTGTTAATTTAGTACTGTATGATTGCCTTAAGTTTATTTAATTTTTCTTTTAATTCTGCGCACACTAATTATTTCATACATCCAATATCTCACTCGTAATAATCATTTTTTTTCTCTGATAATTAATGTTGTTTTTTACCAACCTTAGGAAAAGGTTAATACTAACGTTATTCTTTTCAAGAATGTTAGAGTGTTATTATTTATATCAAACTGTTCTAACCATAGAAAAATTAATTTCTTAAATACATTAATCACTGTTCACACGAAAAACTTTTTTTCTTATTTTTTTTTTTTAATTTATATATTAATAATTTAAACACTGTTTTTTAAAACTTCGACTTTTCGCACTCACTTCAACCGCCAAATCAAAAGAAAAAATAGACCTCCATTTTCCTTTTCTGCCGACTTATATATCCTAGTTTTATTTCGGTAAAAGCTTCCTGTTACTTTAAGAACGCAGAACCAAATCTGACCGCGTCTTTTAAACAGATTTCCAAATTCTCAGTTACTACAGTTTTCCTTTTGCACATTCCGAATTTTTATGTGCACGGCTTTGACAGCAATTACTATTTTTCATAATTCCTAATTTTGCCTAAAACTTTTCGCCGCGACTCTTGATCAAAACAAAACAAAAAAAATGTACAAAAGCTTTGTTTTACATATTTTAATATTTTGCCTATGCGTGCAATGCGCCAGCTAATTTCAGTTACTATCAAAAAAAATAAAATAAAAAAAACAAATAAAATGTGTAGACGGTGCGCAACAATGTTACATGGCGCGAATTCGAGTGGTGAGGTGCATGCCCACTTTACAAAAGGAATAACAGTGAAAGAAGCAGGTGTTGCACGGAACAACTGCCTGCCTGCCTGGAAGCTGCCTGAACAACGTGGGACATACGAGGTAACATCATGTTTTTCGTTTTACTACTTAACTTATGTTAACATATCACCTTCTGCACACACAGTCCTACATAAAACAAGTTATCGGAGACAAAAGAAGGATTGAAGCACAAGTGAAGGGAATTAGATGGACAGACTAAGAAATTAACGGGCTTGCTTCAGGATGCGAAGCAGCAAACAGTTTTATTAGAGGAAGCGTTAAAAGAAAGAGGTCTGGAAGAGCAAGACGTGTCTAGGATTATAAACCAAGAAGAGTATCACGAAAAGAAAAAATGGCGAACTAGTTAACAAGTTGAAAATTGAAAAAAAAAGGAAACAGAAAAGTGTTATGTTGGAAGACCAGGCGTAAAAGAAAAAATTGACTTGACGGAAATGGAATTAAGAAAAAGTGATTATTTCGCACAACAGGAAAAGCCAACTGGGAAAAAAATGGCATCCATACCAACAATTATAGAAATTGTGAACAAAGTGGTCGCATATATTTCGGGGAGTGAGGGACTGGATTTAAGGGGCGAGGTATACAAATTCATGGCGGGTTGTGAGCTAGCCAAGAAAGTTTTATTGGAGGAAAATTCCGAATTTCTAATTAGTTATATTAAACAGAGATAAGTGGGGGAGAACACAGCATATTTCAAAAAAAGGACATTGAAGCAATTTAGATATGAGTTGTCAAGGAGCAACCAACAAAATATATTGGAGTTTAGAAGACTAGCTGCAGATATTTCATTAAAGGACTACGAGATCAGTCATCAGTGGAAAAACTAGTGAGGATAGTAGAAGAGATGGAAGAATTGTTTGAAGGCCAATCATCAGACACATACATGATGGAAAAAGATCAAGGAGATATACGAAAGAAATGTGCATTTTGCCACGTGATAGGTCATGTATGGGCAGATTGCAAAATGCGGAGGAAAACTCCTCATAATGCGTTGTGTGGTACATATGAACATGATCAAAAACAAATTTTAAAGGAGATGTGGAATAAAAGGTCAGATACAAACAATATGCTTTTTGTGACTGAAAGGTTCTTACAGAAAAATAATCTTTAAGCAAATTGAATAATTTTTTCTGCATTGAATGTGGAATAAAAGGTCACAAGACGAATAAGTTTTGTAAGGTCAGACAACGCCCACAACACAAAAATTTGGGGCAAATTTATGAGGGACTAAATACAGCATCATACGGAATTAAACAAAGAGTAGCAGAGCAAGAAGCTAGTGCACAAACATTCCGAAGGCCCGAACGTGTAGAAAATAAACAGATAAAATGTTTTCATTGTATAATAAACGGCCACATAGCCAGATATTGCAGAGAGGCGGTGACTAAGCCGGAAAACTTCAACCGGCCCAGTCTAGGCCAGTAGACTGAAGAGCCGAAAAGAATAAGAAATCTACTGGCCACGTATAAATTGCAGAGTCGAAGAAACCAAACAAAAGAATAAAAATTTAAAAAAAAGCAATAATAGAGTCAATAGAAACAAAGTAGAAAAAATCCTCACGAACGAAGGTGACAATGAAAACAAAATCCAAGTACATGGATTTTAGGTAGTAGAAATGTAGTAAAAAATTTAGAAAAACGGAGAGAACAATTGGTAGTATATTTGTTTGCTTTTTTTGTGTTTATTTAACTCAGGTGAAGAGACTGACAAAAATAGATTTTCGAAATATAAAACAAACTACAACATTGGATCCGTCGTTGTGTTGGTAATAAAGCCGGAGGCATTAAAATATTTAAGAGAAATAAACACGAACAAAACAAAATGCTTAATTGGAGCTTTTGGTGGAGGCACTAAACGAAAGGGTCACTAGTACTAGAGAATGCAAGTAAATAAAGGTATACTATGACAATGGCACTAAAAATCGACTATTTAACATTTGGGATGGAATTGTTAAAGGAATCAGGGTAGAAAGCATAGGTTATCCTCCTTATGAGTGGGTTCTTTCGAAGTCACAGCAATACCAAGTCCCATGCATGTAAAGATTTGTAACGACAATTTTTCGTCGCTCTGTTTGCCGGGGTAATACTCAGGGGTTGGTCCTGGGTCGTTACAATAAATTTTTAAAGGATAAAGACGGTGTTTGATTTCAATATTTATTTATTATTAAGTTGTCTTAAAACTAACAATGTTTATTCATTTATATTTGATATGTATAAAAATTATTATACCTGTTGTGGAAAAAAAGTTTATGGGTTATAGACGTTATTATCTATAGACGTGTTCACGCCTATATATATATATATGGCTTAGTAAGTAGGAAAGGATCTAAAACGTGTTCACGCTTTATATTAGGTTTTAATAGCAGGATATGAACGTGTTCACGCTTATATTTGCTACTGGAAAGGATATAAACGTGTTCACGCTTATGTACGGTGGCTATAGGAGGGATATACAAATCAAAGGAATATTTGTTATGTAAGTCTCTGTTTATACTTAGCTCTGCGACCGACTTTGTATGTTGTGTTTGACTGTCCAAGTCCCTGGTACGTTCTCTTGTCTTCGAAAGTTGATAACGAGCCTCTGTCTGCTTCTGAATACTTTGCGTGTTGATCACTGACTGCCTCCCCAAGCAAATGTATCCTCTTATATACCCATCAGACCCAATTGTAGTGTAGCGCATTTGTTTGTTTTACGGCTGGTTTAAATTTTGATGTCAATTTATGCATGTGAATTCTTATTCTACTGTTCAATATTTTGTTTACAGCTGTCTTGAATTCGCCGTGGTTCATTTTAGCTGCGCGCGCATTGTCCTCTCTTCTTTTAGCCGCTGCACATATTGTTTACATTTGACGTTTGCTAGAACGCGTGTTTATGTTTGCTAAATTTTGATTCGTAAATTAAAGAGAAAATTATGTATTTCCATAATACAATTTCAAATTCATATTGTGTTCGCAGCAGTCTCCGGTTCGGACTCGTGTTATTTTTTATGTAGGGTGGAAATTTTAATGTAAAAATTCCGTCCTTACAGATTTTAACTAGAGGACGAGAAAAAGTATTTCATTCAAATTTGGTAAAGTTATATAATTCTAGTTAATTATGATTAGTGAATGTTGTGAATAAAGATGTTGCAAACTGTACAACTAGTTGAAGCATTTACGAGGGCTGCTATATATATTATAGCAGCCCTCGTTTTCTAATGAAAATGCAAATATTTGTCATCAAAAATTGTTTTATTGGTTTTCAAAGTATTCTCCACACTTTTCCATGTACTCAAACCAATTATCGAAGCACTTTTTCCACTCCCATTGAGACACCTCCAAAACATGGTTTTTGAACGCTTCAACACCATCTTCTGGCGACGAAAATCGTTGACCACGCATTTATTTCTTGATGTGCATGAATAAAGAGAAGTCATTGGGTGCCGAGTCAGGGCTGTACGGCGGATGACTCATCAATTTGACGTTTTGGCCGGTCAAAAAGGCGCTGGTTTGAACCGATGTGTGAGAGCTTGCTTTGTCATGGTGAACAATGATTCGTCTATTCTTTTTCATTTTTCGAATTCCTCCAAAGACTTCAGGCAAACAAATTGTGGTGTACTACTCAGAAGTGACCGTCCTTTGTTGCTCAAGCGGAACAGTCGTCACATGACCAGTTTTGTCGAAGAAACAGGCGGCCATTTGCTTCGACGTGCTTCTTCCACGAACAACTTTCGTTGTATTTGGCTCGTTTTCGAAGACCCACACGGTCTATTGTTGTTTTATTTCGGCATAGTGACGAATCATAGATCCATGATTCGTCACTTGTGACGATCTTATAAACGTCTTTTGAAGTACCGCGAACGTATTTTTGCAACATTTCTTTGCTCTAATCGATACGAGCCTTTTTTGAGCGATTGTCAAATTGTGCGGGATCGAATATCGAATGTATGCTGGTGGGAGAAATGCCCAAGAATGCCTCTATCTCACGGTATGTCACATGACGATCTTGCAATATCAGTTCACGCACGGCATCAAAGTTCTCTGGCAAAACGACCGTTTTTGGACGACATTCACGGAATTCGTCATTAAGCGAGCGTCGGCCACAATTGAATTCATTAAACCAGTTTTTCACAGTGCTATAGGATGGTGCTTCATCGCCATACCAAGATTTAAGTTCATCAATGCACTCTTGTCGTGATAATCCATGTCGAAAGTTGTGAAAAATGATCGCACGAAAATGTTCACTATTAATTCCATTTTTTGGCCGAGATGAATTTTTCAAATCTCTGTAAATAAAACAATTCACAATTAAATAACAACACGTTCTGAGTGATGTTATGCGAAAAAATGTCAACCTTTCCAATGGAAATGTCAGATTGCACGTGACAACACTTAGTGTTGCCTAGGCCAGAAATATATGTAGCAGCCCTCGTAGAATTCGTTTTTGTTTTCCTTTTAGTTCACGCTGTTCACTTGTTGTTTAATGTCTACAGTTATCGGGGAGCTTTACATTGAAAAAACTGAGTCTGGAGAATGGTACACAGATATTAGTGTAGGAGAAGTCGAGATAGTTAAAAGATACAATTTCATAATTCATTAGATAAATATGGAGGAAGTAGCGGAAATGTTAAACATTTTTAAAGAGCGGACTAGCAACCTCACGATAGTTGGTAGTTATAAGTCACTGTTAGTAGGAAATGAATGCAGCAGAAAATATGTTACACACGTTAATGCCGAATTGAATAAAAAGAGGGCTGCTGAATGTCGGTGGACGAATATTGAACTGGGCATTCGGTGCTTAAGACGATGAAGATAAAAGTTTAATCGAGAATGGAGAATATTTAAAGACGGATGTAAAAATGTGGGATGAGCTAAGAACTCAGATATGGGAAATCGCAAAGGCTATTACACAGCTATTCGGAATCTCGAGTTTGCGTCAACAAATTCAATAATTTCAATTCAATGTGCCGGCGGTAAAATCAGGTAATATCCAACCCAACATTTTTGCGAAACAAAAAATAGAAAAATTCGACATAAATTTTCACAAAATAAGACTGCTGAAACTACGCACGGCAACATTAATGGATCACTCAATTCTGCTAGTGATTAAGGTGCCATCTGAAACCGTTACGGTACAAAATAACATTATTGTACCTGTTCTATCAGGAAATCAAATACATGCAGATATTGAAACAATTGTGGAGGTGAATAGTATGCGGTATAAGTATGAAGAAAACAAAGCACTTTATAAATTAAAACCGAGTGCGAGTTATTAATATGATAAGAAATTAAAGGAATCAGTGACCGAAATGGACAATCATATAATAATTAATACTAATAAGTATGAACAATGGAAAACTTAATAGTATGGAAGGGTTTTATCCTTACAGTGAAGCTATTTCATTAATTACAATAACTGTTCCTTAATAATAAATAACAAAATTTTTCGAAATACCGTGGGGAAGTTTCAGCAAACTTTTGTGCTACCTCCAGAGAAGAGCAAGGTTATATTGAACCGAAAATTTACTTTTGACGATTAGTGGTTTCTCAAAAAGCAAATGTAAAAAAGATAAAGGAGCTAGAATTTTATAAAATTACTACTACAGCAGTAGGAGTGGCCGCGGTGGTTTGTGTTTTGGTGCTATTCATAATAGCGTACAGTATTGACAGTAAATTAAGATACAATGACAATCGTGAAGAACCAACACTGCAGTGTAACTCAAGTTTACAAACGATAATAAGACATTATCCTCCAACACACCTACCTCCAGTATCAGATGAGGAACACAATATCTAGAAAGGTGAGCGTCCATATAATAAATGCAAGTAATACTAAGAAATTGTTTATATAAAATTAGTGAGTACAGGAATAAAGGGAAATTAGTGTATAAGTTTTAAAGTGAGTAATAAAACAATATGTGGGTAAAAATTAGGTTAGACTGACGTAATGGTAGTGCTAATTGACAACATGAGCTAAATCATATGTAAAATGTAACTTGAAATTTCATTATAAAAAATATCTAGAAAAATATTAAATGTAAAGTAAATAACATAAACCAAAATAGATTAAAAATATAGGTAGTAAAATTATTTTGTTTTAAATGAAGCGAAAATATCAAATTATAAATTTTTTTTATTATATCGAAAAGGAAAACTTTAAACTTAATAAACTTTAATAAGATTTTTTAAAAAAAAAACATTAACATAAAAAATCTCTTATACTAATTTGTAAGATTTTTTTTTAATTAACGACAGTATAAATTAAACAAAAACAAATATAAAAAAAAGAAACAAAGCTAAAGTCATGTTTTCGCAAGTTATGTTTTGAAGTTTTTTTTTCAATTTAAAGCAGGAAGTTTGTAAAGTATTGGTTGTCCGTCCGTCAATAAGACATTATAAAAAGTAAAAAAGAATCATATCAAAGGCAATAAGCATCAAACACGTGGTTTACACCAGCGACAGCAACAGTAA
>NC_051846.1:93993891-93999246 GCF_002237135.1 Teleopsis dalmanni | reverse complement strand
GGAACAAGTCTCTCTATTCCCACGCTATTCCCAAGAACACAACTCCCTCATTCTAAATTGCTTGGGAGACAGCAGTTCTGGGAACAACAAAAGTTTTAAATTTGTTTTGTTAAATTTTGGCAATCATGGCACTTTTTATTGACGAAAAGTACGAAAATGAGTAAAACAAAGAAAAGAATTCAATATCATACGTTGAGTTAAATGTAAAAATTGCATTATTTGTCTGCTGCACAAATTATCAGAAATAAATATAATAAATATTCTATAAGTAAATAATAGAAAATTTTTATTTTATTTATTTATTTTATTTATTTATTGTATTATTTACATATGTATATAATTTATTATTTTCTTATATACAATAAAACAAAGTAAAATATCTTTTTTATTAATTGAAATTATTAATGCTTTAACTAAAATTTGAGTTCCTCTCCAAAACATTTATTTATTTTTAAAATTAGTATAGAAATGTCTTTTAATTAATAAACTGTAATAATACCAATGAAGCAATGTTTTACCTGCACGTAATTGCAAAAGTTTATATTAACTTATTTAAGGAATCTCATTCATTTCAGAATTTGGGTTTCTTTCATTATCTATTGTTTTAAATAACAATAGTTAATGCTTTAATTTGTGAAAAAAACCCTAGTGAATAAAATAAATAATAATTTAAATAATTTAATTATATTACATTTGTATTAATACTTTTATTAAAATACACAAGTGAAGGTTGACCAAGAATCAGCAAGGATACTTACACTAAACACACATCGCGGACTTTTTGAAGTTACAAGATTACCGTTTAGAATTTCAACAGCACCAGATATTTTTCAACGTGTAATGGAGGGAATTCCTAAGAACATAGATGGTGTGATTATTTATTTAGACGACATTCTAATTGGCGAAACAACTTTGGAAGAGTTGTGGAATAGAACACAAACTGCTCTGAAATGTGTACAGGATGCAGGATTGAAGCTTAAAAAATCAAAATGTGTTTTCGCAGTACAAGAGATAACATTTTTGGGGTTTAAGATAAGCCGAGAAGGAGTGCGTCCAACTGACAAAAAGGTGAAGGCAATAGCTCAAGCACCAGAACCAATAAATAAACAACAGCTACAAGCTTTTCTTGGGTTAATTACATTTTATGATAGATTTTTACAGAATAAAGGCGATTTATTGGAACCGCTGTATCAACTATTAAGAAAAGAGATACCTTTTAAATGGGGTAGAGAACAGAAACTAAGTTTTGAACGAGCAAAGAAACTACTACAATCAAAAAATCTGTTGGTGCATTATCGGCTGACTTACCACTGATATTATGCGGAGACGCATCACCGTATGGAGTTGGCGTGGTTTTGGCACACAAGATGCCGGATGATAGTGAAGCACCGATTGCTTTTGGCTCCAGAACATTACAGGGCGCGGAACGAAATTATTCACAGTTGGATAAAGAAGCGCTAGCGATTATGTTTGGTGTGCAAAAGTTTCATCAATTTTTAAGTGGTAGACAATTTACAATAATGACTGATCATAAACCACTAGTGGGGTTATTCAACCCAGAAAAACCAATATCACAGCATATATCACCCAGAATGTTAAGGTGGTCGTTAAAGTTAGGCGCTTACCAGTACGAGATTAAATTCCGAGAAGGGAAACATCACTAGAATGCAGATGCATTGAGCCGGTTACCTTTAAATGATGTAAAGCTACAAATACCGGAAATACCTGAAATATTATATTGCAATGAGGCTGAGGAACAGTTTTTAATCACTGCGAAAGACATTGCACAAGCAACCAGAAGAGATCCAGTACTATCAAAAGTAATGTGGCATATCCAAAGGAAAGATACAGTTTTGCCATATAAATTAATCCAGTTTAAACCGTTTGTGAATAAAATCCAGGAACTATCAGTGAATGCACAATGTTTGTTATGGGGAGCCAGGGTAATAATACCAGCAATGCTACGTCCCAGAATACTTGAGATGTTGCACGAAGGCATGTCGGCAATGAAAGCAGTTGCGCGAAGCTATTTTTGGTGGCCTGGTTTAGATGAAAATATAGAAATGTTAGTCAGACGTTGTGAAAAGTGTGCATGTAACAAAAAGAATCCTTCAGTAGCGGCAGGTAAACCATGGCCAGCAACGCTAAGGCCATGGTCCCGGTTACATATTGATTATGCGGGACCCTTTATGGGTACAAATTTTTTTATCGTCGTAGATGCTCATAGCAAGTGGGTAGAGGTAAAAATAACCAGTACAATAAATGCGATTAGAACAATCGAGTTAATGAGAGAAATATTTGCAACACACGGAATACCAGATACCATTGTGTCCGATAATGGGCGAACGTTTGTGTCAGAAGAATTTGAGAAATATTTAAAACTTAGCGGTATAAAGCACATACATATGGCACCGTATCATCCATCGTCAAACGGGCAAGCAGAAAGGTTTGTACAAACCATTAATAATCACCTTAAGAAAATGCAGTCTTCAGACATCAATAAGAATTTGGCAAATATACTTTTGCATCTGCGTACAACTCCTAATGCAAATTCAAATTCGAGTCCAGCAAAAATCTTGATGGGAAGGAAGTTGAAAACATTGTTAGATCATTTGCACCCCAGTGATGACAACACTCAGAAGCAGCTAAATTTTGATGAGTATTCGCAGTTTCCAGTGTGGTGAAAGTGTTTGGTACCGAAATTTTGGAAGAGGTGAAAAGTGGATGCCAGGGATTGTACAATCAACAGGAGATCGCAACTACAAAATTCAATCAAATAGTAACATATTGTCGAGACATATTGACCAGTTGCATAAGCGAGTTTCGGAGACACCGACAAGTTTAGAATCCAATATAACTCCAGTAGCAGTAACTTCAGTGGCACAACCGGAAGAGCAAGACGACCAAGTAAGTGCAGGTCATTCATCAAATGAATATATCCTACCAGATAGTCAAGTAGAGGGGTCATTAGAAGAAGAAGATAAAAGAGATGAAACATTAAAATCGCGACCGTACCGGCAGAGGCAACCGCCAAAAAGGTTACGGGACTATTTGATGGGGGAGGAACTGTAGTATATTCGATCATGGCAACCCTGTATAAAGAAATAGAAAAAGAAGGAAAAAATACAAAATGCGTTGTTGTCGTCGTTGTGCTAAACGGAGTAAGCGTGCCGTGGCGTAATCATTATTATTATTAATATTAACTTGTAAATTATGATATAACTTTAATCAATAAAGTATATGTTATTATATATGAGAATATAATAATAATTTTATTAAAATTCATATATAATTTTATTAAAATAAAATAAATTTTATTAAAAAAACTAATCAACACTTGTGGATAAAATAAATAAATAAAACAAAATATTAAATTTATTATAATAATTTTATTATAATAATAATTTTATTAAAATGTATTCAAAAATCTGATCATTTTCAGTTCCTTTCATATTAAATTAAACTATTTTTAATACTTTTTTAATTTGTCTCCCAAACAATTTGCTTGGAAAAGAATTTGTGCAAAATTGGGAAAAAACTGCCATTCCCATGCAATTCAGAATAGCAAAATTGGAAACAGGGAACAAAACTCCCATCCCCAAATTAATCAGAATAACAAACTTGGGAATAGGGAACAAACTCCCATTTCCATGCGATGCAGAATAGGGCTGAATAATAATTTTATTAAAATATATTCAAAAATCTGATCATTATAAGTCACTTTTATATTGAATTAAACTATTTTTAATGCTTTTTTAACTTTTCTATCAAACAATTTGCTTCTGAAAGAATTTGTGCAAAATTGGGAAAAAACTTCCATTCACATACGACTCAGAATAGCAATATTGGGAATAGGGAACGAAAATCCCATTCCCATATTATTCAGAATAGCAAAATTAGGAAAAGGAAAAAACTCCCATTCCCATGCGATTCAGAATAGGTACAATAGTTTTAAATGTAATTTATTCCTTCGTTTGAATATATCCTTACATGGAAATATTCCTTTGTGTCTTATTTAAAAATTATTTTACTTGCAATAGGCGTACTACAGCCAATTGCAATGATATACATAGCAATTCTGAATACTCCCAGGGAACAAGTCTCTCTATTCCCACGCTATTCCCAAGAACACAACTCCCTCATTCTAAATTGCTTGGGAGACAGCAGTTTTGGGAACAACAAAAGTTTTAAATTTGTTTTGTTAAATTTTGGCAATCATGGCACTTTTTATTGACGAAAAGTACGAAAATGAGTAAAACAAAGAAAAGAATTCAATATCATATGTTGAGTTAAATGTAAAAATTGCATTATTTGTCTGCTGCACAAATTATCAGAAATAAATATAATAAATATTCTATAAGTAAATAATAGAAAATTTTTATTTTATTTATTTATTTTATTTATTTATTTATATTATTATTTACATATGTATATAATTTATTATTTTCTTATATACAATAAAACAAAGTAAAATATCTTTTTTATTAATTGAAATTATTAATGCTTTAACTAAAATTTGAGTTCCTCTCCAAAACATTTATTTATTTTTAAAATTAGTATAGAAATGTCTTTTAATTAATAAACTGTAATAATACCAATGAAGCAATGTTTTACCTGCACGTAATTGCAAAAGTTTATATTAACTTATTTAAGGAATCTCATTCATTTCAGAATTTGGGTTTCTTTCATTATCTATTGTTTTAAATAACAATAGTTAATGCTTTAATTTGTGAAAAAAACCCTAGTGAATAAAATAAATAATAATTTAAATAATTTAATTATATTACATTTGTATTAATACTTTTATTAAAATACACAAGTGAAGGTTGACCAAGAATCAGCAAGGATACTTACACTAAACACACATCGCGGACTTTTTGAAGTTACAAGATTACCGTTTAGAATTTCAACAGCACCAGATATTTTTCAACGTGTAATGGAGGGAATTCCTAAGAACATAGATGGTGTGATTATTTATTTAGACGACATTCTAATTGGCGAAACAACTTTGGAAGAGTTGTGGAATAGAACACAAACTGCTCTGAAATGTGTACAGGATGCAGGATTGAAGCTTAAAAAATCAAAATGTGTTTTCGCAGTACAAGAGATAACATTTTTGGGGTTTAAGATAAGCCGAGAAGGAGTGCGTCCAACTGACAAAAAGGTGAAGGCAATAGCTCAAGCACCAGAACCAATAAATAAACAACAGCTACAAGCTTTTCTTGGGTTAATTACATTTTATGATAGATTTTTACAGAATAAAGGCGATTTATTGAAACCGCTGTATCAACTATTAAGAAAAGAGATACCTTTTAAATGGGGTAGAGAACAGAAACTAAGTTTTGAACGAGCAAA
>NC_051846.1:93987209-93993791 GCF_002237135.1 Teleopsis dalmanni | reverse complement strand
AAAAAGGAAAAAGAGTTAATTTAATTAATTTTTTTTAAAAAAAAAAAAAAAAAATCAAAATTTAATCAACTTTGTTATATATTGAAAAATAATGTTTTAAAAGTTTCTGTAAACATTTTTGTGAGAACATATAAATATACGAAAATATATTTGTGAAATTTTTTTTTAAAAAGACAAGAAAAATATATATTTGTGGAAATATAGTGATAATATACATATATAATATAATATAAGTTAATATATAATAATATAATATAAGTTAATATAATATAAGTTAACACGCGCTACATTTATTTTCTTTTTTCCTTTTATTACCTTTATTGGGTAGACATTAGGTAAGCACTTTATTTCCAAAATGTGCCGGAAACCCAAATAAGTGGTAAATAGTAATTAAGCAATTCTTTCCAAAGAACTGGTGAAAATGCAATGCTTGCATTAATTGTAAAACCAATATAATTAACAATATTGTAAAATAAAATTTAGTCTTAATCTTGAATCAAAATAAAGCGGAGCAATAGCTCCAATCTTTTTTAAAAACTAAATAAAGTATTTAAAATAAAAACTTATATGCTTCGTACCATCAAAAATGAATTCCGAAATATACATAAATTTGTTGGATAGCAAACTGATAAATTTCGCTGAAAATATTCATGGAGATAATTGGACTTTCCAACAGGATAACGCTCTAATACATGTTTCTTGTGCTACGAAGAAATTCTTTGAAGAGAGAAGTATCCCATTGCTAGATTGTCCGGCCATGAGTTCTGACATAAATCCAATAGATGATCTTTGGGGTATTCTTAGTGCCAATATTTATGCTTATTCGAAGCAATACAACACTCTTAAAGAGCTGAAAAAGGCCATACTCGACCAATGGTCCAAAATTGAACTCCTACTATTAAAAAAATTGGTAGATTCAATGCCACGTAGGATACAGTTAATAAAAATAAATAATGGAAACACAAAATCACATAAAATATTTAATTGTTTTTAGCAAAAAATGTGAATTACACATATAAATATTTTCTATAAAGATTTAAAATAAAGTTAATTTTTCTCTTAAAAAAAATAAATTTGAATAAAATTTTTTTATTATTTTAATTAGACTACTAAAAATAAAAACAAATAATTAACTAAATTCACCCTAACAAAATTTCTTGGAGTTGAAAATAGATTTCAAGTAGTGCACATATAATTATTTTACTGGGGTAAGGTATTAATAAGTTATTATGAACTATTTAAAAATTAAGGTATTACTATCAATAACTATCAATAACATTAAGTTATTATTAGTTTAATAAAATTAAAAAGAAAAACAATAATCCTCCATGAAATATAAATTAAGTAGAAACACTTAAATTAAATAGTAACGTTGATATCTAGTCCACCAGTGTAACCCAGTCGGTAACACTGATTCCTAGCAACGTAGCCTTGTCGGTAACGTTAGTTCCCGCCCTACCACCGTACCGTTGTCGGTAACGCTAATTTCTAGCAACGTACACGGAGCGAAATAATTCACTACTATTAAGAAAAATTTTTGCTAAATTCAAATTAGTTAAATTTTCACTTGAAATGAACTATTTTTACTTATATTTACCAAATTTTCACTTAATATAAGAAAGTTTTTTCTAAAAGTTTTGAATATTATGTGATATTTTACTTGATTTAAGAAATAATTTCTTTTAGTCTATTTTGGAATGTATCAAGTGAAAATTTTCTTATTTATCAAAAATTGGTTAGAAAAATTTGGACTGTTTTAAGAAATTATTTCTTAAACTCTAAAAATGTTTTCCTTTAGAAAATTTTGGAATATATTAAGTGAATATTATCTTATTTATTCAAAACTGATTGTTACATTTGTTTCTGTTTTATTCATGTTCATGTCCGTTCATGTCCGTTCATGTCCGTTCATGTCTTTTATACTGTTTTTTAATGTTACGTCATTGCTTGTCGCTTATAAAGAGGAAAGCATCAAAGCACATCTACAATAATTTGACAGTACATTATTGGCGTCGCTCTAATTTGGAAGCAGAATTGTATAGTTAAAATGGAAAATATATTAAAAAAATTAAAAAGTAATTTAATAATTATAATAATAATTTAATAATAATTTAAGTGTAAGTAATAAATTGTTGTGAATAATAGACGTGTGTAATTAATTACACTAAGGAAAAAAGGTGAAGTAAAGAATTAAAGTGTGTGGTTATGTAGGCCTGGGAGAGAATAAAATATTAATATCACAAGTAAAAAATAGTCAAATAAGCTGACATTACCTCGAACTTCTCGCATTGTCCATGAGAACGGCCAATGTCTCTGTCTGGGTGTTTCTGCCGAGCACGTCACCATTCGTAACATTTTTTTATCTGCATTATAATTGCGTCTTTGACCACCACGACCACCATTGATATATTTACCGGTAGATAATTTCACTCGTGCACGACGACCGCACAGTGTTCTAGTATCCAAACCACTCACATAAACCTTGTGGTCACTGGGATAACTAGACATTTTTTTTTGAACATTCTTCCTTTATGTTGCTAACCACAATTTTTAATTCAATATATGCGGTCTATTTATTAAGAATTACACAAATATTATAAACGCAATTTTAACCACTAAACAAATTATTGCAAATCACTGAAACAACTTCATGTGCATTGCTCGCACAGACAAAAATAAAGAAACGTGTAAAAGCTTTTATTTTTGTTTTGTTTTGATCCATATAATTGAGGCGAATTATGTCGAAAGCTCCGATAAAGCTTGACTTAGATATTAAAATATGGTATTGCCAAGTACAAATAGTACATTTAAGACAAATTTGAACTTTATTGGAAGGAAACAATAAAGTAAGCTTTTTTAAAGGTCATCACCCTCCAATAAATAATTACACACAAAACAAAACCAGCAAAGCCAACTAGAAGAGTGGTGGAAATCTTTCAAGGGCAGTCGACGGTAAACGAAGATCTAACAGAATCCCTAACGTGGCTACAGGATGGTTCTGTTAGTCAAATTGACTATATAAGAGCCAGTGGAGGCTTGATTCGCTCTCTTATGATAGTGATGTTTTCTGAGGAAGTCGAACAGAACAGTTCAGTTTAAAAACCGGCAAAACAAAAATTACTTTTATTAAATTAAAGTTACTAAAAATACATAAAATTGCGAATGTTAAAAGAAAATTACTTTTATTAAATTAAAGCTACTAAAAGTGCATAAAATTGTGAAGGTTAAAAGAAAATTACTTTTATTAAATTAAAGTTACTAAAAATACATAAAATTGCAAATGTTAAAAGAAAATTACTTTTATTAAATTAAAGTTACTAAAAATACATAAAATTGCGAATGTTAAAAGAAAATTACTTTTATTAAATTAAAGCTACTAAAAGTGCATAAAATTGTGAAGGTTAAAAGAAAATTACTTTTATTAAATTAAAGTTACTAAAAATACATAAAATTGCAAATGTTAAAAGAAAATTACTTTTATTAAATTAAAGTTACTAAAAATACATAAAATTGCGAATGTTAAAAGAAAATTACTTTTATTAAATTAAAGCTACTAAAAGTGCATAAAATTGTGAAGGTTAAAAGAAAATTACTTTTATTAAATTAAAGTTACTAAAAATACATAAAATTGCAAATGTTAAAAGAAAATTACTTTTATTAAATTAAAGTTACTAAAAGTGCATAAAATTGTAAATGTTAAAAGAAAATTACTTTTATTAAATTAAAGTTATTAAACGCACATAAAATTGCAAATGTTAAAAGAAAATTAATGAAATTTATTAATTTAATTATAATAAAAAGTGTATAACAATACCCATAACAAGCAATAATTAATTTTATCAATTTAAAATTACTAAACGGTGTATAAAAACCCAAATGATAAACAAAAATTAAATGTTATTAATTTAAAAAGGGCATAAAAGTGCAAATCTTGAATCGAGTTAATGTACATTGTCAGTTCATAAAAGGATTACACATAATTTAAAAATTCAACGGTAAAATAAACTAACGGATGTAACGGAGAACGGAAAAAAAAGAGAACGGACACTGAAGGACAATAACGGCAGCAGGATCCACCGTTATGAGACAACGGTGGTCAGGTATTCCTGAAATTAAGGATACGAATTGATTTAAATTTGAAAAAAAAAAAAAAAAAAGGAAAAAAAAGTTAAAGATTTGATTATATAATTCCAATTATAGTTATTATTGTTAAATTTATTTGAGTAGTGATTATTCAGCATATATTAAATTATAGAAAAAAAAAAAATTATTAACGCATCACAAGAAAAAAAAAAAAAAAAGAACATAAGTTCATTACAACTACCAATATATAAATATTTGTTTCTTGTTTTTAATTTGTTTGTAATTTCGAAATTTATAGCTAGGTCAGCGGCAGTTGGAGTGACGTCATTTCTGCGGCTGCAAGGTAAGCTATGAGAACGAATAGCGAAGAGACAATT
Organism: Teleopsis dalmanni; assembly: GCF_002237135.1. Taxonomy (NCBI): domain Eukaryota; kingdom Metazoa; phylum Arthropoda; class Insecta; order Diptera; family Diopsidae; genus Teleopsis; species Teleopsis dalmanni. Next base: position 93,989,331 of record NC_051846.1, on the reverse strand, counting down.
AATTTTTTTTTTGGTTAACAAGACTGAATGTTTTGTAGTTAAATTTCTCTTTATTCTTGTTGTTGGATCCGTCTATATGATCAATATTACAATTTTTTTTTTTTTTCTCTTTTCTATTATATTGTTGATGCTTCAATTAGAGAGTTTCCTTTTTCATACACGCTAATTATTACCATTATAAGTATAGCAAAACAAAGAAAAAAAAAATAGTTTGTATTAATTAATGAATAAAAACCTAGTAATTACTAGCTGTTTATTATTTTATTTGTGATAAGAATATATATAGATGTGGAATATATTGTCTAAAAAAAATGTAGATATTTATATGGGCTTAAATATTTAATAAACAAGAAATAAAAAAATATCATATAGGAATTATATGTATACATAAAATACGTTATGATTATCTATTTATATAAGAAATATTGTAAAATATTGTAAATATGAATTAGTATAAATAGCTATATTTGCGTAAATATTCTTGATAAAAATTTGTTTTTTAATTTGAAATAATATAAGCGTTATAAAACAACTTTTATAATAATAGTATATAATAATAAAAAAAAAAAAATATATATATATATATGTAATTTATTTTTTTTGTTATTTATTAATTATGAGCTCATGGTGAGACATTGCTGAATCAATATAGAGGGGTGTTGTTAGTGTGGCGGTCCAAACATCTGTTTTATTAAAGGCAGGGATTCTTTGAGAAGAAATTGCATTCCTATATTCTTCGCGTGAATTTAAAATGAAGTGGTTTACTGACAGTATGCAAGCATTACCAGATGTATTGCCAGTGTTTCCCACATTTGAGGAAACCGTGACGATGCAGGCTGGTGATGTTAAAAAAGTCGATTGGGAGATAGAAAAGACAATCATATCGGAAATGAAAAGAGTGGGGTTGCCCAGAGGCAGAACCAGTGATTTAGGTGTAAGCCTATCGCATACGGAACTTCCTAAGGCAGCGGTGGTAATAGTGAATACCAGGAACAAGGCTCTTCCAATCATATTCGATGAAGATTTTTTTAAATTCAAGAAGCCCAAATAGATAACAGTGGTTTTAATTACAGATTTTCTTTTAGGGTCACGTAAAAATGAAGTAGATAAATAGTAGTTTTTTTTGTTTTAGCATTGAAATAAGTAGTGTAGTTATTTAATTATATGAATATGAATAAATGTAAGGGTGAAATATTTTTGAATTATAGATAAGTTTAGTTACGTTCAGATATGAATTATAGATAGTTTAGTTAAGTTAGGACATGAATTTAAAACATGGCATGAAAGAATGATTATTATATGAATATGAATAAAAGTAAAGATGAAATATTAATGAATTATAGATAAGTTTAGCTATGTTAGGATATAAATTGAAAACATGGCATGAATTTTTGTTGTTGTCTACAGTGTAGCCTCAGTTGTCAAGAACCCCACCCCAAAACTGGCGAGCATACCGGGCTAGCCACCATGCCATGAGCGGCGACCGAGGGCACTAATTCTAATACTAGGTGGACACAACAAATGGCGCCCAACGTAAGACGAAACAACGACAGGACTAAGATGACAGAAATCAACAATGGAAATAAAGACGGACGGAGTGCATGTCTAGTTGGTCGCTCAACAAATGACACCAACGAATGAACTAATGGACGAAACCAACGACTGGACAACGACTGGACAACGACGGGACAAAGGAAGAGACGAACAAAGAGAGACAACACAAGAACAGGATAGAAGAAAATTACCTGAAGACTGACGGAAGGACTTCGAGTTGGTCGCACACCAAATGTCAACTTAATGATGAACTACGGTAACTGCTACAGCGGTTATAATCACTTTCACTGTTGACCAGCTCAGGAGATTTTTTTATTTTCTTGTTAATTGTCGATGTTCCTTTTGAATAATTGAATTTACACTAGATGATATAGCTAGCTTTAATCCGGTGGGTTAAACGTTTAGCACACGTCTTGCCTTTTGTTCGTTTTGACGCAATGGGTGTTGCGATGTCAGAAAGTGGTTTCTAGAATTATGAATTTACGAGGTTCCTTTATACTGAATCTGTTTGGTAAAAAGTTTTGTCCTCTTTCTATTGATTGTTTTAGATATGTGAAATTTTTCAAAG
>NC_051846.1:93954366-93987109 GCF_002237135.1 Teleopsis dalmanni | reverse complement strand
AAAAGATAACGAACTGCTACTTCTTGCTGGTTGAATATTTTCCTCGCTCGATGACTGGCTATTGTTTGCCGATATACCTCCTTCATGTTTCTTTTTATTTTTGTCCCTCATCTCTAGTTTGAGTCGGCAACTGTTACATATTTTTTTTTCCAGATTTGTTTTAGTCGTAGATATCCGCAACTTACGCAGAATATTATCTGAAACTTGCCTTACTTTGGCCTTTTTTTCCACCTTTTGCCATTATTTAAATGTTCTTACTTGTTTGTTCGCTTTCAAAACAGAAACTGAGAACTTGTCATACTTATCTAACAATTTATACCTAATTTGATTCCAGTATATTTATAAGATAGAAGCATCTAAACTCTCTGTTAGAGCGGTTGAAGTCAAATTGTTAATATTGTAGGATTCTGTAGAATTATTATAATTAATGTTTTATATGATTTATATATTATATTTTATTATATTTTAATCTATTGTAATTAATATATTGTATAATTAAATTATTATAATTAATATATTATATAATTCATATATAATATTTTATATGGTTAATATATGGTTAATTAATTTATCTAACTAACCCTGTATAAGATGTAATCAAACCAACGGTTCTAATTCTTGTTTTTATTGCCTTTTGTTTTTTGCGCTCGAGATGAGCAATTTTTTGTTATATTTTTTGGCTGCAAGTAAACTCCGTTGGTTTGGGTACACACAAAAAAGTGATTAAACAATCAATAACCGAAATTCAAATAAAGATCACAAAAACCAATTATAAAAACGCTTGTAATAATAAATTTTGTTTTCATATTCAAAATTTATTACTTATTATTATTTTTTTGTTTTTATCTTTATAAGATTTTTATTTTCGAATTTATTAGTTTCTTCTCATTAGGATTAGCAGGAAGAAATCTGCACATTATTAGGCATCCAAGAATGCCGAGACAAAAATAAGTTTTGAGACTTTTGTTTAAGCTGTTCGAGCTCAGTTTAAAATCTGAATTTTATTAACAATTTTCCAAACTATTTATACAAAAATGTTTTACAATAATTTACAAATATTTTCCTAATAATTTTAATTGCGGCGGCACTAAAAAGGTTGACCCACGTCAATGCTTAGAAAATATTATGACACATTCAAGTGTGTCATATCGACAAGTGCAGAATAGTAGCACAGAAAAGAAAAGTGTCAAATAGCAATTGCATACTTGCTATGACCAAATATTCTACTTGCATTGCGGTGGTTCTTCCGTGTGCGATCGCATTACATTAGTTAATATAAAATAATTTGTGCATAAGCACTTTCAAAAATACATGACATAATTTATTATTTGTTTTTGTTTACATTTTCATAGTTGCGCTATACACAACACCTCTACCCTTTTAAAAAAAATTTTATTTATACAATAATGAAAATTTTTTATGATAATTTGAATTTTGAAAACTTGACATTGACAATTTTTATTTCTTAAAAATAATTTTACAAATAAATGCAATAAAAATAATTTTTTATTTTCTTATAATATTTATATTGTTTGTAAATTTTTCTTTAATCTATTATTATGAACTATCTTTATTTTATCATTAATTTCTATAGTGGAATTTACACCATTTCTATCAACTATCTTATATGGACCATGATATGGATTCTCATGTTTCTTTCTATTTTCTACTCTTAAATAAACTAAATCTCCTACATTAAATAAATTTTCTGATGCATTAGCATCTTGTTTAATTTTTTGAGATAATTTTTCTTTTATTAATATCTCATTTACTGCTTTATGCGCATACTGTAGTTTTGTTTTTAACTCAGTAACGTAAGAATCATAATTATAAAATTTTCTACCTTCTATTATTTCGTTTGGAAGATTCGCGACTCTACCATATACTAATTCGAAAGGTGAATAATATGTTACACAATGAAGTGTAATATTATATGAAAATGTGTAGTATGGGATCCAAGTATCCCAATCAAAATTGTTTGTAAAAGATAACATATATTCGTTTAATACTCTATGGTTTCTTTCTATAGAACCTAATGTTTCGTGATGATAAGCAGTGGATTTTAAATGTTCTATACCTAATAACTTACATATATCATTTATTAATTCATTGAGGAATTTTGTACCTCGATCTGTTTTTATTTTCTTAACATTACCATATCTAAATATAAATTTTTCTACCATGACTTTTGCTATCTCTTGAGCTTCTTTTGTCTGTATAGGAAATGCGACTACATATTTAGTTAGTTCGCATTGTATAGTGAGAATGTATCTGTACCCATTAGATATTCTTAGTGGACCTACAGTATCCATCTGTATTACTTCAAACGGTGAAGTTGGAGTGTTAGTTATGACAAATTTTTCTTTATGATGTCTTATTATTTTATTCTTATTACATGATGCACATTTTAAAATATAATCTTTTATCATTTTATTCATTCCTTTCCATACGTATTTCTGTTTTAATTTAGCTATAGTTCTTCTTATTCCGGTGTGACCTCCGTGAATACTTGTATGGTAATTCTTTATTAATTCAATTTGTTCCGATTTATCCACGACATTCCTTGGTGGATTATATAATAATATACGTATAGGTGTTTGCTGACCTTTATTCTTTATTTCTTTTTGCATGCTATTAAATATTTTCATTAATTCTTTTTCATCAATGTATTCGAATACTATATCTTTAGTAGATAATGCTACTTTATTGAGATTATTTTTGTTCAATACTTTTGTGAGCGTATCCAAGACTGATTCTAAAATCAATTTGGGCTTATTGCTACACTGTACTTTAACAATGTTTTTCTCAATTTTTATAATTGGCAAACTTTTCTTATTCTTTTCTTTATCGAGCTCAAATTTTAATATAGGTAATCTTCTAATATCAGAAATCGAAATACAATTCCACATGTAGAGTTGATCATTCTCTGTGTAATTTGTACCATGATTCTGCTTGATTACGTTTTCTTCATTATTCATTTTCATTTTACTTCTGGTCACAATATTAATATTTTTCGGAATCATTTCTTTAAGTGTATCCGAATCCATTCTGATTCTGGATAATGCATCAGTATTTGTATTCATTTTTCCTTGTTTAAAAATTATGTTAAAATCATAATCCATTAAATATACTCTTTTTCTTGTTAATTTTGACGAAGGGTTCTTGTGTGATATTGGTAAAATGTATTCAGTTTCGTTTGTGTTTATTGAGAACGTGTAAGTTTCGTAATCAATTTTTGAAAAATATTTATTGAAAAAGTCACGTCCTAGAATGCCATCAGTAGGAATTGGAAATTCGTCACCTACTACTTGAAATTTATGCTTTAAGCAATCGTTCACTATTTTAAAATTTAAATTTGTAGTACCTAATGTTGTAATTGGACTGTCAGTTATTCCAGTGAGTTTACATAATTGTTCGCCTGCAATGTCTTCGTCATTTGTACAATGTTTTTTACATATTGACACATCTGCGCCAGTATCTAACAAGAATTTTAATTTTTTATTTAAAGTCTGTAGTATAATATAATTGGGTATTGATTCTCCATTCTCATTTATTGTTGTTGTCCCCGCGTAGCCTATTCTGTAGTTTCTCTGTTGGTACCGGGGTTGTACTCGTTTCCCTGTTCCCTGTTCATGACACGTATCCTATTATTTCTTGTGTCTGTTCCTCTATTATTCTGTTGTCTGCCATTATTTGACCATTGGTAATTATTGAATCGTTGGTAATTATTCGATCGCTGATAATTATTCGATCGTTGTTGTCCAAATTGTTGGTGATTGTTATTTTGGGGTTGATTAGTTCTAAATGAACTGGTTTGTTGATTATTTCCATTTCTTTGATTCCTGTTTTGGTTGCTTCTATAATTGTTTCTATTCTGGTTAGACCGTTGATTATTTTGCCATCTTGTGTTTTGATTATGTGAACGGTAGTGCATCATACTGTGTTGTTGTGGATTATCGATGCTTGATGCTAATTTAACTGCGTCAATTAATTTTGTTGGTTGAGCTGCAATTACCACGGATCTAAATGGTTCTGATAAGCCATTTTTAAAAGTATTCAATCCAGTTTCATCATTCATGGATAATATAAGCGCTCTGCTCTGTTCTCCTCGTTCAGTTATCTGTATATCATTTAGAGTTGTATGCAAGTATGCAATTGTTATTTGACACTTTTCTTTTCTGTGCTACTATTCTGCACTTGTCGATATGACACACTTGAATGTGTCATAATATTTTCTAAGCATTGACGTGGGTCAACCTTTTTAGTGCCGCCGCAATTAAAATTATTAGGAAAATATTTGTAAATTATTGTAAAACATTTTTGTATAAATAGTTTGGAAAATTGTTAATAAAATTCAGATTTTAAACTGAGCTCGAACAGCTTAAACAAATGTCTCAAAATTTATTACTTATTATTATTTTTTTGTTTTTATCTTTATAAGATTTTTATTTTCGAATTTATTAGTTTCTTCTCATTAGGATTAGCAGGAAGAAATCTGCACATTATTAGGCATCCAAGAATGCCGAGACAAAAATAAGTTTTGAGACTTTTGTTTAAGCTGTTCGAGCTCAGTTTAAAATCTGAATTTTATTAACAATTTTCCAAACTATTTATACAAAAATGTTTTACAATAATTTACAAATATTTTCCTAATAATTTTAATTGCGGCGGCACTAAAAAGGTTGACCCACGTCAATGCTTAGAAAATATTATGACACATTCAAGTGTGTCATATCGACAAGTGCAGAATAGTAGCACAGAAAAGAAAAGTGTCAAATAGCAATTGCATACTTGCTATGACCAAATATTCTACTTGCATTGCGGTGGTTCTTCCGTGTGCGATCGCATTACATTAGTTAATATAAAATAATTTGTGCATAAGCACTTTCAAAAATACATGACATAATTTATTATTTGTTTTTGTTTACATTTTCATAGTTGCGCTATACACAACACGCTTATAATTTACATTGGCGACCGTGACAGGACGTTTTGCAAGTTGAATAGTGGTTATTAAACTCTAATTTATTAAAAAGTCTAAATATTACCCACGTGTTGTAATCATTTTTTTTTTTTTTTGATTAGTTTTGTAATCATTAGTGTACGCGTGTGTACATTTCTTCCAGATAGCTATCATATGTACTATCGTACGTATATACTATTGTTCAATTGGTGTTTCTCGGTTTAGGTCCGCTATCCTCAAAACAGAACCTCGTGTCCGCATCAAGGTCGCGCTCGACAGTTAAAATCACAATAACAAGAGACCTTTATTTGTTGATTGTACATATTTTCGCTTTTATTGTTTTTGGTTAATTTGTAACCATAATGTGCGCGAGTGAGTATTGCTCCTAAACAGTTATATATCTAACGTGTGCTAACTATAATAATATCGTGAATCTATACATATATACTACATACTATCGTACGTGTGTACTATTGTGCATTCTATGGTTCTCGGCTTAGGTTCCGCTAAGCGCCAAATAGAACCTCGTGTCCGCATCAAGGTCGCGTTCGACAATTACAACAACAACAACAAGATAATTTTACTTGTTGATTACTGGTTATTATTTGCTTCCAATCAGTTAGTGTGCAGGTTCGTCAACGTCGCGTCTGACAACAACCACCGTAAGAACATTTCAAATCCTGTTCTTAGCAGCAATTCGCTGCTGCTATTGTGACCTTTCGACTTCGTCAAATCCTTTGCTGTTCTCGGGTATCTACAACTGTTTCAATGGCAATGGCAGAGCCAACCACTACGGCAGAACTGTCAGAACTAAAACATCAGCGAGCCTCGACGAAGGCGAGCATTTCAAGGATCAAGGCGTTCGTCAAAGGAAAGATCAATTCGCTTTCACAACCAGAACTGAAATGTCGACTAGGTATTTTAGAATCATATTTTAACCAAATCCTAGCTTTTCAGACTTTGATCGAAAAATTAGATGCAACTGACACATCTAGAGATGAATTAGAAGACCTACACGTTTCCACCAAAATATTAATCATGTTTCAACTGCAGAAAGAGGCCCACAATGCGTCAGTGCTAGATGTAACAGCAATGATGCCCACCTCAAGTAAAAAATTACCACTGTTAAAATTACCTACATTCAGTGGTAAGTACTCGGATTATAACAATTTTATTAATTCGTTTCTCCAAATCATAGATCGCGAAGTATACCTCACAAATATTGAAAAATTTGACCACTTATTGAACTGCCTTACTGGTCAAGCTCTAGAGACAGTACAGGCATTTCCTATTTCGAATGAAAACTATCCAAAGGCTCTGGATAGGCTTAAATCGTGCTATGACAATAATAGCCTAATCTTCGCCGATTAGGCGAAAATATCGCGACACTATTTGATCTACCAGCAGTATCGGATCAGTCAAGCCAACAACTCCGTAGTCTGGTAAACAATGCATCCGCTTTGTATGGTTCACTCTGTTCCCTTGGTACAGAGAAACAAATATGTGAGGCTCTACTTATCTCGCTAGTCATGCAAAAAACGGACGCAATTACACGTAGGAAATGGAATGAATCGCTTAACTTCGACACATTACCCAGTTGGGAGGATTGCTCAAAATTGTTGGATAGGCATTGCCAGTTTCTCGAATCACTCGACAGTGGAAACGGCAATCAGTCATCACCACAACGTAAACCTAATATTCTTAACTCCAAGACAAACAGACGCTCAAAACAATACGCATTTGTTGCATCTACATCCAGCAATTCTTGCTCATTTTGTTCCAGCAATGAACACCTAATACAGAATTGTCATCGTTTTAAGGCACTGGAGGTGGTTCAAAGGTTTGAAATGGTGAAGGGCCTAAAACTCTGCATAAACTGCTTATCGCCACGCCATCATGTGGTTAATTGCACATCTACGTTTAAATGTAAGGTTTGCGCAAAGCCACATCACACTCTCTTGCATCATTCGCAATTACCAACGAATATTAAGAGCGCGGGATCATCACGACGCACAGAACACGCCGCTATGCCCAACGACAACGTTGCCAGCCATTCCCATCTTAACATGTCATCGGCCGAGCAAATAATTCTAGCCACTGCATTGGTTTTAGTGAAGGACTCATCGGGAAGTTGTCAAGTGGGTAGAGCCTTACTTGATTCATGCTCTCAGGTCAACTTCATGACGGAGGAGTTTTCAAAGAGGCTTAGTTTATCTAAACATAAACATCGGCTGCATGTTTCCAGTATTGGTAGTTCGCTGACCAATATAAAGTATCAGACGCTCACATCAATCAAATCTCGTCATTCAAATCTTGAACTTGCTTTAAACTTTGGTATTACGAATCACATCGCATATCAAACAATTTCTGAAATCGATATATCGTCGTGGAAGGTTCCACCAAATACATCTCTTGCCGATGAGCAATTCATTAAATACAAGCGCGTTGACCTTTTGCTTGGAGCTGAAAGTTTCTTTGACATTTTGTCTGTCGGTCAAATCAAACTAGGTGAAAATCTTCCAGTACTTCAAAAAACACTATTAGGATGGATCGTATCTGGCAAGTACAAGGGTCAGCCATTTGCATCACCAGCAGCAAAATGCCTATTATCAGTTGAAGATACAGTTTCCGATCAATTAGAAATGATGTGGAAGATAGAGAAAGTGCAACCGGCTGCAAAGTCATGATCACCAGCACATGTTGCGTGTGAGTCATTATATCGTGAAATGGTCCACCAAAATGCGAAGGGAAGAATTGTCGTTCGGTTACCATTCAAAGATTCGCCAGATTGTCTTGGTTTGACACACAATATCGCCTTCCGCCGTTTTTGTTCTGTAGAACGGCGATTGTCATCTAATCGTGCACTGAAGCAAGACTATCAAGAGTTCATGAAACAATATCGAGAGCTCGGAGACATGACGCGTGTTGAGACTCCGACAACCAACGAACCACATTATTATATCCCTCATCATTGTGTTTTAAAACCGTCGAGCACATCGACCAAGCTGAGGGTGGTTTTTGATGCGTCATGTCCAACAACTACTGGCCCGACAATTCAGCCGGAGTTATACTTGTTGCTACTTCAATTTCGTTCGACCGACATGCCTTGACGGCTGACATTGTTAAGATGTACTGACAGATACTGATAGATAAACCAGATCGAAAATTCCAATATATTTTTTGGCGAGATACGGAGTCCGATCCTGTTAGTACTTACGAGTTGAATACAGTCACTTATGGTACTGCATCAGCACCTTTCCTAGCAACCAGGAGTTTGCATTATTTGGCGGACAAATTTAAAACACAATACCCAATAGGCGCTACACTCATTAAATCATCGTTCTTTGTCGACGACTTCTTAGGTGGAGCGGATTCCATTGATCAACTCACCAATATCAGACATCAGTTAACGGCCATTCTACAGAAGGGTTGTTTCGATCTTGACAAATGGCATTCAAACCATCATGACTTCATCAGCGATACTACAACAAAAAGTTTGAATCTTGATGCAGATACAGTCACCAGCGCCCTAGGCATCAAGTGGCATCAAATGCAAGATGTTTTCCTATTTTCGTTCAATGCGCAACCAGGTCATGTTGTAACAAAACGCACGCAAAAATTATGATGCAAGAATTGTGGCTTTTGCGTGTGGACTGGGACGAGTCAGTCCCTCAAAATCTTTACTCAGCTTGGAAAACATTTATTCAAGATCTTACAACGCTTTCATCGGTTAAGGTGCCGAGATACTGCCTAACAATAAACTATCAACAGGTTGATGTACACGGTTTCTTTTCCCGTGTGGCACCTATAAAGCGGAAGTCGCTACCTAAACTAGAACTCTGTGGTGCCTTACTTCTTGCCAAACTGTATCAGAAGGTCCAACTAATATATACGCATTTTAAGGGTGAAACGTTTTTTTGGACTTATTCACAGATTGTATTACATTGGTTGAAGCAGCACTCATCAACCCTGTCTGCATTCGTTGGCAATCGAGTAGCGGAAATTCAAGATATAACCGCAAATGGGCAATGGAGACACGTTCCTACTCAATCCAATCCGGCAGATGTTGTATCGCGCGGTTGTAACATCCGCCAATTAACAGAGTCTTGTTGGTTTACGGGGCCGGAATTTTTGTTACTCGCTGATAAATACTGGCCGCATTTGAAATGTCACAACCTGGATATGGAAGAAATCAATAAAGAGACGCGAAAGGTTGTATTCGTTAACACAAATGAAGACAACTACGTATTACAGGTAGTTCAAGATATAGTTAGGTCAAGATATAGTTCATACACCAAGATGCTACGAGTAATAGCGCAGGTACAGCGATTCTATCATGTAACCAAGAATAAATTGAAGAACGGAGAATGTACCCTCCAACCTATTCAGCTACAAAAGGCATTGCACTGTATTATTTGGGTCATCCAACAGCAATTCTTCGAAATTGATATACAACGCCTACAACGAGGCAACCTAGCCGAAGGTACATTAAAGCATCTAAATCCCTTCCTGGACAATGTATTCGGTTATCAATTACTAAAGGTGGGAGGTCGTTTCGAGCTGAGTGACATCTCAGTAGGCCAACGTCACCCTATTTTGTTGCCTAAGGGCTGTTATTTTGTGGAACTTTATTTTCGGCATGTACACTTGTGCAACTATTATGCAGGCGCAAAGACACTAATTGCGCTTACTCGACTAAACTTTTGGATAATTAATATTCGAGAAATTGCACGCCGAGTCGTGAACTCGTGTATTCACTGCGTGCGTTATAAACCCAAACTACTTAATCAAATGATGGGTAATCTCCCTATTGAATGCCTCACTCCAAGTCGTCCATTCGCTCGTACTGCGGTAGATTTTTGCGGTCCGATTTTAACGTATCTCCGAATTCGGGGACGGGTTCCATGTAAGACCTATATAGCTGTGTTCGTTTGTTTGTCTACAAAGGCTGTTAAGTATTACATTAATAATTTATTTTGTCTTTTGCTGACCCATGCTAAAATGCATTTAACGTAATCGTAATACATTAATAGGTTATATTTTTGCTGATTAGTGTTTATTTTATAACTAGGGCTAGAACACTTTTTAAGTAATTTATTATTCATTGTTTTGCTAAATATTTTATGTAATTTGCTTGCTATTAATTATTCATTGTTTTGCTAAATATTTTATGTAATTTGCTTGCTATTAATTATTTATTGTTTTACTGAATATTTTATGTGTCATTATAAGTAATATTTTTTGCTTGATATTAATTATTGTTTTAAATTGGGTCAGTAAATTATTGCACGTAATAAGTTTTAGTAAGTAATTATTATAAGAAAAATGTATATATAAATAAATCAATTCTTTTAATAAAGTGTATTCGATGATACAAACTTGAATAGAACTCATCTTTCTTTTCATAAAATTACCAACGGGTTTATGTGCTCGGTGGTATCTTCACGAATATAAAAAATATACAAATATACCGTCCAACAAATTACATGTGCTTGGTGGAATTCCGGTATACAAATACACATCGATAGAAAATTGAGGATAAAAGCATTCTCAACATATTTTGGTGACCCCGACGTGATTTTCCTATAAGGACAATAAATAGGAACGGTGTTATCATGGAGCATTTCGACACACTTATTGATCAACAACAAGCTATAGGAGCTGAGATCGAGAGGATAATCAGCAACTTCAGGAAGGATCCAGCCTCAAGGAAGACGAATCGCTATTATCAGGATAGAATTCTACGGTGAACTGAACAATGGTCAAGGTTAGAGAAGAACCACAACACGTTACTGTCTTGTAAAGCTATGGCTGAAGATACAGAAGACGAGTATTTCACCACGGGCTACTATGAAAAAATGACTGAATTGACAAAGAAATACTTGGGTATTTTTAACAAGGCATTAATCGAAATGCAAGAGGTAGAAAATGCTCAGGAAAAGCCGCCAAGGCAACACAATCAAAATCCAATGCAGCTTCAACAAAATGAAGAATTATCAAGAGTGTTGCGTAATCAACGAGCACTCATAAATGTCATTGACAGATCCAGTCAAGAAATTGAAATGGCAAGCCAAGAATCTCAAAATGAAGTTTTTTATTCTTGCAAGCTTGCTTTGATAGAAGGTTATCACAAAGCATTCGATAACAACAATGAAAAAATATGGAATTCTCAGAAGAATTCATTGAAGGGTACTCCTGGGAATTGTATTATGAAATTAGTCAAAAACTCCAAGACATGGAGATTTGTTTGAAACTCAAGCTAAAATCATCCAATTCTCACTACCAGCACAATTCAGGCAGTTAAATTACCAACATTTACAATTACAATTACCAACGATTCCAACATTTGACGGAAACCAGCTGAAGTGGGTAGAGTTTCGAGACCTGTTTACACAACTTATAGACGAACAACCATTCAAACCTATCCAAAAGAAGTTCTACTTAACAACTAACTTGATTGGTGAGCCCAAAAACCTGTTAAAAAACATTTGCCAGCATCAGCTGAGAACTACATTACCGCATGGGAGATTCTGAAGGCTAGATACAATAATGGTAGATTATTAGTTACCGTATTGTGAAACAAATTATTCGCATTACCAGCAATGACAACTGAAACCGCTTCTGGCCTTAAAAAATTGCATGACATTTCACAAGAGTGTTTATTGGGACTTAAGGCGCAGCACATTCCAGTCGAACATTGGGACGTCATAATTGTTCATATGACGTTGAAGAAATTAGACAAGATCACACAAACAGCATTTGAGCAGTAATTATCAAACAATCGAGAGCTGATCACTATGAAGGAACTATTTCAATTTATTGAACAAAGGTTCCAATCGCTAGAAACAATAAATAATAGCGCATCAATCAAAAAATGGGTTAAGACAGTGGCTACAACTAACACTGCACCAGTTAAATGTCCAATATGCAAGAGAGATAATCATCCAATTCATCTATGCAAGCAGTTCCTGGATGACACCCCAGCTAAGAGGCTACATCTCATAAAATCATTGCAACGATGTTTCAATTGTCTAAAAAATGGTCACTTCACAAAAGACTGCACATCAGGCAGTTGCTTAAAATGCAGCAAGAAACACAACACCTTGCTGCATTTAGAAGGCACATTTGAAGCATCTATGATTAAGAAGGCATCCATATCAAAAAATCCTGATTCTCTGTTCTCCAACAATCTCAACATCCAAAAAAATTATGTGGTATTAGGAACTGCACGTGTTGTCGTTAAAGGCAACAATGGAAGAGAAATTGAGTGCAGAGCATTATTGGATTCCGGCTCCCAAGTCAACCTGATAACCGATCAAATAATTAAGAAGTTAGGTGAAAACCCGAAAAAGACCTCAGCATGTATAGAAGGTGTGGGGCAAAAAAAAAACAAGATGCGCAACAACGAATCAATTTAGCTTTCTCGTCCAGAATTAACGGATTTAGCAGCCGAATAGAGGCTTATGTATTACCTAAGATTGTGTGTGACCAGCCGAGCATTCATATTGAAAGCTCAAGCTGGAAAATACCACAGAACATCAATCTGGCAGATCCGTCGTTCAATACCCCAAACAAAATCGATCTCCTACTTGGAGCCGAGTTTTCTCATCAACTATTGTCCATCGGCCAAATAAACCTTGGCAGAGGTCTCCCCATCCTACAGAATACATTGCTTGGGTGGCTTGTGGTGGGAAAAATATCTAACCAAAATTCAATTATTTCACCACAAGTTTGTGGAATATGCTCTGAAGATGAGCAAGATACGATGAAGGTTATCGAGCGGTTCTGGCAACTAGATGAACCAGAAAAGGCAAACAAAAATCTATCTCCTTCCGAAGAGTTGTGCGAGTCTCATTTTGCAACTTATATGAAAAGGAATCAAGACGGTCGATTCAGTGTCAGATTACCCTTCAAGCAAGATCCATCGTTGCTTGGTGAGTCAAAACACATTGCCATTAACAGGTTTTTAGCGTTGGAAAGAAGACTCGATAAGGATGTAATACTCAAAACACAGTATGTACAGTTCATGAATGAATATGCTGATCTCGGACACATGGAAAGGGTTGACATCAACCAAGTTAATCCTCATTATGTCATCCCACATCATGGCGTTTTACGGCCCGATAGCAGCACCACGAAATTAAGAGTGGTGTTTGATGCATCGTGCAAGACGAGTAGTGGACTATCGTTAAATGATACAATGTTTACTGGCCCTACAATTCAAGAGGAATTGTTTGCGATTTTACTTCGATTCAGGTGCCCAAGATTTGACTTTTGTTCTGACATTCAAAAAATGTACAGACAAATTATTATTCAGCCCGAAGATCAAAGATATCAATTAATAGTCTGGAGAAGCAATAATAACGAACCCTTACAATTTTATCGATTAAAAACAGTCACCTATGAAACACGATCAGCCCCATATCTGGCTACTACGTGTCTATAATGACCGTATCAAATGCTTTCACTGGTGTTGGTGTAATTACCATAGGTTCTTTAGTTTTGCGCCCTGATTTATTTATTTTGCATTTAATGCATAACTTGACATACTTTTTTATGTCTCTTGTCATATTTTTCCAATTAAAATATTTTGAAATTTTTGATAATGTTCTAGAGATTCCCGGGTGTCCTCCAGAAATGGGATCGTCATCGTACTTTTTAAGGATTTCTAGAATATCCTTTTTTGTTAACAGTCTAGTTTTGCTAGGTATGAGCTCTATTTTAAAATTGTCTAACATGTTAGTTCCTTCTTTCTTGAACGTATTTATCCGGATAATCTTAAATCTTAAAGTCGTCTCCTAGAGACATTTGGGCCTTTTTTATTCCATTATTACTAGCTATTTTTTCAAGCTTCAGAAAGAGTTGACCTAAATCAATTTTTCTGTTAGTAGTAATGTCGTTCATATTAATTGTGCCTTTTATTATTTTACCTAGCTTTATATTGATAGTATTACCCTTAGTATATACTATGGCACTTTTTCTTTTTATATTTTCTTCAAGAGCTTCATAAATTTTTTCATTGAATTGAATTTCTTTGTTTTCGTTTATGGTCATATTTTCAACTTTTTTTCTTGATTGTGACCTTGTTTCTACCTTGAATAGGTTTCTTTGTTCTTGTATATTTTTAATATCATTAAAGTTCACTCTTGATAATGCATCTGCTGTATAATTTTCTTTACCCCTAATATACTCTACTACAAAATCATATTCCTCTAAATCTAAACGCATCCTAGTTAACTTAGATGACGGGTCTCTATTTCATGGAGAATAGATAAGATAATGGGCGGTGATCGCTTTTGACTAAAAACTTTCGACCATATATATACGGTCTATAATAAGTAATTGCCCAATGAATTGCGGCTAATTCCTGTTCTATTGTAGATTTATTGCTTTCTCCTTTTGTAAAAGCTCTAGAAGCATACGCTATTGGGAGTTGTTTATCACCATATTTCTGGCTAAGAACTGCACCACAGGCATATTTACTTGCATCTGTTGTTATGTAAAATTCCTTTACAAAATCTGGATATTGTAATACTTGTGGACTTATTAATGAACTTTTTAAATATTGAAATGAATTTTCACACTCTGTACTCCAAATAAATTCAGCTTTCTTTTTGCATAATCTTGTTAATATTCTAGAATATTGAGCAAAATTAGGGACGAACCGTCTATAGTAATTGCAAAAAGCTACAAATCGTTTTATCTCATCTGCATTTTTGGGAGTTGGATAGTTTTGAATAATATGAAACTTACTATCGTCTGAAAGTATGCCTTGATTTGTGCAATTATGTCCTAAATATGTCACTTCGTGACTGAAAAATGAACATTTATCTGGATGCAATTTAAGATTATATTTACGACATATTTCGAAAACATCTGTAAGATTTTTGAACATGTGTTTTACGGAACAGCCTAAAACAACTAAATTATCCATGTACAAGAATGCTTGTGCTAGAGATAGGCCTGAGAATGCTAGAGTCATCATTCTCTGAAATGAATTTGGTGCTACTTTGAGACCATATGGGAGTCGTTTAAACCTGTATGAGCCATTATCTATAGAGAATGAGGTTATATCTCTAGAATCTTTACTGAGTTCAATTTGGTGAAAACCTGACGTTAAGTCAAGGCAGGAAAAATATTTAGCTCTGCCTAATTGGTCAAGAATATCATCAATTCTTGGCAATGGAAATTTATCTGCGACTAGCTTCTTATTTACTGATCTATAATCTACAACAAGTCTCCATCTTTTATCTTTTTGATTAGGAAGATTTTTTCTTGGTACTAATAATATAGGACTATTATATTCTGAAGTCGATGGTTCGACTATGTCATTCTCAATTAACTTATCTACTTGTCGTCTAATTTCATCTTTATGTGCGTGAGGAATTCTATAATTTTTAATGTAAGTAGGTTTATCTGTTTTTAGTTTGAGCTTTTGTCTGTAAAAATTGTTTACTGAAATTTTTTCAGTTTCTAGTGCAAATATGTCTATATATTTTTTACACAGATCGTTTAGATCACTTTTTATAAATGCTGGAAAATTTTTGTTCAGTTTTTCTAGTTCTAAATCATTATTTTTTGTTTCATCTAATGTTATTCTTTCATAATCATTTAAATTTTCGGTTTTAATTTGTATATTATGTATAACAACATTTTCTTCTGTGGTATTTATTATTTTCACAAATGCTTGTGATGTTGTTGCTATTGTGTTAGCAATAAAAATTCCTTCTTGAATTACTTGATTTGGTATTAGTACTTCTTTATAAGTTGAGTTTATTGTAATTGGTCTTATTACTTCTGATCTTGCAGGCAAAGTAATAGAATTTTTGCCAATTGTACTCCTCATTGGTATTGCAATATCTTCAGGAAAATCATCTGGTCTTAGTATTATATAGACTCGGTGTTTTTTATAAGAAAGCACGCAATGGTATTGTTTTATAAAATCGAGACCTATTATTCCATCACAAACTTATCTTCTACTACATGGAAATCATGCGCGATAAGTATGTTATCAACTTTAAGGTCACAGTGTATCTTTCCTAATGTTGTTATATTTTCTTGCCCTATACCGTAAAGGTTTACAGTTACAGAAGAAATGTTATTTGCATTAGAGATTTGATTTATTTTTATTAGACTTATATCCGCTCTTGTATCTACTAAAAATGTGGAGTCATTATTATTTAATGTAGTTCCTGTTGTTATATAGGAAGCTAATGATACGTTTATATTGTAGAGAAATTTATTAGGGGTTATTTCTAGTTTTCCGATTGGTTTCTTTCAGATGCCACTCTGACATTTCTGTTGTTATTTGACCCTCGGCTATTTCTATTATCATTGTCATTTCGACGATTATTGTTACCACTGAATCCTCTTCTGTGGTAACCATTATAAAGTCTCTGACTTATAAATTGATTGTTGTTTCTTCCTCTATATCTGTTATAATATCCTCGTCCTCCGTAGCCACTATTGTAACCTCTGCGGCTACTATTGAAATATAAGACGGCATTTGGCTGGCTATAGGTTTCAGTACAGCAGTCAACGAATTTTGATATTACATCATTCATTGTGTTAAATTGACATGCTTGCATGATCAATTTAACTTTGTCATTATTAGCATTAGCTGTAATAGCTTTAACAGCCGTTTTAGTAGAATATTGCTCAGCTAAGGTCGATGGTAAACCATCCGCTATACCCCAGTAAAATAATTATATGTGCAGTACTTAAAAACTAATTTAAACTTCAAAAAATTTTGTTAGGGTGAACTTAGTTTATTATTTGTTTTTATGTTTAGTAGTCTAATTAAAATAATAAAAAAATTTTATTCAAATTAATTTTTTTAAGAGAAAAATTAACTTTATTTTAAATCTTCATAGAAAATATTTATATGTGCAATTCACATTTTTTGCTAAAAACAATTAAATATTTTATGTGATTTAATTTTTTTTATTTTTCAATAAGGTAATGTGTTTCCATTATTTATTTTTATTAACTGTATCCTAAGTGGCATTGAATCTACCAATTTTTTTAATAGTAGGAGGTCAATTTTGGCCCATTCATCCAGTATGTCCTTTTTCAGCTCTTTAAGAGTGTCGATTTGCTTCGAATAAGCATAAATATTGGCACTAAGGATACACCATAGATCCTCTATTGAATTTATGTCAGAACCCATGGCCGGCCAATCTAGCAATGGGGTGCTTCTCTCTTCAAAGAATTTCTTTTTGCACAAGAAACATGTATTGGAGCATTATCCTGTTGGAAAGTCCAATTTTTTCCATGAATATTTTCAGCGAAATTTATCAGTTCGCTATCCAACAGATTTATGTATATTTCGGAATTCATTTTTGATAGTGCGAAGCATATATTAGACTTTTCCTTCGAGTTAAAGGCAGCCCACACCATTAGTGAACCACCACCATGGTTGCGTTTGTTGCAATTCTGACGTGGATGACGAATATCTCTCCAATATTTATGTTGACCATCTGGACCATCTAGATTAAACTTTTTTTCATCACTGAAAACAACTGTTTCGAACTTCTTGTCTCAAAACTTAATTTTGTCATAAAAAGCTAAACAAGCATTTTTATGTCTTTGTGTAAGGCACGGTTTGGGAACTTTCGACTCGTATTTTAGCTTTAAGTCTTTTTTCAGAATTTGTTGCACGCATTTCCTAGTGATAGACAAATCTAATTCATTTCTTATTTGTCTGCAACTCATCCTCTCATTGGTAGCAAGAAGCTGAATATGCCGTTTTGTTCGGTTGTTAATAGTTGGTAAGCGGCCGTCTCGCTTATAACACCATAGTTTTCGAGATTTTTTAAAAAGTTTATTATAGTATTCAGGTGTCTATAACCAGCAGCAGATATTTCGCCACTTTTCATCCCAGCAAGACTCATTCCAATAATCTTTCCGCACTCTTCACTTGAAGAGTGCCGTCCCACGCGGCATATTTTATCTAAATTAATTAAAATAATAAATATTTATTAATAAATAATAAGTATTTTACTTACCAATTCTTCTTTACTCTTCAATACTTTAAAAAAACAACTTTATAATACACTTCACAACTTTATTTCCATTCCTGTTGACACTTCGAGAAGCAAAACAATTTTGCACATATAATTATTTTCTATTAAATTTACTACCTATTGTTATTAATTATAATAACGGTACTACAAATAGTATACAAAAAAAACTCTATATATGTTTAGAGAAGTTAAACTCAGCTACAGAATCAACTGTATATAAAAAAAATTAGTACCATTATTCTAAGAAGAGAATAACGAAAAACAAATTTTGCACATATAATTATTTTACAGGGGTATATGCTGATTGGAGGCTTTTTGTAAGCTCTCCTACTTCTTTAACGTAATTGTTGGCTGTTTTTTGGGACTGTTTGACATTCATTAACTTTGCAGTTAATACGTCAACTGAGTCTCCTTTTACATTGCTTGATAATGACTCTATAACCTGCTGTATATTTTGTTCTGTTCCTTTTAGTAGATTTATGGCATTACCTTTTAATTTAGTTTTAACTAAATTTATAGCTATTGCATTATTGCCCTCACAAATGGTATCTACTAATGCCAATGCTGACAGAAAACTTTGAAGGTTTTCATATCTTCCGTCAAATTCAGGGAGGAGTTTAGAAGCTATATTTAAAAAATCTACAGGGGTTTGAGGCATTTTGTCGTCTGTCGAGTTCTCGTCACTTTCCGAACTAAATTCATGGACTAATTTTAAACCCTTCAGAGTTGTTATTTTACTCAACTTAGTTTTATAGCCTTTAATTATTTTGAAAGTTTCTATTTGTTGCTTTCTTGTTAAATTTTTACTATTTTCTCTTACAGTCTTTTTGGCTAATTTAAAGTAATTAAAATTTCAAAATGCTTTGCAAATGTTTCATTTGTAACATTTGATTTTCTATTAATTGCTCTGTAAGACTTTGAAAAACTTTGCTTATATTCATTCAATTTCAATAGGACATTAGTCCATTCCATCTATATTTATATGTGTTTATATATTTTTTTTTTTTTTTTTTAATTTAATAATCGAGAAAACAAATTAGAATTAAAAAAAATTTATTATAGACATATTATTACATTATATTTGTAATTTATAATATTACACAATATTATCTACTGATGCAACTCTTGTTAAATATTTTTTCTTTAATGTATTTTTGTGCATCTTGTATACTTTAAGAGTACTATTTAAAAGAGTTAGTATTGTTAATATTAATAATAAATACTTTAATTCATTTAGAATTTCTTCATTTAAATTTTCCTCGATTATTATGTCATTTACAACATTTGCATTGGGGTTTTTAACCACTGGCTTTGAGCTGGTTCCTCCCATGCTTGTATAAATTTTATAGTTTACAAATTAAAAAAAAAAAGACAAAATATTATAAAATTAGTTACAAAGTCACAAATTGCTGGTGTCGCAGAGACCAGATATATAAAGAAATTATAAAACTGTATATGAATACTAATATAAAATACATTACTAGATAGTACTCCATAATTATATTTATAACTATTATAATAATATAAAATATAATATAAAATATAATAATATAAAATATAATAATATAAAATATAATAATATAAAATATATATTAATACTAGCTGACCCAGCGAACGTTGTTTCCCCTTGCAATTAATTTTCCTGGCGTTCGTTGCGTTGCTCTTGACTTTCATTAGCACGTGTGATTGTATCCTGGTTTCTTACATTTTCATTGTTTTCTGCCGATCTATTTAACCGACGGTTCTAGAGTAATTGTGAATTCCGACTCCGTCGACCAATATTTCCTCCTCGTCCACGAAGACGTGGCATTGTTTTTTGTACGTTATTTATATCTTTATATATATAATTCTATTTTTTTGTGTGTGTTCAAGTGAATTCAAAGAAAATTTAGATTCACAATTTGGTCCACTGGATAACGGTTTTTTAATTATTATACAGTTTTTTGGTATCCATATACATTTATATTAGACATTTAATGCAACGGCAGTTTTACGATTCATTTTAAAGATTTTAAACTTTTTAAACAAATCAAAGTAAGCATGAATAAATTTTAAATTTCTAATATAAATGTGTATGAATACCAAAAAATAAAAAATTAATTAAAAAGACATTATCCAGTGGGCCAAATTGTGAATCTAAACCTTCCTTGAATCCACTTGAACACCCACAAAAAATTTCATCAAAATCTGTTTAGCCGTTTAGGAGGAGTTCACTGTCAACACACGTACAGAAGAATTATATATATAAGATAAAATTTTATATAACATAATTTGTAGTTTTGTTTGTATTTTACATATTCATTTAATAATTTATTTATGTACATCAATCCCTACCTATAGGTTTTATACCAGCGTTTACCGCCATTGGTATTCTATTTAAAGGTTCACTTCGAAGGAATGCACTCTTTATTACAATAGTAATTACAATGTTTATTATTTTTATTAATAACCGCCTTTTCCTTTAGGCGATCGTACTCTGCTTGTATTTTTGTAGCTGCTTCCCACGATGGTGGAGGGTTTCTTTCTAAAAGACTTCTCAGGTGGGCTAACTGCCTCCTTAATGTTGCTTGTTGTCCGCCTCTTCTTTTCGGCGTTTTAATTTCTGACGGTGGTATTTGTGTTAATAATTGATCTTTTTTTATTTGTTGTCTTCTTAGGTATTCTTCTAATGTTAATTTTTTAGGTCCTTGATTAGCCATTAAATTAATTATTATTATTGCTGCACTTCACACTTGTTGCATTTAACGTTTTATCGTTTTTTACTTGTCCTTTATTTGACATTTATACATGTATTTTAACAAACTTTTTTTTTATTTGTTTTATAAATTGTTTTTATTTTTCATAAAATTTTGGGCACCAAAATTAATTGTTAATTAATTCACTAAATTAATTAGTTTAATTTGTCACGGTCGCCATGTGGTGTGAACTGCAACTCATTTTTAAAATAAAATAATATTTGTTGTTTTATGGTAAAAAGCGTTTATTAATTATAGCATCCACTCGGTATGCTTGTCTAAAATTGAATGTGTACTTATGCTCCGCTTCATAAGCTTAGAGCTAAACTTAACATACAATAATAGCTTACGTTAGCACTTATTATGTATCTAAGGGAATGGTAAAGCATGCATACATAATATCTTATCGCACATAGCGTGGTTTTAAATAACATGAAAGCATTGCTGCTTCATGTGTGCTTAAGCAACAGGAATGTGCTGGCCAGGCATAATTCATGTAGCTGTGCATTACAAAGTAAATTATATAGTATTTTTAGACTATTTAGCAACAAAGTATATTTATTGAAGTTGCTTTATATATGTAAATGTATGCATACTACACTAGGTCAATGGCGTCACGTAAGATCTAAGGACAACCCAGCTGACTCATTATCACGAGGTATCAAGCCAGCTCAATTACTCGAAAATAACTTGTGGTTATACGGTCCACTCTTTCTTCATGGTTCCGAAAGCAACTGGCCTGGCGAATTCAATAAAACTCTCTGTATTGATCCGGTGAATCCTGAATGGAAACAAACGACAAGGGAAGTGGCCTAAATCTCAACTGATTACGATATCCATTGGATCGATAAAATCAATCACAGGAATTCATTCAGAACGCTACTACATACGGTGGGATATATGCTGCGATTTGTAAATCGGGCAAGGCGAACCAATTTAAGCAATATCACTATGGCTCTAAGCCCTATGGAACTGGAGCTGTCACTCAGGCATATAGTGAAGTACATACAACAGTCAGAACTAAAAGAAGAATTAAATCAGTTAGAACGCAACCAAACAGTAAAACCTGCAAGTACACTTGCTGGACTGATGCCATTTTTAGATGAACACAAGATAATTCGGGTGGGGGGAAGGTTAGAAGCATCATCACTTACATATGATGAAAAGCACCAGATAGTCCTTCCATACAATAACCCTATTGTAAAACTGATAATGAAAGACATACATGAACGAAATATGCACTGCGGCGGTCAAGCACTGCTGGCAGCAGCGAGACAAAAATTTTGGCCGATCAAGGGTAAAATTATGGCAAGATCAACTATTCACCATTGCGTTCGTTGTACTAGATGTAAACCAATTACTTTTGAACAAGTCATGGGAAGTTTACCAAGGCATCGAGTACAGCTAAACAGGCCATTTTTTAATACCGGAATTAACTTCTGTGGGCCTTTTTGGGTGCATTATAGGGTGAGAGGAAAACGTCCGCATAAGGCATACCTAGCAGTTTATTGTTGTTTTGCGACAAAGGCAGTACACTTGGAACTGGTAAGCGACTTGACAACAGAAGCATTTATCGGATCATTAAAACGTTTTATCGCACGACGCGGATGCTGAAAAAATATATACTGTGACAATGCAACGAATTTTGTCGGTGCCTCTAACAAGTTGCAGGAATTAACAACAACAATGTAGCTCAGGAACAAATAACAAAAACTTGCAGCAACAAAGGAATAGCATTTCACTTCATCCCTCCTCGTGCACCTCATTTTGGTGAACTATGGGAAGCAGCGGTTGAATCAGCAAAGTACCTATTGGTCCGAAGCGTTTCAACTGAAACGTTAACGTACGAGAAACTCGAAACCGTCATTATAGAAATAGAAGCTATTTTAAACTCACGACCTTTAACACCAATGTCGTCTAATCCAAATGATTTGCAGGCTCTCACACCAGGTCATTTCTTAGTTGGTGATGCACTAACAGCACCCGTAGACGCAACATGTGAAAAGGTAAAATCATCTCTTTTGACTAGATGGAATCTGGTTGCACACTTAAAACAAGAGTTTTGGAAAAGATGGCAGGCAGAGTACCTAATGGAACTACAGGTTCGAAACAATTGGCGTGAAGAATGCAAAAACATTGAAGAAAATACACTGGTGATCCTTAAGGAAGATAATGTACAACCTTTGCAATGGCCTTTAGGGCGAATAATGAAGACATATAAGGGTAATGATGGATTTATACGAGTCGTAGATGTCAAAACCGCAACAGGAATGTTAAAGCGACCAATTCACAAACTAGCACCCTTATTTCCTGAAAACAAACCTATTAAAACACAGGAGCATCGCCACAACAAAGAAAAACGAATGGACAATGAGATAGTCCCACGAAAACAAAGACGTATGTCCTCCAATATAAAATTAACTACAGTGCTGATATCTCTACTTTTACTCCCGATTGTTCTTTGTTCACCAGTAAACGTAACTGAACTTCGCTCCGCTCCTGGCATACATTTTGAACAAGTAGGAACAACAAAATTGATAACATCCCTCTGGAAAATGATAATCTATTACGATTTAGCTCCATTTAATACAGAGCTGGACATACTAAAGGATTCAACGTTGAATCTTTTGAAGCTATGTGATCAAAGCAACTTAAACTCAACATGCAAGTTTGTGGTTCATCATTTCCAGCAAGCAGAAATTGAATTAAGAACAGCATTTGAATTTATGTCAAGCGCTCGAAATAAGAGAGGGGCAATCGATTTAGTTGGGAATATAGCAAGTTCCCTGTTTGGAGTACTCGATTCCAATTATCCAAGTGACATGTCGAAGACGATCAAAACCCTAGAAGATCATGATGACAAACTCAAACATCTGCTCAAAAATCAAATATCAATAATTGACTCCACAATTAACGTTATAAAAAAAACCAGATAAGTCTCAAAAATAATTTCCAGGGTATAGAGACTCAATTAAACGCGATCTCCAAAAGGTTAATTAAGGACGAACATGACCAATTATATGGCAATATTATTAATATGCTGACCATCCAAATGACAATCGCCACAATAAATTTGCAACGTACGCAATCCACAATCATGGATGTTCTCTTTGATAGTCATCACGAAAAAATTAACCCGCTTCTAATTACGCCGCAACAGTTAATAACGGAAGGAGAAAAAATCCGAGCACATTTACCGTCTCAGTTACAATTTCCAGTAGAGCAAGATGATATATTAACTCTTTATAAGCTGATGCAAGTAACTGGGCAGGTATCAAGTGACCATGTAATTTTCAATATTATGATACCACTCATTGAACGAAAAACCTTTGAAATATTTCATGTAGTACCTGTGATCTCTAGCGCGACCAAGGTATTAACGTCAATAAAGCCATCAACAGAATATCTGGCTATCAATTCTCACAAGGATGAATACTTCCCCATAACAAAATTAACACTGCAATCGTGTATTACAACTGAAGAGGACACATACCTTTGCTTAAATGTTCAATTTATTTATCGTCGTGGAGCAAATGTGTGCAAGTGTGAAATCAATTTGTACAATAATGGAACAGGTGACGAATGCGAAATAGTTGAATTAAAGGAAACTACCATTTGGACTCAGCTGAAACACAAAAATCACTGGATATACGCTACCAAATATCCGGTGCAACTCAATGTAGTATGCGGTTCGAATGCATTTCCAGTGATACTAAATAGTACCGGTATGGTAAAAATTGCATCAAATTGTGTCATCAGAGGCAACACGGTTCTTATTCAAGGACACCAAGTCATAACAAGTCTGCTCAAATCAGCATATACGAGCATAGGAATTTCAACACCTGAAATTAAGCCATCTAAGCGGATAAACAATTCTGAAATTGAATATCTTCCACAATTAAGAGAACTAACAATTCTGCAAAAACAACTAACGAAGGATACATTACCTGAACTATCATCAAAGGTACAGCAAACTGAAAAGCATAGCTTGTCAGTGGGGTACGCAGCCTTGTTTTTGATTATTGGAATCATCATCTTAAAAAAAACTAAACTAATACGAAACAATCAGACGCAAGGTCAACCGAATGTTCAGACACCTCAGCCGCTTCCAAGATCAAGGTCAACATTTGATATCACAACAACATAAAGATGACACCACTCTAAGTTGAATTAAAATTCAACGCGGGGAGGATATGTTAAGTATTACATTAATAATTTATTTTGTCTTTTGCTGACCCATGCTAAAATGCATTTAACGTAATCGTAATACATTAATAGGTTATATTTTTGCTGATTAGTGTTTATTTTATAACTAGGGCTAGAACACTTTTTAAGTAATTTATTATTCATTGTTTTGCTAAATATTTTATGTAATTTGCTTGCTATTAATTATTCATTGTTTTGCTAAATATTTTATGTAATTTGCTTGCTATTAATTATTTATTGTTTTGCTGAATATTTTATGTGTCATTATAAGTAATATTTTTTGCTTGATATTAATTATTGTTTTAAATTGGGTCAGTAAATTATTGTACGTAATAAGTTTTAGTAAGTAATTATTATAAGAAAAATGTATATAAATAAATCAATTCTTTTAATAAAGTGTATTCGATGATACAAATTTGAATAGAACTTATCTTCTTTTCATAAAATTACCAACGGGTTTATGAGCTCGGTGGTATCTTCACGAATATAAAAAATATACAAATATACCGTCCAACAAATTACATGTGCTTGGTGGAATTCCGGTATACAAATACACATCGATAGAAAATTGAGGATAAAAGCATTCTCAACAAAGGCAGCTCATCTAGAAGCCGTGTCAGACTTATCTACGGAGGCATTTATTGCAGCACTGAAAAGGTTAATCGGTAGACGAGGGTTACCATCAGATATCTATTGCGATAACGCCACAAACTTCGTTGGGGCTAACAACAAACTAGCAGAGTGTTGTATATTGGGGGATTTGAATGTGTTGTTTATCGTACAATGTAACCCTTTTATATTGTACAATATTGTATATTCTCTTCTTCAATGACTTCTCCAATAACGTTGTATAGCCAACTAGTTGTCTAATACAATAATCTCATATTCTTTACTGTTCTGTTTACACTATGAATGTTACGACTAATATCCAAAATCCCCTTAAAGATTGTTCCCATAGTAAAACTGCATTTTTATTTTTCTCCCACTATTAGTTCATATATTTTATTATGTTTTGTTCAAATTTTAGTCTTTACTTATGGTTCAGTTTATACACCATAATTTCTTATTACAATATCACATTTTCCATATAGATTATGATTTAATTTTTATTCACTTGATTGTTCGTTTTAAATTCCAATTTCAACATTATTTTTCATGTAGTTCACTTAATTGGTTTTATTCAATTTACCTTATGTCCACTTTTAAATATTATTTTGCCTGACATATCTTTGAGGCTTCACTTAATTTAAATTAATAATTTATTCTTATTTACAATAAAACTTATTTAGAATCCACATTAAGATTTAGATTCATATTTTAGACAAAGCTTAGGATTTAAATTAACTGCCAAATAATCTTTAGACTTCCGACTAAAAATTAGACTTTTAGATTCCTTAGGATTCCTTCAAAAATAATCTTTTGACTGACACATTTAAAATTCACTTCAAAAAACTAACTGCAACTGACCTAATTAATAAACAGACTCTATATATATAGAGCTGCTTTCACCTACGCTTAGAACTTTCTCTAATATGACCTTTATTTTAGACATTGCCCCAATAACCCAGAAAACTTTAAAAATTAATTAAAAATTAATTCTGTAATAATAATTTTGCGTAATTCGCAAAATTATTCATTCTACATATTTCAGTCTTTACCTTGTTACCATTTCTTTTTTTCAAAGTCATTTACAATTGACCCAGATAATAAATACTACAAAAAATCAGCATTTTACTTCGACAGTTTGTCTTACTGAATTTTTGTCTTCTTGTTAAAATTACTGCAATTGTAAATAACTTTGCCTACTTTTAGGTGTAAATAGAAAATGTCCCCATAAAGACTGCTATGCATTTATTAATTATTCTTAACTAAAACTTTTAACTTTATTACATTAATTGTCCCAAAAATACGGTCTTAAATCTTATTTTGAGGAACGAAACTATTGTTAAACTTTACATCACAACATTCCTTCCCCCTTTGAAGAACATTGAGGCACGAAAATGTTAGGTCTAAAATCCCTAAGGTCACAAAAAAAATTTTCTAAGCGTAAGTTTACAAACTTTGAAATATATCCTTAAAATATGTTATAATTTTAAATGCAACCGTTTCGGTTTGCATATATAAAATGTTAAGTTTATTTATTTGTTCTATATTACATCAGTTATTCTTTAATCCTTGGCACATTTAATTTAACATTCTTATTTACAATTCTTTAATTTAATTCTTATAAACTAATTATTTTCATTTGATGTAGATATAGTAAATAATAAAATAAACATTAAATATGTATCGTTAACTTACATGAATCTTTTATTTAATATACTTAGATTTTAGTTTTTTGTTTTTTCTTCCTTAAAACTAAATATTTTATTATTTAATATTTTAAATATGTTTTTTAGAATTCTTATCGTTTACATTAGACATTTTCTTAAAATTACCTGTTTTTTTCTAAATATTATTTATATTTTACATTTATGATTATTATTCTTGGTTTTTACATTTTCCATTGCTTATTTTAAAATTTTCTATGTTTTACCTATTCTTAATTTTACCATTTATGACATATTTCTAAAAATATGATATTTTCAATGAACCCTAATTTAAATAAATTATATT
This sequence comes from Teleopsis dalmanni, assembly GCF_002237135.1. Lineage (NCBI taxonomy): Eukaryota > Metazoa > Arthropoda > Insecta > Diptera > Diopsidae > Teleopsis > Teleopsis dalmanni. The sequence goes on along the minus strand of NC_051846.1, from coordinate 93,959,564 downwards.
ACTAACATTATATAGTATTAAAATACTCCAGTGAACTGTATTCCTGGATGAGTTGGTGCTAAAGTAGCATTGTTATATTGCATTGGTTGAGGTGGTAACTGTGTTGGTTGTGGTACATAAGGAGTTGTATTTGTATATTGTACAATTGGTGCTTGTACCGGTGGTGGTGATGGTGGAGGACAATGTCTTATAACTGATTGTAAACTTGGTGTTCGCTGTAACGTAGGTTGTTCTTGTTCCTTTGTAGTCTGAGTTATTAACTTCTTATATATTACATATAATAATAAAGATAGTATCACACATGCTCCTACTGATAAACCTCCAACTGCGTTTAACGTTTTGCTATGGAAATGTAATTCTTCAATTCTTTTCAAATTTTCCTGTTGTTTAATTACAATTTCTTCAAACGTTAAAGATTGTTTTCTAGGTTCTAGTTTTTCTATAGTGGTGGGCGGTAAAACAAAAACTTGATCTGTTTTCACTACAGTGTTTCTGAAAACAATATTATTAATCTGTACCGAACAATTATTAAATGTTAAAAAATAATGTCCCTTAATTGATAGCCTTCTCTGATCACAAATGCTATTAAGCTGACCATTATTCATATTTAATACTACTATCATGTTACTGTCAATCTCTAATACCTTTTCTTCTAGGTATTTAGTTACAGTACATTTACCTGTAAAAACACAACTTTTACTTGGCTTTAATTCAAAAATAGACTTATCATTTTCAAATCTATACCTAGTACCCTTTATTTCTACTGTTGTTTCTAAATCTATATTTACCTGATTATTTTGCTCATCTGGTATCGGTACAATTAATCTTTTTTCTACCCATATTGTTTCTGCTGGCACCTTTATTACTAACACTATTGATCTTTGTTTAAACGTGGCTGTTCCTAACTTTATTTGTTTAAGTTTTTGGAAGTCAATATCAAATCTTTGTATCTCTTCCCTACTTAAAATGTTCGGTTGAATCATTCCTGACTTAGCCGCTTCTACACTTTGTTGAATCTTTTCTACTTGCCTTCTTAAACTTGTTATAGAGAAAAGCTGCATAATCGCTATACTTTCCTCTATTATCCCTAAACGAACTTCATCAAACTGCCTCACGTTATTTCTGATTACTTCTCTGTCATGTTTCATTACCTCTCTGAGGCCCACTATAGTTTTATTGAAATTATCATTAATTAATACTTGTTGATTTTCAGCCGATATTAAATCATGATTATTTTGTTCTAATATTTTAATGTGTCCCTCTATCGCAGTTTTATCTTCGTCGTCTAAGGTACCAAATGCCTAATTAAACAAACGTCCTCCTGCATTTACTAAGCCTCTTTTCATTCTATGGGGTAGTAAGGTATGTAACATATTTTCCGTTAAAGTAATCTCTGAATCTATTAATGTTCTGTAACCTGTATGTTTATTTGTTCTATTCACTGTATATTTAAAACTTTCTAATAACTGTCCAATTTCATATGGGTCTATTGTGTGTAAAATGTAATTGTATTTACTGACGATTTCAGTTTTTCCAACGTTGATTTCTGTATATCCCAGATTTGTTTCTATCTTCTCCACATACAATTCGGAATTTATCAATACTATTCCAGTGAAAAATAACTGCAGAAAAAATAAAATAGCTTTAAAAATTGTTGAGTACTATAATTCTTAGGGCTAGTTCAAACTATGTCTTATGTAGTTTTAAAAGATTATTGTGAAAAATCTTTTCTCTACCCTTTATGATTATTTTCGTGTTTACGGGAGTAGGTATTTCTGTAACTTGAAAAGGACCTTCCCATATAGGTGAAAATTTATTTTTTCTATTTGGGTTTTTCAACCACACTTTTTCCCCTATTTTGAACATTCTATTTTTAGTTCCCTTATCATAGTACTCTTTTGCTTTTTCTTTAGCTATTTTATGGTTCTTTCTTACTAATTCATATGACCGTTGTATTTGATATTTTAACAATTTGGAATAATCGTCATAGTTATAAACTGGAATTGGTTTTCGCTTTAAACTTATCGGTATCTCGAATTCAAAACCAAATAGCGTTTTAGTAGGTGTTTGTTTAGTGGTTGTATGCATTGTATTATTATGTACATGCATTGCATGATGTAACCACTTATCCCAATTTGACCCATCTTCTTTCACAAAATTCCTCAGGAACTCTGCTAAAGGTCTATGACTACGTTCAAGAGCTCCGTTTGCCTGTGGATGGTAGGGTGTAGTTTGAAGATTTTTAATACCCTGAATTTTATATGTTTCTTTGAAAAGCTTTGATGTAAAATTCGTTCCATTATCCGTAATTAAAACTTTAGGAATATTAAACTTTGCGATAATTTCATTAAAAAACTTTCTCGCCACTGTTGAGGCTTCTGCATCTGGTAACGCAGTACATATTAGATATTTTGAGAAATCATCTTGAAAAGTCAAGATGAGTTTATTCCCACTTTCCGTAGTCGGTAATGGACCTACTATATCCATGAATACTTTATCAAACGGTCTTTGGGGCGTGTCAGTTAGAATCAGTGGTAATCTCTCCACTTTTGAGCTTTTGTTCTTTTGGCATTTATGACAAGCTGTTATGTATTCTTTTATTTGTTTTTGCATGCCTGCCCATTTGAACTGTTTTCTTATTCGGAAATAAGTTTTAGTTACCCCTTTATGACCTCCTATTGGTGAATCATGAAATGTTTTCAAAACTTCCTGAATGTCTTTTTTACTTGTTAAGTATACTGCAAAATCTTCGTGTGTATGTGCTATCGAATCCTCTATCTCCTCTTGGTTTTTATTTGAAATTGTATTTGAATTTTTTGCAAGTTCCGCCTCTTTTGCTTTACCCCTTGTTATAACCGCTATTGGAAGTCTACTCAAAGCATCCGCATTTTTGTTAGTCTTTCCTGGTTTATAAAAAATCTCGAAATCATATTCTAGTAGCTTCAAACGAAATCTGCCCAGTCGCGTGTCTTGATCTTTTAGATTAGCAATTCCACGTAATGGCTTATGGTCCGTATATATTTTAAGTTGTCTTCCCAGCAAATATGATCTAAAATTTCTTGTTGCCCATACTATCGCAAGTAATTCCTTCTCTATAGTTGAGTATCTTTTTTCAGTACTGCTGAGAGCACGGCTTGCGAAGTAAATGGGTAAGTCTGATCCAACTTCTCCTTGGGATAGTACTGCCCCTAATGCTTCGTTACTAGCATCCGTTGTTAATAAAAATTCTTTTGAAAAATCCGGATACTGTAAAACTGGTGGACTAGTTACTGCTACTTTCAACTGGTCCATTGCCTTTTGACATTTCTCATTCCATTCGAACTTTTCTCCTTTCCTCAGTAATTTGTTCAATGGTAATGACACTTGAGCAGCTTGTGGAATAAATTTTCTATAGTAGTTTATTAGACCTAAAAATGATTGCAGGTCTTTTACATTTCTAGGTACTGGGATGGCTGTAACACATTTTGTTTTCTCCGGGTCTGGTATCACTCCTTTGTCTGAACATTTATGTCCTAAATATACGACTTCTCTCCTTAATAGTTGACATTTCTCAGTTTGTAGCTTTAAATTGTTTTCCCGAAGAGCTTGTAATACATTCCTAAATCGTTTGTCATGTTCTTCTAAATAACTGCCGTATATTACAATATCGTCAAGATATACAAAGCAATCAATTGCCTGGAGTCCTGTGAGAATGCTATTCATTATGCGCTAGAATGTTGCGGGTGCTCCCGTCAATCCAAACGGCATACGTCGAAATTCAAAATGTCCAAGTCCCGTACTAAATGCTGTTTTTTCTCTGTCTTTGTCTTCAACTATCACTTGGTGATAGCCACTAGCCAAATCCAAAGTCGTAAAATATCTACTGCAACCTAACTGATCTAAAATTTCATCTATTCTCGGAATTGGAAAAACTTGTTTGATGGTTTTTTCATTTATTTTTCTGAAATCTACCACTAGACGCCATTTCTTTTCCCCATCCGTACCTGGTATTTTAGGTACTAAAATTATTGGTGAATTCCATGGTGACTTGCTTTTAGTTATAATACCTTCCTCCAGCATTTTATTTACTTGTTTGTTTATCTCTTCTTTATGTGTTTCTGGTAATCTATATTGGCGTTGATTTATTGGTATCTGCCCTAATTCTGTTGGAATCTCATGTTTTAACACAGAAGTGTATGTAAGTCTATCTCCTGGTAAATGAAACACATCATTATATTCTTTAATAGTTTTTGTTATCAGGCTTCTTTCTTCTGCATTTAAATTCTTGTCCAAATTTACTGTTTCTAATAGCAACTCATAACGTTCATCCATATCAATTTCCTTATTTAAATTGACATTTGGTAGCCTGTATTCATCATAATTAGACATATCACTACCCTCTAACTTAATTTCTGTATCAATTTTAACAGAATAATTATTTGCATTTAAAATTTTTACGTAGCCTATACCATTTATTACTTTAGTAAGGCATTCTCCTGAGTAAACCTTTGGCAAAATTTCTTTATTATGAACAATTACTGTTCCTTCTTTAGGTGTTGTTTTTATTGGCACTACCATTGTAGATCTAGGTGGGATCGTAATACATTCAGTTATACAAATCCGACCGTGATCTGCAATGTCTATCAGAGGTAAAACTGCCACTTCTTTCTTATTATCATGAAATTTTAAAACTTTTCCAATTGTATCCATTGTTGAACGATTCCATAGTTTATCTCTTCCCAGTAATCCATCTGCTGGTATCTTGCTTCCCAATGGAACTACATGCATGTTGAATTTTAACTCAGTAAATTCCTCATGCTCTATATTTATTGTACCCAATGTACCCAATGTTATGTTACCACCAAAGGCTCCTATTAGTCCCTTTGTATTGCGTTTATTTATTTCTGCTTTATTTAATAACGCTTCGGACTTTATCAAACTTGTGTCAGCTCCGGAATCCACTAGAAGTAGCAATTTATTGCCCACTGCCTGTTTACAAGGTACTTCTATATAGGCATCATCGAACGATTGACTAATACCGTCCATGGTATTGTAATGTAATCCCGTAACCCGTGGTATTCGAAAATTCTGCGACATCCAAATTTTATTGATTTTCAACTGCTCCCAGAGTGTTGAAAAAACTGACATTATTAACATGCATATACGGCACAAAAGATCAATCTGGTCGCAGTGCTCTGCTCCAGTGGGAGCTAGTACCC
>NC_051846.1:93944176-93954266 GCF_002237135.1 Teleopsis dalmanni | reverse complement strand
CAAGGCACCTATTTTTCGCATGACGATCTTGTAGCCAAGTCTCCAAGGGTCGTTGTTTACGTCTTCACGTAACTCTTCCCATTTTCTTTTCTTACTTTTGGAAATAGCGATCTTTAATGCCTTCCTAGCTGCCTTTAATGCTTCGCTTTCTGCCGTGGCATCTCTACGTGTTCTGGCCCTGGTCCTTCTCCTCCGCATTTGGAGACAGACCCTTCGAAGTTCGGCAATTTCTTCAGTCCACCAATAGGCTGCCTTTCTTCTGGGATTTTTTGCCACTCTAGGCATTGCTGCATCGCAGGCCTGTGTTATGCTGTGCATTGTGTGGCGGACCAAGCTTCTGGCATCTCCTCCTCCAGTGTTTCTATTCATCCTATCATCGAACACTTCGAGAAAGATATCCCTATTGAGTTTATTCGTGGACCATTTGCGAGTAGACCTCCTTCCGGGGTTTCCATTTGGCCTATTGCCTGGCTCGACGGTGAACCAGATGTATTGGTGATCGCTCCCCGTGTAGTCCTCGAGAACTGACCATTCCTTTAGCGTACCAGCTATCTTCTCCGACACTAACGTGATGTCTGGAATAGTGCCTTCGCATCCTGGTCTGCGAAAGGTGGGCGACATCCCCCTGTTAGCGACTACAAGTCCCAATCTGGCCGCCATGTCAAGCACTCGCCTACCTCTGGGATTTGTGGTCATCATGCCCCATTCAATGGCCTTCGAATTGAAGTCGCCTGCTATAATAAAGTTTCACCCATTTGGAGGACGCAATCTTCGATTGCGTCCAGTTTCATCTGGAATTGGCCAATACTGTCGCTCGGTGTAAGATAGCAGCTCATTAAGGTAAAGTTGCGATTTCGAACCCAAACGTGTCCGTCTCCGGCACCACTGGCTGAGAAAGAGAATTTCTCGGCGCATGGCAGCCAGATGGCTGCAGTTCCACTGCAGTCAGCCAAGAAGGTACCGCAACTGATTTCTCCATATTGTTCGCTAATTATGACAACATCCGCGTTCCGCTCATGTATGAGTTGTGATATAAGGGCGTCTGCTGTCCTGCTTCGGTGCATATTTGCTTGCAAAAATCTCATCATCTTTGGGCCTTTACCGATGCACATTTGCCAGATGCAGCAATGTGATCGACGGTTTTGAGGCCAGCGTCAGTACAGACGCAGCACTTCGGAGAGTTTGTGCACTCCTTTAGTTTGTGTCCAGGTGCGCCACATTTGATGCAGAGGTTTGTTCTATCTGGACCCTTGCAATTTCTCTGTACATGTCCTACACCAAGGCACCTGAAGCAACGCTTTGTTTCGGTGCGCGTCCGCTTTTTTGCTCTGATCCATCCAATAATGATCGAGCCTGTCTCGAGAAGCTTATCAGCTGCTACGGTGGGTAATTGCACGTAAGCTCTGACCAGTTCTTTGTTATTTGGTTTGGTGACGGTCACCTTCAACTGATCGCTTCCGCTTGGAAGGAGTCGTTTAACCGCTTCTTCGACTTCCGTCGTTGTAGTAAGCGCATCGAGATCTCTTATCTCTATGGTGGTTTTCGGTATCAGACCAGTTACCTCCGCCGTTTCTTGCAAAGCACTCCTTATTTCATCGCAGAACTCTAAGCTTGCCTTGGTCCCCTTGTCAAGCTCTAATAGCAGAGCTCCCGACATTGTCTTGCGGACTGCTCGAATTTTGACTTTCGAGTCATCCGGCTTGACATTCGAACGGAGGTTCTTTAAAATGTCCGCATAAGTTTGACTTCCCGTCGGTTTTATGAGGACTGCTTCCGTCTTTGGGCCTCTGTCCTTATTGGGCCTGGGTCTCTTTGCTTCTGGCTTAGTTTTCTTTTCAGCTTTCTTTGTACCGACATTTATTTTGTCTGGTCTTTTCGTAGTTATGGGCGTCCCATTTATTTCTCTTTTTTTGGGGGTTTTGAGCTTCTTCCGATTTACGGTTTGCCATTCCTCAGGCTTATCTTGTCTGCTCTTTTTGGCGCTCTCATTTCCTGTGTTTTGCGCAGCAGGACTTGTCGCCATGCGCTTTTGTCTATGCACGTTTGGTGTGTCTACCACATTTGCTTCTCTTCGTGCTTTTTTCGCCACTGCCTTGATCCAGCATCGGCTATAGTAGCCCATGTTTTCGAAGTGCGTTTGCAGTTCGTTTACGCCATCTTTAATATCTAGCGAGACATTTTTTTGCCGCATTATGCCATTTTTTATCTTCATTAAGGCGGCTATACACTTTCCTAGTGTCTGCTCCTCTTCCCTTCTCAGGGTTTGGATGTATTCATCGCTCGGTGAGACGGGAACCTCCTTCATTTGTGATGGCACGTTTGGCGTGCCACTGTCCGATGCGGACTTCCCTGGGCCATCTTGCGATGGCGCTTCCGTTAGATTTTGTGTATTTGTTTTTTCATTTGTCATGATTTTTGGGTCCAAACTCCTAGCCGCTATCGATGTTCGGTTGTATAGTCGCTCGTAACGATCCCCATGGTTATCTATGCGAAGCAGGGAGGCCATGCGAGGGTTGACACAATTCCTTATGGGAGATTGTGTTCAGAGCCAGAATCTGGCGCAGGTCAGGAGTACTCTCAACTGAGCCTATACCACCAACTTAACGGTGACGAAACATCGAACGTACTTGGAGACTTGCCAAGTTTTAAAAGGACGGAGGAAGATGCAGCATTAACCTGAAAGCCATTTCTATGAGATGTCACTCTCATATACTCAGGTAACAGAATACCACATCCGCCAGCCCAAAGTCATCGTTATCGTTGTTTATTTCCAGTATGCCATGGGTGTATGAACCCTGAATTCATAGCTGATGTGCATTGCCTGTTTCGGCATGCGTTTTTTGCCATCATCTTAACATAGTGTTTATGTTGGACGTGAAGGAACTCCATCGTTGGTGCAGCTGCCTTCTCTTAAAACAGTGCACTCGTCCGTGTCCCTCGGTGGTGCACAGCTGCAGTCACTCTCTGCACACTTGGGTGTCCCTCGATGGCTGGATTTTAGTCGCCTCGTACGACAGGCATGCCTTACCACGGGAATATTCTAACCCCTATCCCGCAGGGGGAATAATAATAATAATAATAATAATAATATAATAATAATAATAATATAATAATAATAATAATATAATAATAATAATATAATAATAATAATAATATAATAATAATAATAATAATAATAATATAATAATAATAATAATAATAAATAATAATAATAATAATATAATAATAATAATATAATAATAATAATATAATAATAATAATAATAATAATAATAATAATAATAATAATAATAATAATATATAATAAATAATATAATAATAATGAATAATAATAATAATAATAATAATAATAATGATAATAATAATAATAATAATAATAATAATAATAATAATAATAGTAATAATAATAATAATAATAATAATGATAATAATAATAATAATAATAATAATATAATAATAATAATAATAATAATAATAATAAAATTAATAATATAATAATAATAATAATAATAATAATAATAATAATAATGAATAATAATAATAATATAATAATAATAATGAATAATAATAATAATAATAATAATAATAATAATAATAATAATAATAATAATAATAATAATAATAATAATAATAATAATAATAATTTTTTTTTTTTTTTTATTTCGAGGCTGGGGAACAAAAAATGTCTACACACACCCGCAGAAAACGTCTTTCTGTGGGTAGTGCACGGTTCGCGCTAATCGCTGACATGCTAAAAAACTCCCCTTTCCAGGATGAAGTACATGACCCGGAACCACCACTAGGTATTGCTTCAGATCATGCACATCCTGATTGTAAGATTTAATCTTACGTCGCTGCTGTTGTACCTGCGTCCAGGCGCCTCTTTTTTGCACGTAGTACTGCCTCCACGTGCCTCGCCACCACGGTCCAGTTGCTCTCGCTTGCCATTAGTAAAGGTACCACGTTTTCCGGGGTCCACATGCCGCCAATCTGTGCTTCTAGGCTGGTTCTCTCGGTTGACCATTTAATGCACTTGAAGAATGTGTGTTGTGCATCATCGACTTCTGCGTCGCCGTAAATGCAACTCTGTTCTTCGCGAATGTTCATCCGGTACAGGTACTTGCCGAAGTATCCGTGCCCAGAGAGGAGTTGCGTCAAGTAATAGTTGACCTCGCCGAACTTTCTTGTCGTCCATACCACTAAATCGGGAATGAGTCTTGCAGTCCACCTACCACTAGTTTCGTTGCTCCACCTGTTCTGCCATTCTTGCATTGTGTGTTCTCTGTAGCTTGTGCTCACGCTGTTGTTATCGTTGTTTTGGCGGCTTAAATATGCTCGCCGTCGTTCCATGGCCAAGAGGTCGATGGGTATTGCGCTGCTGATCACAAGAACCGCTGCGCTGGAAACAGTTCGGTAAGCTGATGCTACTCTGAGTGCGGCGGTTCTCTGGACTTTTTGGAGCGCATTGCGCTTCTGATAAATCTGTAAGGTGTCTGACCATACTTCCGATCCGTAGAGAAGTACTGCGTTCACTACTGCCATTAGCAATTTTCGTTTACCTTCTGTTGGTCCACCAACGTTTGCCATCAGCTTGCTAAGGGACGCTGAGGCCTTTGAAGCTTTTTCGACAGCATGATTTATCTGAGCCCAATACGACATCCTAGAGTCCAGATGGATGCCCAGATATTTCATTACCTTAGATGTTTTTATGGTCGAGTCCCAGACCTGCATTTCGATTTCTAAGGGTATTTGCCGCTTCGTTAGTAAGATCAATTCAGTCTTCTCGGTTGCTAGTTTTAGGCCACGGTCGTCCATCCAAGCCATCGTGCGTATCATCACCTGTTGCAGTTTGAGTTGTGCCTCGTGCACATTTCGAGCTGTGATGACTGCAGCTACATCATCAGCAAAGCCGACTAGGTGAACGTTGTCTGGCATTTCGATGGAGAATATTTCGTCATAGCTCGCATTCCATAGATCGGGGCCGAGAACGGAGCCCTGTGCTGCACCGGAAGAAATCTTCTTGGTTTTCATGCCGTTCTGTGTGTGGTAGAGAAGCTCTCTATCGCTAAGGTAGCTGCGAATCATTTGCATTAGGTACATAGGTGTACTAAAGCGCCTTTCTAGGGCGTTGATCACATCAACCCATTGTAGGCTGTTGAACGCGTTACGAATGTCTAGAGCCGCCAGAAGGACTATGCGCTTCGAGTAGGCATTGCCACGTTGTGCAGCCTCTACGGATGCCACCACGTCAGCAATAGCTCCTATGGTGGACTTTCCTGGCCGGAAGCCGTGTTGTCTGTTGGATAGTCCCCCAGCGATCTCGATGGATTCTGCTATGCGCGGTTTTAGCAGTCGCTCCAGCAATTTCCCTGATGTGTCGAGCATACAAAGCGGACGATATGCGTTCGGCATCTCGGGGTTGCCCTTTCCTTTGCTAATCAGAGTTAGTTGCTGTTTTTTCCAAACCTCTGGAAAGATTCCTTCCTTCAGGCAAGAATTAAACATTTCAAGCAGGAGTTGCGGGCGGTCATCTGCAATCAGTTTAATTACCTCTGATGGAACACCATCTGGTCCTGGAGCCTTGTTGTTCTTCAAAGAACGTGCGGCGGCTTTAAGTTCATATTCCGTGAAAAATGGTGGGTCGTCAATGAAGGTCCTTTCGGGATCTCTTCGCTCTTCATGGTCCGGAAAGAGAGAATTTACGATGTTATCCATCACACTTTCTTCCATATCAGGAATTGATGCTAAAGTACCTAGTTTCCGCATAACAATCTTGTAGCCAAGTCCCCATGGGTCATTATTTACATCGTTACGCAGCTCTTCCCATTTTCTTTTCTTACTTCTGTGGATAGCAAGCTTTAACGCTTTCCTCGCCGCTTTCAGTGCTTCAATTTCTTCCGCAGCGTTACTTCGGGTTCTGGCCCTAGTCATTCTCCTCCGCATTTGGAGGCAGACCCTTCGAAGTTCGGCTATTTCATCAGTCCACCAGTAGGCTGCTTTTCTTCCAGAGTTTTTTGCAGCTCTAGGCATTGCTGCGTCGCAAGCCTGTGTTATGCTTTGCATTGTGTGGCGGACCAAGCTTCTGGCGTCTCTCACTCCAGCGTTTCTCATCATCCTCTCATCAAACACCTCGAGAAAAATATTTCGATTCAGTTTGTTCGTGGACCATTTGCGGGTAGATTTTCTTCCGGAGTTTCCATTTGGCCTGCTGAGTAGTTCGACGGTGAACCAGATGTATTGGTGGTCACTGCCCGTGAAGTCCTCCAGTACTGACCATCTCTTTAGCGTACTCGCTATCCTCTCTGACACCAGCGTGATGTCTGGGATTGTGCCTTCGCATCCTAGTCTGCGGAAGGTGGGAACCGTTCCCCTGTTTGCGACTACCAGCCCTAATCTGGCCGCCATATCGAGGACTCGCCTACCTCTAGAGTTTGTGGTCGTCATACCCCATTCGATAGCCTTCGAGTTGAAGTCACCCCCTATGATGAAGTTGCCGCCTGTTTGGGTGGCGCAATCCTCGATTGCGTTTAGTTTTGTTTGAAACTCGCCGATGCTGTCGTTAGGTGTTAGATAGCAGCTCATGAGGGTGAAGTTGCGGTTTCGCACCCAAACGTATCCGTCTCCAGCACCGCTAACCAAAAAAGGGAAGTTTTCAGCGCATGGAAGCCAAATGGCTGCTGTTCCACTGCTATCAGCCAAGTAGGCACCACTATTGATTTCTCTATACTGTTCGCTGATTATGACAACATCCACGTTCCGTTCATGCACGAGTTGTAATAGGAGGGCGTCTGCTGTCTTGCTTCGGTGCATGTTTGCTTGCAGAAGTCTTATCATTTCTGGGTTTTAACCGATGTACATTTGCCAGATGCGGCGATGTGATCTACGGTTTTAAGGCCAGCGTCAGAACATATGTAGCACTTTGAAGGGTTCGTGCAATCCTTTAGTTTGTGTCCAGGTTCGCCACATTTGATGCAAAGATTCGTTCTGTCTGGACCCTTGCAGTTTCTTTGAATGTGTCCTACGCCATGGCACCTGAAACAGCGCTTAGTTTCAGTGCGCATCCGCATTTTCGCTCTGATCCATCCAATAGTGATTGAGCCTGCTTCGAGAAGCTTTTCCGCTGCTGTGGTTGGGAGTTGTACATAAGCTCTAACCAATTCTCGGTTATTCGGTTTAGTGACCGTGGCTTTCAATCGATCAATTCCATTTGGAAGGATTCGTTTGACGGCTTCTTCGACTTCAGCAGTTGTCGTGAGCGCATCAAGGTCCCTTATCTCTATTGTGGTTGTTGGTGTTAGCCCGGTTACCTCCACTGTTTCCTGCAAAGCGCTCCTAATTTTTTCGCAGAAATCTAGGCTTGCCTTGGTCCCTTTATCAAGCTCTAGTAACATAGCTCCCGACATTGTCTTCCGAACTGTGCGAATTTTGACTTCCGAATCGCCCGGCTTGACGTTCGAACGAAGGTTTTTTAAAATATCCGAGTAGGTTTGGCTTCCCGTCGGTTTTATAAGAACGGCTTCTGTCTTCGGACCCCTGTTCTTGTTTGATCTGGTCCTACTTGCTTCTGCCTCTATCTTCCTCGTGGACTTTGACTGTTTCTTCGTGTCGGCAGCTGTTTTCACTTTTCCATTCGAGGTGGCAGGGGTATCGTTTTCCTGGTTCCCGTTTGCCTTTGGGCTTTTAGGCTTCTTCCGGTTTACGGTTTGCCATTCCTCGGATCTGTCTTCTCGAATTTTTTTGGCGCTCTCGTTCTCTGTTGTTTGCGCCACTGGACTTGTTGCCACACGCTTTTGTCGTTGCACGTTCGGTGTGGCAGTCAGAATAGTCTCTTTTCGCAGTTTTTCTCTTTTTTCTACTGCTTTAATCCAACCTTGGTGGTAAACGGTCATCAAATCCAACTGCGTTTGCAGTTCATAAACGCCCTCTTTAATGTCCGTCGAGACATTTCTTTGCCGATTTATGGCTTGCTTTATTTTGTTTAGGGCGGTTACGCATTTTTCAAATATTATCGCCTCTTCTTTTTTCATTTTGTACTCATTTCCCGGTGAAATGTGCACACCATTCGTCTTTTGTGGCACCTTTGGCGTGCCCTCTTTCATTGCGGACTTCCCTGGTCCATCTTGTATTGACATTTGTACATTCACATCATTCGTGGACTTCTTTAGACCATCTTGTACTGGCCCTTCCGTTGACATTTTTGTATTGTTGTTATTCATGTTTTTAGGGTCCAAACTCCTAGCCGCTATCGATGTTCGATTGTATAGTCGCTCGTAACGATCCCCATGGTTATCTATGCAAAGCAGGGAGGCCATGCAAGGGTTGACACAATTCCTTATGGGAGTTTGTGTTCAGAGCCAGGATCTGCCGCAGGTCAGGAGTACTCTCAACTGAGCCTATACCACCAACTTAATGGTGACGAGACATCGAACGTACTTGGAGACTTGCCAAGTTTTAAAATGACGGAGGAAGATGCAGCATTAACCTGAAAGCCATTTCTATGAGATGTCACTCTCATATACTCAGGTAACAGAATACCACATCCGCCAGCCCGAAAATCATCATTTTTGTAAATTTCTTCCAGTATGCCATAATCAGGATCTTACTGGGCTCGATCCTGATGGGTGTTTAAACCCTCAATTCCTGTTTATACTTATCTAGAAAAGCATTGCCTGTTTTGGCATGCATTTTTCCAACTTTCGTGCTTAGTTCTTACGTTGGGCACGAAAGAACTCCATCGGTGGTGCAACTACCCGCTCTTGGAACAGTGCACTCTCCTGTGTCCCTCGATGGTGCGCAGCTGTTTAGTCGCTCTCCACGCACATGGGTGTCCCTCGTTGCCATCCCGGGATGGTGGACGCTTACTTAGAGCCGGCGTCTACTCGGCTCAGCTCAGGAGCTTCTCAGGGTTATTGTGACCTTTTAAGCCACACCCTCCGACGCCTAGCTGGATTTTAGTCGCCTCGTACGACAGGCATGCCTTACCGCGGGAATATTCTAACCCCTATCCCGCAGGGGGAATATAATAATAATAAGAAAATAACAATGATAATATAAAAATAATTATATAATAATAATAAACAATAATAATGATAATAATATAATAATGATAAATATATAATAATATAATAATAATATTATAATAATAATGATATAATAATAATATTGTAATGATAATATAATAATCAATAATAATAATATAAAAATCAATAATAATATAATAATAATAATAATATTATATTATTAATATTATTATTATTATTATAATAATGTAATAATAATAGTATAATAATATAATGATAATAATATTATAATGATAATAATATAATAATGATAATAATATAATAATGATAAAAATATAATAATATAATAATGTAATAATAATGATGTAATAATAATATTGTAATAATACTAATATAATAATCAATAATAATATAATTATAGTATTACTAATAATGTGATAATAATAGTATAATAATAATGATAATAATATAATAATGATAAGAATATAATAATAATAGTATAATATTGATAATAATATAATAATAATAGTATAATATTGATAATAATATAATAATAATAGTATAATATTGATAATAATAACATAATAATAATAATAATAATATAATAATATTAATAATATACTTATAATAATAATAATATAATAATAATTATATAATAACAAAATAATAATAATGTAATAGTAATATAATATAATTATAATAATATAATAATAATTATATAATAATAATAATACAATAATAATATAATAATAATAATATTATTATTTTTTTTTTATTTCGAGGCTGGGGAACAAAAAAGTCTACACACACCCGCAGAAAACGTCTTTCTGTGGGTAGTGCACGGTTCGCGCTAATCGCTGACATGCTAAAAAACTCCCCTTTCCAGGATGAAGTACATGACCCGGAACCACCACTAGGTATTGCTTCAGGTCATGCACATCCTGATTGTAAGATATAATCTTACGTCGTTGCTGTTGTACCTGCGTCCAGGCGCCTCTTTTTTGCGCGAAGTACTGCCTCCACGTGCCTCGCCACCACGTTCCAGTTGTTTTCACTTGCTAGTAGTAAGGG
>NC_051846.1:93939353-93944076 GCF_002237135.1 Teleopsis dalmanni | reverse complement strand
AATATTAAATTAATATATTTATATCAAAATATGTTATTATTAATCTCATATCATTATTATATACAAAATACAAATTAAAAACACTATATTATACTAAATATGTTAATGAAAATATTTTATTCAAACATGTTAATGAATATATACTATACAAATAGTAAATTTTAAATAAAAATTTTGCTTTGATATGGATTAGTATCATAGTGGATCTGACACTAAAATAAATAAGATAAAAACAATAAATAAAATAATTAATAGCATAAATTAATTTAAATTTGTAGAAATTACAATTAATTTACACTTTTCTTAAGGGGTAGGGTGTGGTGCCCATGACCTACATCATTGTTTGATATGACAAGTCATTGCATAAAATAACAAAACAATTGTGACATAATTTATTGAATGCACATTTGTCGCTTTGTCGTTTTGACTTTGATCATATTACACTTTTATATTTTGTTTGACTCACGCCGTTATGATTGTGCACTCGTAACATGATGCGCGAGCCAAACGTTTTATCATATGTGGTCATTGTACGGTAGTAACACAAATTCCTTTAGAGAAATGTTAAACCTTATGAATAACACTTATAATAATATATATAAGTAAAAATGCATAAGAAATAGATAACATATGTTAGAATAGTATAATAGATACTATGAATATCTTACATGTAAAAATCATATACTTTATCAAAAATTGGGAGTAACCAATGCATTGATTGGTTACTCAAGAATATATAGGAAATAAATAATAAGTTTAGTACATAAGAATATTTTGTATAAATAGAGTAAGATTTTACAAATAAATAAGATTCTTTTAGATTCTTTTGCAAAGGCAACAAGAATAAACTATATGTTATTTTGAATCTCTGGTTATATGCGGCATATCTGCTGGTAATACCATTAAGGCGGCTGAAGAGCTTAGAAAGTACTTAAAGGCGGCTGAAGAGCTCAGATTAATACTTATCCTTGCTAGGTCGAAACCTTTTGGGGCTCTTAATTACAATCCCTTAGCAATCCTGTCAAGTTAATACATATCAATGTATTGTATTAAGAACCGTGCATGGCAATCCTGAAGCTACACATCTTTGCATGGCATATTCAAAGCAAGACATCTTTACAATTATATTATGAACATCCTTAATAATATCATTACATGGCGATCCTGCCATCATTGGTAATAACATTACAATATGTAAAGCGCCTTTTTTGGGTGCAATTTTACAAAGAAGCTATGCAAATGTTTCTCTACAAGTTCGCTAATCGCGTTAAGGAAAAGCTGAACAATATTATTGTTCATATTTCCTATAATTCAAATTTTTAAGGTGAATTTTTTTTCTTTTTTTTGCCGATAATGGCGTGTCTTTTTATGACGAAAGAAACTATTTAAAAGTTAGACCGATTCGAATAGCAAAGAAAGGCAAAGACAAAAATTTTTTATTTAATTTATTGAAATTTGGCTGACCATACAACGCTGTTTCGAGTATTGCCAAGTACTCTTCATCAGTGGTCTTTGGAAATAATCGAAATTTTATTTAATTAGTTTATAGTCCGTATATAATTTGTTTGGACTGCAAGTGCC
This sequence comes from Teleopsis dalmanni, assembly GCF_002237135.1. Lineage (NCBI taxonomy): Eukaryota > Metazoa > Arthropoda > Insecta > Diptera > Diopsidae > Teleopsis > Teleopsis dalmanni. Next base: position 93,942,495 of record NC_051846.1, on the reverse strand, counting down.
AGGCTTAGAACTCGTGCCTGTCAAATTAGAAGCGATGACTAATCGTGTTTATCCAAAAGACGCCAACGCTGCACAAACTTTCAATGCTCAAGTTCCAGGTTTTATTGTCACTTATTTATATTTAATTAGTGACACCAACCAAAGCATTTGCCGTGCTTTAAATTAGAACGAGCTTATAAACTACAGCTTTATTTGGAAACACAAGTTCAACGAATTAAAAGTTAATCTTTGAGCTTGCCTATTTTTGTTTCAAAGCTATTCTTTTTGTAGAGACATCTGTTATGCACATTTTTTTAACTTACTATATGTAAAGCGCCTTTTTTGGGTGCAATTTTACAAAGAAGCTATGCAAATGTTTCTCTACAAGTTCGCTAATCGCGTTAAGGAAAAGCTGAACAATATTATTGTTCATATATCCCATAATTCTAATTTTTAAGGTAAATTTTTTTTCTTTTTTTTTGCCGATAATGGCGTGTCTTTTTATGACGCAAGAAACTATTTAAAAGTTAGATCGATTCGAATAGCAAAGAAAGGCAAAGACAAAAATTTTTTATTTAATATATTGAAATTTGGCTGACCACATACAACGCTGTTTCGAGTATTGCCAAGTACTCTTCATCAGTGGTCTTTGGAAATAATCGAATTTTTATTTAATTAGTTTATAGTCCGTATACAATTTGTTTGGACTGCAAGTGCCAGGCTTAGAACTCGTGCCTGTCAAATTAGAAGCGATGACTAATCGTGTTTATCCAAAACAAGCCAAGGCTGCACAAACTTTCAATGCTCAAGTTCCAGGTTTTATTGTCACTTATTTTTATTTAATTAGTGACACCAACCAAAGCACTTGCCGTGCTTTAAATTAGAACGAGCTTATAAACTACAGCTTTATTTTGGAAACACAAGTTCAACGAATTGAAAGTTAACTTTTGGGTTCGCCTATTCTTTATTTTTTCAAAGCTACTCTTTTTGTAGAAACATTTTGTAATGCATATTGTTTTACTTACTATATGTAAAGCGACCATTCTAGTGCTTTTTACAAAGAAGCTATGCTATGTTGTTCTACAAACCCGTTTTCGCGGTTTAGGAAAAGCTGAACAATATTATATTTTAACATATTGTTCTTATTTTTTACAAGTCTAATTTTTGAATAAAGTGTTTGTGTTGCTGTAAAGCTAGACTTTCTTTGTATAATGACAAAGAAGCTTTATTAAAATTTAGAGGGGTTTTTTGAATAGCAAAGAAAGAAATAAAGGACAAACACAAAAATTTATTTTAATTTTATTGAAGTTTGGCTGACCATACAACGCTGTTTCGAGTATTGCCAAGTACTTTTCATCAGTGGTCTTTGGAATAATCGAATTTTTATTTAATTAGTTTATAGTCCGTATATAATTTTGTTTGGACTGCAAGTGCCAGGCTTAGAACTCGTGCCTGTCAAATTAGAAGCGATGACTAATCGTGTTTATCCACAAGAAGCCAAGGCTGCACAAACTTTCAATGCTCAAGTTCCAGGTTTTATTGTCACTTATTTTTATTTAATTAGTGACACCAACCAAAGCACTTGCCGTGCTTTAAATTAGAACGATTCTTATAACTACAGCTTTATTTGGAAACACAAGTTCAACGAATTGAAAGTTAATCTTTGAGCTTGCCTATTTTTGTTTCAAAGCTATTCTTTTTGTAGAGACATCTGTTATGCATATTTTTTTAACTTACTATATGTAAAGCGCCTTTTTTGGGTGCAATTTTTCAAAGAAGCTATGCAAATGTTTCTCTACAAGTTCGCTAATCACGTTAAGGAAAAGCTGAACAATATTATTGTTCATATATCCTATAATTCTAATTTTTAAGGTAAATTTTTTTTCTTTTTTTTGCCGATAATGGCGTGTGTTTTTATGACGAAAGAAACTATTTAAAAGTTAGACCGATTCGAATAGCAAAGAAAGGCAAAGACCCAAATTTTTTTATTTAATTTATTGAAATTTGGCTGACCATACAACGCTGTTTCGAGTATTGCCAAGTACTCTTCATCAGTGGTCTTTGGAAATAATCGAATTTTTATTTAATTAGTTTATAGTCCGTATATAATTTGTTTGGACTGCAAGTGCCAGGCTTAGAACTCGTGCCTGTCAAATTAGAAGCGATGACTAATCGTGTTTATCCACAAGAAGCCAAGGCTGCACAAACTTTCAATGCTCAAGTTCCAGGTTTTATTGTCACTTATTTTTATTTAATTAGTGACACCAACCAAAGCACTTGCCGTGCTTTAAATTAGAACGAGCTTATAAACTACAGCTTTATTTGGAAACACAAGTTCAACGAATTGAAAGTTAATCTTTGAGCTTGCCTATTTTTGTTTCAAAGCTATTTTTTTTGTAGAGACATCTGTTATGCATATTTTTTTAACTTACTATATGTAAAGCGCCTTTTTTGGATGCAATTTTACAAAGAAGATATGCAAATGTTTCTCTACAAGTTCGCTAATCGCGTTAAGGAAAAGCTGAACAATATTATTGTTCATATATCCTATAATTCTAATTTTTAAGGTAAATTTTTTTTCTTTTTTTTGCCGATAATGGCGTGTCTTTTTATGACGAAAGAAACTATTTAAAAGTTAGACCGATTCGAATAGCAAAGAAAGGCAAAGACAAAAGTTTTTTATTTAATTTATTGAAATTTGGCTGACCATACAACGCTGTTTCGAGTATTGCCAAGTACTCTTCATCAGTGGTCTTTGGAAATAATCGAATTTTTATTTAATTAGTTTATAGTCCGTATATAATTTGTTTGGACTGCAAGTGCCAGGCTTAGAACTCGTGCCTGTCAAATTAGAAGCGATGACTAATCGTGTTTATCCACAAGAAGCCAAGGCTGCACAAACTTTCAATGCTCAAGTTCCAGGTTTTATTGTCACTTATTTTTATTTAATTAGTGACACCAACCAAAGCACTTGCCGTGCTTTAAATTAGAACGAGCTTATAAACTACAGCTTTATTTGGAAACACAAGTTCAACAATTTGAAAGTTAATCTTTGAGCTTGCCTATTTTTGTTTCAAAGCTATTCTTTTTGTAGAGACATCTGATATGCATATTTTTTTAACTTACTATATGTAAAGCGCCTTTTTTGGGTGCAATTTTACAA
>NC_051846.1:93928584-93939253 GCF_002237135.1 Teleopsis dalmanni | reverse complement strand
TAATCATTTTCAGCCGGAGCTATATAATTTCAAAACACAGTATTATACTTTCAACGTGGCATGGAATCGATGCATTCTACTAATTTTCAGCCAGAGCTATATAATTTCAAAACACAGAATTATATTTTCAACGTGGCATCGATTCCATGCAGTTTAATAATTTTCAGCCGGAGCTGTATAATTTCAAAGCACAGTATTATATTTTCAAAATGACATGAAATCGATGCACTGTAATCATTTTCAGCCGGAGCTATATAATTTCAAAACACAGTATTATACTTTCAACGTGGCATGGAATCGATGCATTCTACTAATTTTCAGCCAGAGCTATATAATTTCAAAACACAGAATTATATTTTCAACGTGGCATCGATTCCATGCAGTTTAATAATTTTCAGCCGGAGCTGTATAATTTCAAAGCACAGTATTATATTTTCAAAATGACATGAAATCGATGCACTGTAATCATTTTCAGCCGGAGCTATATAATTTCAAAACACAGTATTATACTTTCAACGTGGCATGGAATCGATGCACTCTACTAATTTTCAGCCAGAGCTATATAATTTCAAAACACAGTATTATATTTTCATCGTGGCATGGAATCGATGCACTATAATCATTTACAGCCGGAGCTATATAATTTCAAAGCACAGTATTATATTTTTAACGTATCATGGATTCGATGCATTATAATAATTTTCAGCCGGAGCTATTTAATTTCAAAACACAGTATTATATTTTCAACGTGGCATGGAGTCGATGCACTATAATCATTTACAGCCGGAGCTATATAATTTCAAAGCACAGTATTATATTTTTATCGTATCATGGATTCGATGCATTATAATAATTTTCAGCCGGAGCTATATAATTTCAAAGCATAGTATAATATTTTCAACGTAGCGTGGATTCGATGCATTATAATAATTTGCAGCCGGAGCTATATAATTCCAAAACACAGTATTATATTTTCAACGTGACATCGATTCGATGCACTTTATTAATTTTCAGCCGGAGCTATATAATTTCAAAACACAGTGCAATATTTTCAACGTGGCATGGATTCGATGCACTATAATCATTTTCATTCGGAGCTATATAGTTTCAAATTACAGTATTCTATTTTCAACGTGGCATAGATTCGATGCATTATAATAATTTTCAGCCGGAGCTATATAATTTCAAAGCACAGTATTATATTTTCAAAATGACATGAAATCGATGCACTGTAATCATTTTCAGCCGGAGCTATATAATTTCAAAACACAGTATTATACTTTCAACGTGGCATGGAATCGATGCACTCTACTAATTTTCAGCCAGAGCTATATAATTTCAAAACACAGTATTATATTTTCAACGTGGCATCGATTCGATGCACTTTAATAATTTTCAGCCAGAGCTGTATAATTTCAAAGCACAGTATAATATTTTCAACGTATCATGGATTCGATGCATTATAATAATTTTTAACCGGAGCTATATAATTTCAAAGCACAGTATTATATTTTCAAAATGGCGTGAAATCGATGCACTATAATCATTTTCAGCCGGAGCTATATAATTTCAAAACACAGTATTATATTTTCAACGTGGCATGGATTCGACGCATTATAATAATTTTTAGCCAGAGCTATATAATTTCAAAACACAGTATTATATTTTCAACGTGGCATGGATTCGATGCACTATAATCATTTACAGCCGGAGCTATATAATTTCAAAGCACAGTATTATATTTTCAAAATGGCGTGGAATCGATGCACTATAATCATTTTCAGCCGGAGCTATATAATTTCAAAACACAGTATTATATTTTCAACGTGGCATGGAATCGATGCACTCTACTAATTTTCAGCCAGAGCTATATAATTTCAAAACACAGTATTATATTTTCAACGTGGCATCGATTCGATGCACTTTAATAATATTCAGCCGGAGCTGTATAATTTCAAAGCACAGTATTATATTTTCAACGTGGCATGGATTCAATGCACTATAACAATTTTTAACCGGAGCTATATAATTTCAAAACACAGTATTATATTTTCAAAATGACATGAAATCGATGCACTCTACTAATTTTCAGACAGAGCTATATAATTTCAAAACACAGTATTATATTTTCAACGTGGCATCGATTCGATGCATTTTAATAATTTTCAGCCGGAGCTGTATAATTTCAAAGCACAGTATTATATTTTCAAAATGACATGAAATCGATGCACTGTAATCATTTTCAGCCGGAGCTATATAATTTCAAAACACAGTATTATATTTTCAACGTGGCATGGAATCGTTGCACTCTACTAATTTTCAGCCAGAGCTATATAATTTCAAAACACAGTATTATATTTTCAACGTGGCATCGATTCGATGCACTTTAATAATTTTCAGCCGGAGCTGTATAATTTCAAAGCACAGTATTATATTTTCAAAATGACATGAAATCGATGCACTGTAATCATTTTCAGCCGGAGCTATATAATTTCAAAATACAGTATTATACTTTCAACGTGGCATGGAATCGATGCACTATAATCATTTTCAGCCGGAGCTATATAATTTCAAAACACAGTATTATATTTTCAACGTGGCATCGATTCGATGCACTTTAATAATTTTCAGCCGGAGCTGTATAATTTCAAAGCACAGTATAATATTTTCAACGTGGCATGGATTCGACGCATTATAATAATTTTTAGCCAGAGCTATATAATTTCAAAGCACAGTATTATATTTTCAACTTGGCATGGAATCGATGCACTATAATCATTTACAGCCGGAGCTATATAATTTCAAAGCACAGTATTATATTTTTAACGTATCATGGATTCGATGCATTATAATCATTTTCAGCCGGAGCTATATAATTTCAAAACACAGTATTATATTTTCAACGTGGCATGGATTCGACGCATTATAATAATTTTCAGCCGAAGCTATATAATTTCAAAGCACAGTATTATATTTTCAACGTGGCATGGATATGATGCACTATAATCATTTTCAAGCGGAGCTATATAATTTCAAAACACAGTATTATATTTTCAACGTGGCATCCATTCGATGCACTTTAATAATTTTCAGCCGGAGCTGTATAATTTGAGAGCACAGTATTATATTTTCAACGTGGCATCGATTCGATGCACTATAATCATTTTCAGCCGGAGCTATATAATTTCAAAGCACAATATTATATTTTCAACGTGGCGTCGATTCGATGCCCTATAATAATTTTTAACCGGAGCTATATAACTTCAAAGCACAGTATTATATTTTCAAAGTGGCGTGAAATCGATGCACTATAATCATTTTCATTCGGAACTATATAATTTCAAATCACAGTATTCTATTTTCAACGTGGCATAGATTCGATGCATTATAATAATTTTATGCCGGAGCTATATAATTTCAAAGCACAGTATTATATTTTCAAAATGACGTGAAATCGGTGCACTATAATCATTTTCAGCCGGAGCTATATAATTTCAAAACACAGTATTATATTTTCAACGTGGCATGGATTCGACGCATTATAATAATTTTCAGCCGAAGCTATATAATTTCAAAGCACAGTATTATATTTTCAACGTGGCATGGATATGATGCACTATAATCATTTTCAAGCGGAGCTATATAATTTCAAAACACAGTATTATATTTTCAACGTGGCATGGAATCGATGCACTACAATAATTTTCAGCCGGAGCTATATAATTTCAAAGCACAGTATAATATTTTCTACGTGGCATGGATTCGGTGCACTATAAAAATTTTCAGCCGGAGCTATATAATTTCAAAGCACTGTATTATATTTTTAACGTACCATGGATTCGATGCATTATAATAATTTTCAGCCGGAGCTATATAATTTCAAAGCACAGTATAATATTTTCAATGTAGCGTGGATTCGATGCATTATAATAATTTGCCGCCGGAGCTATATAATTCCAAAACACAATATTATATTTTCAACGTGGCATCGTTTCGATGCACTTTATTAATTTTCAGCCGGAGCTATATAATTTCAAAACACAGTGTAATATTTTCAACGTGGCATGGATACGATGCTTTATAATAAATTTCAGCCGGAGCTATATAATTTCAAAGCACAGTATTATATTTTTAACGTATCATGGATTCGTTGCATTATAATAATTTTCAGCCGGAGCTATATAATTTCAAAGCACAGTATTATATTTTCAAAGTGGCGTGAAATCGATGCACTATAATCATTTTCATTCGGAACTATATAATTTCAAATCACAGTATTCTATTTTCAACGTGGCATAGATTCGATGCATTATAATAATTTTCAGCCGGAGCTATATAATTTCAAAGCACAGTATTATATTTTCAAAATGACGTGAAATCGGTGCACTATAATCATTTTCAGCCGGAGCTATATAATTTCAAAACACAGTATTATACTTTCAACGTGGCATTGATTCGATGCATTATAATAAATTTCAGCCGGAGCTATATAATTTCAAAGCACAGTGTAATATTTTCAACGTAGCGTGGATTCGATGCACTCTACTAATTTTCAGCCGGAGCTATATAATTTCAAAACACAGTATAATATTTTCAACGTGGCATGGATCCATTGCCTATAAAAATTTTTAACCGGAGCTACATAATTTCAAAGCACATTATTATATTTTCAAAATAGCGTGAAATCGATGCACTATAATCATTTTCAGCCGGAGCTATATAATTTCAAAACACAGTATTATATTTTCAACGTGGCATGGATTCGATGCATTATAATAATTTTCAGCCAGAGCTATATAACTTTAAAGCACAGTATAATATTTTCAAAATGGCGTGAAATCGATGCACTATAACCATTTTCAAGCGGTGCTATATAATTTCAAAACACAGTATTATATTTTCAACGTGGCATAGATTTGATGCACTTTAATAATTTTCTGCAGGAGCTATATAATTTCAAAGCACAGTATAATATTTTCAACGTAGCGTGGATTCGATGCACTCTACTAATTTTCAGCCGGAGCTATATAATTTCAAAACACAGTATTATATTTTCAACGTGGCATCGATTCGATGCACTTTAATAATTTTCAGCTGGAGCTACATAGTCTCAAAACACAGTATAATATTTTCAACGTGGCATGGATTCGATGCATTATAATCATTTTCAGCCGGAGCTGTATAATTTCAAAACACAGTATTATATTTTCAACGTGGCATCGATTCGATGCCCTATAATAATTTTCAGTGGGAGCTATATAATTTTAAAGCACAGTATAATATTTTCAAAATGACGTGAAATCGATGCACTTTAATCATTTTCAAGCGGAGCTATATAATTTCAAAACACAGTATTATACTTTCAACGTGGCATCGATTCGATGCACTTTAATCATTTTTAACCGGAGCTATACAGTTTCAAAGCACAGTATTATATTTTCAAAATGGCGTGAAATCGATGCACTATAATCACTTCTAACCGGAGCTATATAATTTCAAAACACAGTATTATATTTTCAACGTGGCATGAATATGATGCACTTTAATAATTTTCAGCCGGAGCTGTATAATTTCAGAGCACAGTATAATATTTTCAACGTGGCATGGATTCGGTGCACTATAATAATTTTTAACCGGAGCTATATAATTTCAAAGCACAGTATTATATTTTCAGCGTGGCATCGATTCGATGCCCTAGAAAAATTTTTAACCGGAGCTATATAATTTCAAAGCACAGTATTATATTTTCAAAGTGGCGTGAAATCGATGCACTATAATAATTTTCAGCCGGAGCTATATAATTTCAAAGCACAGTATTATATTTTCAACGTGGCATCGATTCGATGCATTATAATAATTTTTAACCGGAGCTATATAATTTCAAAGCACAGTATTATATTTTCAAAATGGCGTGAAATCGATGTACTATAATCATTTTCAGCCGGAGTTATATAATTGCAAAACACAGTATTATATTTTCAACGTGGCAGGGATTCGATGCATTATAATAATTTTCAGCCGGAGCTATATAATTTCAAAACACAGTATTGTAAGGCCCAAATTTTATTCTAAAATTTAACCCCACAAATCAAATGAATAGTCAAATATGAGTTTTAAATTCACTTAGTAAAAAAACATGTTTCTAAATTCAATAAAATTTTCCTACAGTAACATCCATTTTTATTATAAACAAATGACCCTGTAAATTTCATATTAGAGACAAACATTTTATATAAACGAATGACCCTGTAAAGTAAAATATATTTTGATTAGTTTTTTTGCCGCCAATAAAAATTAGTTAAATTTGTTGTAACTATTTCTCTTGTTTGTCTGCATAAACAAATTTAAGAAAAATATTGTGCACGCATTTTTTATGTGATGCAGTTATTTTTGTTGAATTTGATTGCAATGCGTACAACAATAAGAAATTTGTTTTGACAAATTTACGGGACTTTGTTTATTTGAAAATAATTATTGTTTTTGTATGTAATGGAGGGAATTTCAAATAAAAGGGCAGCGAAATTGCCAAATCGTTCTATTTGGAATTTCTCCTGTTACAGGTAAGAACTATTTTGTTTTGCTGACGATCACCATGTGAATGGATGGACTGGTTTGGGCGAAGTGATGGTGGTTGAATTACCTTCTGCTTGGCTTATGCTGGCGTAGGGTAGTTTAACCAGTTGAGTTACCTTCTGCTTGGCTTTTGCTGGCGTAGGGTAATTTAACTAGTCATCCAGACTTCCATTTGGCCATAGCTGATGGAGGAATGGGCGACGAGTCACCAACACTGTAAGAAGGCGTGTGGACAACGAGCGTTTGGCAATTGCTGACGGACGTGGCCAGGCGTAACAGTAGGAAGGAACCCTTGTCTGGCTTTTGCTGACAAAGGTATTGCTTTATATTGATATTAGAGTTTCTAGAGATTAGCTATTTGGAATTTCTCCTGTTACAGGTTAGCAACTTGCGCACCACTGCAAGCAATCGTCATACGACATTTCACAACATTCTACACCGTTTACAACATCGTGACAGCGTTTATGACATCATACAACATTTCACAACATCCTACACCGTTTACAACATCGTTACAACATTTATAACACCATACAACATTTTACAACATGCTACACCGTCTACAACATCATTACAACATTCTACATCATTAGCAACATTTTCAACATCGCTTTCCACAAATTGATTATATTTTCTTATTTTTTGTTAAATAATAAACGCTACTTTAAACAGAAGTGTCTCTATTATTTTACTTAGATAAATTTTCTTATAACGAACCCTGGTATACTCGCTGAGTATACCCCAGCTATAGATAGGGCCGGGAAAAGGTCGTTACAAGTGGCGCCCGAGCAGGGACAGTGTTAAATCAAAGGAACCAGAGATACCTGTATTGCGGTTAATAGTCGTGAATGCAACATGCTAAAACAAGCTGGATAAAGTTTGTAGTAAGGAGGATCCGATTTTAGAGCACGAACCGGGTTGGTCGCATCACAGAAGTCTAGACTAGAATGAAACGAATTTAAGAACTCTGGTAGGAAAAAAAATATATCAACGTATATCACACGTGGAATACCAAGAGGCGGATATGAGTCCTACAATGCGCTCATACATGCAAACAATAGAGCAGGTGGAAAAATGGTCTGTCAGATATGACGGTGGTAAGGGTGCATTGCGTTTCATCGAACACATAGAAGAACTGGCAGACAAGTATAGCATCGATGTAAACTTCATTCCACGCACAATGGTCTTACTTCTCGAAAATAATGCACTAAGATGGTATCGCTGCAACAATTGTCGTTGGCAGTACTGGACAAATTTCAAGGTTGATTTTCTAAACTTTTTCTTTGACGAACAACAAGAGCCACTGAAATCCATAGCCGCTGAAGATCAACAGCAACAAACTGTACAAACGCAAACTACTATTCAATCACCACAAACACCTCAATCGCAACGTCAGTCACAACCTTCCACTCCTCAGACACCACGAATGTCCCAATCACCACAGCAACAACCGCCCCGTACACCTTCGACTCCGACATCAACTGGCAACAACATCCAACAAATTGACTCACGCACACCAACACAAATTGCTATAACCTCGTCTCGTGCCTCTCAACTAGTTATGACTCCTTCACAGATGAAATCACCAACTTCATCTGGGCCACCTCAAGCGCCACGCACCCCACAACCTAATTCTAATGGTCGTCAAACTCCAGCACCACGTACACCACAACCAGGTAATACTACACAAACTCAACAGTCCCAATCGCATCAAAATATTACGATGTCTCCACAAATGTTGCACCAACAAATTTTACGTCAACAACAAAGTCCACAACACAATCAAACAATTACAGTGCATCAATCTAAACAGCAATTAATTTCGTCACAAAAACCAATTGATCCCACAGATCCTGTACAAGTCGCACAGATCTTAAGTAGATCTGCCCCAAGTCCAAATCATGAGTCGCTTATTATGCGTAAGCAACAAATTAAACAGCAACAATTGCAACAGCAGCATAAGCAACAACGAAAGCAACAACAGCAGACTAATCAACAGCAACAGCAGCAAGTTAAGCAACAACGACAGCCACAACAGCAGACTAATCAACGGCAACAGCAGCAAGTTAAACAACAACGACAGCAACAACAGCAGACTAATCAACAGCAACAGCAGCAAGTTAATCGACAACGGCAGCAGCAGCAACTACAAGACACGCTAGAACACGATCAGATTGTCACTACGGCCCAAGACGAATTTTATAAAGTATTCAAAAGTCCGAAGCAACGTTACAGAAGTCAAGCTAACAGGTAGTATGTCCCGGCACGGTTCAGTTTCCCGGGAACAGTAGTGGTCGCGCTTTTACTTTCGGGGAAGTAGGGAGGGAGTGTAAGGCCCAAATTTTATTCTAAAATTTAACCCCACAAATCAAATGAATAGTCAAATATGAGTTTTAAATTCACTTAGTAAAAAAAAAACATGTTTCTAAATTCAATAAAATTTTCCTACAGTAACATCCATTTTTATTATAAACAAATGACCCTGTAAATTTCATATTAGAGACAAACATTTTGTATAAACGAATGACCCTGTAAAGTAAAATATGTTTTGATTAATTTTTTTGCCGCTAATAAAAGTTAGTTAAATTTGTTGTAACTATTTCACTTGTTTGTCTGCATAAACAAATTTAAGAAAATATCGTGCACGCATTTTTTATATGATGCAGTTATTTTATTGAATTTGATTGCAATGCGTACAACAATAAGAAATTTGTTTTGACAAATTTACGGGACCTTGTTTACTTGAAGATAATTTTTGTTTTTGCCTGTAATGGAGGGAATTTTAAATAAAAGGGCAGCGAAATTGCCAAATCGTTCTATTCGGAATTTCTCCTGTTACAGGTAAGAACTATTTTGTTAGGGACGATAGTGGGAGCTCGGACTAGTTGGTCCAGGCACATGTTGATTCGTTTGGCCATTGCTGACGATCACCATGTGAATGGATGGACTGGATTGGGCGAAGTGACGGTGGTTGAATTACCTTCTGCTTGGCTTATGCTGGCGTAGGGTAGTTTAACCAGTTGAGTTACCTGATGCTTGGCTTTTGCTGGCGTAGGGTAATTTAACTAGTCATCCAGACTTCCATTTGGCCATAGCTGATGGAGGAATGGGCGACGAGTCACCAACACTGTAAGAAGGCGTGTGGACAACGAGCGTTTGGCAATTGCTGACGGACGTGGCCAGGCGGAACAGTAGGAAGGAACCCTTGTCTGGCTTTTGCTGACAAAGATATTGCTTTATATTGATATTAGAGTTTCTAGAGATTTTTTTATTTGGAATTTCTTTCACTTCAAGGTTAGCAACTTGCGCACCACTGCAAGCAATCGTCATACGACATATCACAACATTCTACACCGTTTACAACATCGTGACAGCGTTTATGACATCATACAACATTTCACAACATCCTACACCGTTTACAACATCGTTACAACATTTATAACACCATACAACATTTTACAACATGCTACACCGTCTACAACATCATTACAACATTCTACATCATTAGCAACATTTTCAACATCGCTTTCCACAAATTGATTATATTTTCTTATTTTTTGTTAAATAATAAACGCTACTTTAAACAGAAGTGTCTCTATTATTTTACTTAGATAAATTTTCTTATAACGAACCCTGGTATACTCGCTGAGTATACCCCAGCTATAGATAGGGCCGGGAAAAGGTCGTTACAGTATTATATTTTCAAAATGGCGTGAAATCGATGCACTATAATCATTTTCAGCCGGAGCTATATAATTTAAAAACACAATATTATATTTTCAACGTGGCAGGGATTCGATGCATTATAATAATTTTTAACCGGAGCTATATAATTTCAAAGCACAGTATTATATTTTCAAAATGGCGTGAAATCGATGCACTATAATCATTTTCAGTCGGAGCTATATAATTTCAAAACACAGTATTATATTTTCAACGTGGCATCGATTCGATGCCCTATAATCATTTTTAGCCGGAGCTATATAATTTCAAAACACAGTATTATATTTTCAACGTGGCATCGATTCGATGCACTTTAATAATTTTCAGCCGGAGCTGTATAATTTCAAAGCACAGTATAATATTTTCAACGTGG
>NC_051846.1:93907548-93928484 GCF_002237135.1 Teleopsis dalmanni | reverse complement strand
CCGGAGCTATATAATTTCAAAACACAGTATTATATTTTCAACGTAGCATCGATTCGATGAACTATAACAATTTTCAGCCGGAGCTATATAATTTCAAAACAAAGTATAATATTTTCAACGTGGCATCGATTCGATGCACTATAATAATTTTCAGCCGGAGCTATATAATTTCAAAACACAGTATAATATTTTCAACGTAACATAGATTCGATGCATTATAACAATTTTTAACCGGAGCTATATAATTTCAAGCACAGTATAATATTTTCAACGTGGCATCGATTCGATGAACTATAACAATTTTCAACCAGAGCTATATAATTTCAAAACACAGTATTATATTTTCAACGTGGCATCGATTCGATGCATTATAAAAATTTTCAGCCGGAGCTATATAATTTCAAAACACAGTATAATATTTTCAACGTGGCATGGATTCGATGCATTATAATAATTTTTAGCCGGAGCTATATAATTTCAAAACACAGTATTATATTTTCAACGTGGCATGGATTCGATGCACTATAATAATTTTCAACCGGAGCTATATAATTTCAAAGCACAGTATTATATTTTCAAAGTGGCATCGAATCGATGCATTATAATCATTTTCAGCCGGAGCTATATAATTTCAAAACACAGTATTATATTTTCAACGTGGCATGGATTCGATGCATTATAATAATTTTCAGCCGGAGCTATATAATTTCAAAGCACAGTATTATATTTTCAACGTGGCATGGATTCGATGCACTATAATCATTTTCAGCCGGAGCTATATAATTTCAAAACACAGTATTATATTTTCAACGTATCATGGATTCGATGCATTATAATAATTTTTAGCCGGAGCTATATAATTTCAAAACACAGTATTATATTTTCAAAATGGCGTGAAATCGATGGACTATAAACATTTTCAGGCGGAGCTATATAATTTTAAAACACAGTATTATATTTTCAACGTGGCATGGATTCGATGCATTATAATAATTTTCAGCCGGAGCTATATAATTTCAAAGCACAGTATAATATTCTCAACGTAGCGTGGATTCGATGCACTCTACTTATTTTCAGCCGGAGCTATATGATTTCAAAACGCAGTATTATATTTTCAACGTGGCATGGATTCGATGCCCTATAATAATTTTTAACCGTATCTATATAATTTCAAAACACAGTATTATATTTTCAACGTGTCATGGATTCGATGCACTATAATAATTTTTTACCGAAGCTATATAATTTTAAAACACAGTATTATATTTTCAACGTGGCATCCATTCGATGCACTTTAATAATTTTCAGCCGGAGCTGTATAATTTGAGAGCACAGTATTATATTTTCAACGTGGCATCGATTCGATGCACTTTAATAATTTTCAGCCGGAGCTGTATAATTTGAGAGCACAGTATTATATTTTCAACGTGGCATCGATTCGATGCACTATAATCATTTTCATCCGGAGCTATATAATTTCAAAACACAGTATTATATTTTCAACGTGGCATGGATTCGATGCCCTATAATAATTTTTAACCGTATCTATATAATTTCAAAACACAGTATTATATTTTCAACGTGGCATGGATTCGATGCACTATAATAATTTTTTACCGAGGCTATCTAATTTTAAAACACAGTATTATATTTTCAACGTGGCATCCATTCGATGCACTTTAATAATTTTCAGCCGGAGCTGTATAATTTGAGAGCACAGTATTATATTTTCAACGTGGCGTCGATTCGATGCACTATAATCATTTTCAGCCGGAGCTATATAATTTCAAAGCACAATATTATATTTTCAACGTGGCGTCGATTCGATGCCCTATAATAATTTTTAACCGGAGCTATATAACTTCAAAGCACAGTATAATATTTTCAACGTGGCATCGATTCGAAGCTGTATAATTTCAAAGCACAGTATTATATTTTTAAAGTGGCGTGAAATCGATGCACTATAATCATTTTCAGGCGGATCTATATAATTTCAAAGCACAGTATTATATTTTCAACGTGGCATGGAATCGATGCACTATAATAATGTTTAACCGGAGCTATATAGTTTCAAAGCACAATATTATATTTTCAACGTGGCATGGATTCGATGCACTTTAATAATTTTTAACCGGAGCTATATAATTTCAAAGCACAGTATTATATTTTCAAAATGGCGTGAAATCGATGGACTATAATCATTTACAGCCGGAGCTATATAATTTCAAAACACAGTATTATATTTTCAACGTGGCATGGATTCGATGCACTATAATAATTTTTAACCAGAGCTATATAATTTCAAAGCACAGTATTATATTTTCAAAATGGCGTGAAATCGATATATTATGATCATTTTCAGCCGGAGATATATAATTTCAAAACACAGTATTATATTTTCAACGTGGCATGGATTCGATGCATTATAATACTTTCAGCCGGAGCTATATAATTTCAAAACAAGTATTATATTTTCAAAATGGCGTGAAATCGATGCACTATAATCATTTTCAGGCTGAGCTATATAATTTCAAAACACAGTATTATACTTTCAACGTGGCATGGATTCGATGCACTTTAATCATTTTCAGCCGGAGCTATATAATTTCAAAGCACAGTATAATATTTTCAACGTAGCGTTGATTCGATGCACTCTACTAATTTTCAGCCAGAGCTATATGATTTCAAAACGCAGTATTATATTTTCAACGTGGCATCGATTCGATGCCCTATAATCATTTTTAACCGGAGCTATATAATTTCAAAGCACAGTATTATATTTTCAAAATGGCGTGAAATCGATATATTATAATCATTTTCAGCCGGAGCTATATAATTTCAAAACACAGTATTATATTTTCAACGTGGCATGGATTCGATGCATTATAATAATTTTCAGCCGGAGCTATATAATTTCAAAACAAGTATTATATTTTCAAAATGGCGTGAAATCGATATATTATAATCATTTTCAGCCGGAGCTATATAATTTCAAAACACAGTATTATATTTTCAACGTGGCATGGATTCGATGCATTATAATAATTTGCAGCCGGAGCTATATAATTTCAAAGCACAGTATTATATTTTCAAAGTGGCATGGATTGGATGCATTATAATAATTTGCAACCGGAGCTATATAATTTCAAATTACAGTATTTTTAAAGTGGCGTGAAATCGATGCACTATAATCTTTTTCAGCCGGAGCTATATAGTTTCAAAGCACAGTATAATATTTTCAACGTGGCAAGGATTCGATGCACTATAATAATTTTTAACCGGAGCTATATAATTTCAAAGCACAGTATTATATTTTCAACGTGGCATGGATTCAATGCATTATAATAACACATCAGTTTATTTATTTTAATTAAATTTTTTTTTTTCAGTTAATTCCGTTAATCAGTTAATTAAGTCAGTTAATTAGTTCATTTCATGTGTTTCCCATTTCATATTTCGCATGTTTATTATTTACATTTTTCACATCACATTTCACAGTAATATTCATTACTTCCATTAGTTTTTGTATTACAGTTTTAGTTTTAGTTTTATTCACATAATATAAGTTTTAATATGAAATTTATTAACATAACTTTTAAGGTTCACTTTATTTTTGGACCGTGCATTAGAAATTTGGTATATAGTTCACTTAATTGTGGTCTTTAGAAATTTTTTCACTTGATTTTTGGTCCTTGCCACCCTAATTACAAGAAGGCTGACACAACATACCTTACAAGAACGGCAACTCCATTGTAAATTGAAATTTTTTTTTCGAGCAACAGGAATTTGCCGTGGAGTTCTTGAAGGTGTTGGTGATAAAATCACTGAAATTTTTGACCTTTTCACTTTTTTGTGAAACTTCAGGTACTTTTAAGAATGCAATATTTCGAAAAATTGACCACGATGAGTGTAAGAAAGAATGTGATTTTGTTTTTTAGTTTTGATTTTATGAGAGGAATACATTATTTCGTTGTGGCAAAGCGTAAAGATATATTGCGCAAGTATTTTAAAAAAAGTATGTACTTAACATTTAAAGTTTTTTTTTATTATATTAAACAAAATATAGACTTTATGTGAACAACAACTAGTCATATTGACTAACAAAAGTTTTTTTAATTAAAATTACAAGTAAGTTTATTTATCTAAGGTGAGTATATACATCTGAACTAGTCATCTCCTTGCTTGGTTATTTGGTTTGAAGCGGCATAAGCATCTGTGTGTGACATCGCAAAGTAACGTTGCAATGCTGCTGTTTAAGTGTTGTCAGCCTGTCATAATGTGTTTTAGCAGCCTTCTGTATTTTTTGCTTAACAATAGGTATTGCGAGGTCACGATGTAGATCAGCATTTCGCACATAAAAGGTAGCATTAACTGCATCCCTGAATGCTTTGTTTTGAAACCTTAGCATCATGTCTAACATTTTATATGTTTTTTTACGCAATCTCAAATTTGGACACCTTAGAGCCATACCGGCTTGAAGACTTGTTTGTAAATCATAAGTTTGTTGTACTGAGATACTTTAGATCTCCTTCCAATTAGGCAAGTTAACTTTTTATGTCTTATATTTAGCTTTAGTTTTTTTGACGTGTACCTATCTCAGTTTGGCATATAAGCTCATGCCCAAATATTTCGCAGAATTAGCGGCTGAAATTTTTACGCTATTTAAAAATAATGGAATATAATTTTCTCTTTTGTTAGTAAAGTTTACGTGGTTAGATTTTGAACTATATACTGTCAGCTTCCATTTATTTGTCCATTCTTCAATTCATTGACGAGCTATATGTAGCTTGGTGATAGACACCTTGTTGTTTGGACCTGTAGCCATTATTACCAAGTCGTCTGAAAAAGTTCCGACAATACACCTTAGGTTCACTGGCAAATAATATGTGTACAACAGGTACAGCAATGGACCTAAAATACTCCCACAAGGGACCCCGCGATTTATAGGATATAATTATAAATACGTCAAAAGCCTTTGAGATATCAAGAAACACAGCTGAACAAGTTTTCTTTATTTCTAAAACCTTTTCGTAACTCTGTGAACTTGCTCAATCGTTGAGTGTTATTTCGAAATCCAAACTGATGATTTAGGAGAATTTTGATCCTTATCTGGTTTAAGAACCATCACCACTTCAGCAATTTTCAAATAACTTAGGACATGATTTAAATTTCCAAACTAAACTAAGCTGAACTTCCAAACGTTGACAATTCAAAATAATCCACATTTTCGTGCTACAAAAATAACACTTCCTTCAATAATGTATGTGACTAACTAATTAAAACACATTTTTTTGCCAAAATTCGTTTTCATTTACCAACGTAGTCCCCTTTCAGGGAGATACAATCATTCCAATGCTTTTACAATCTTTCGATACCGCCTTTGTAAAACAATTTTTCTTTGCCTTCAAAATAGGGGTTAGTTTCGGCGATTTCTTCATCATTTGAGCCAAATCTCTTACCACGGAGCATCTTTTTAAGGTCAGCGAAGAGCCAGTAGTCGCTGGGGGCCAGATCTGGAGAATATGGTGTGTGCGGCAGCAATTCGTAGCTCAATTCGTTCAATTTTGCCATCGTTTTCATCGACTTGTGACACGGTGCATTGTCTTGGTGATTTCTTTGCGATTTCGTCTTTCAAACGCTCCAATAACGCTATATAATAGTCGCTGTTGATGGTCTTCCCCTTCTGGAGATAGTCGATGAATGTTATTCCATGCGCATCCCAAAATACAGACGCCATAACCTTGCCAGCCAACTGCTGCGTCTTTCGTCGCTTTGGGCGGCTTTCACCGGCTGCATGCCACTCAGCAGACTGCCAATTTGACTCTGGAGTGAAATGGTGGATCCATGTTTCATCCATTGTGATGTACCGATGCAAAAACTCCGACTTATTGCGCGTAAACATGTCTAAACAGCTCTTTGAATCATCGATTCGTTGTTGTTTTTGGTCCGGTGTGAGTAAACGCGGCACCCATTTGGAAAACACCTTTTTCATACCCAAATGTTCGTGTATTATGGTGTGTACACTGCTTGCTGATATCTGTATAATGTGAGCAATCTCCCTCACTTTCACTTTACGGTCGGACATAATGATTTTCAGTGTTTTTTCAATGTTTTCCGGAATAACAGCGTCATTTGGTCGTCCAGTAGATGGAATGTCATTGGTGTCTGTACGACCACTTTTGAATTCGGCATACCAATAACAAATGCTTCTTTTTGATGGAGCAGAGTCCGAATAATGTTTTTCAAGCCATTCCTGGCATTGAACAGTATTTTTTTCATTAAAAAACAATGATAAATCAGCACACGGAATTGCTTTGAATTCATTTTTTTTTGAAAACTCAAAAGTAGCGTCACTTAAAGCACTGTAACTTGTAAAGAAATGGTCGGATTAACATATGATTTTGACAGTAAGCCTAAAAAGGTTGCCACTTTCAAAAAAAAATATTTATTTAGTATTAGTGCCGCCATCTATGTGTCAGTCACACACATTATTGAACGAAGTGTTATTATGCATAACATTTAATTGCTACAAAAAAATTGTACATAACATTTAATGTATGCTAATGTGAATGTTTTTTTTTTAAAAATAACAAAAAAACAAAATTTAAGTTTATCAGTGCAAAAAAAATAAAATAATGTACGCTACATACAATTTTACTTATGGTAATTCGTGAAGAAATTTCCAAACTGATCCTGCCATATAACCGTTGAGTTAAGACAATAACTACATAGTTGATTTGGTTCTCTTCGTGTCTGTGGACTAGCAACTGGAAGCAGTGAATTTTCAGAAATTAGATGGCTGTGAATTAATAAAATCACTTATCCACTGGCATGAACAAGGCAGCAAAGAACAACATACTGAAGGGCAAAAAACACATATTAAAGAAAAGATTTTTTTTTGGTGAGGAAGAGCAACTCTAATTGATCTAATTGAACAACAACAGTAAGGGGCGAACAAATAATAAACAATAAACCTGAAAAAAAATGTATCCCCAATTAAGGCCTAGGGCGCCGGAAGTGCAAATTCAAGAAAATCCTCTTCCTTCTCTAAACAAAAATCACACCACGAATTTTAATTCATCTCAAACATTAGTGAAGTCAGACACCAGTAGCGCAACAGAGGAGAAGCTTTTACCAATTCCAAATAATTTTATGGAAGAATTCCGTGAGATGACATCGCTATTGAAGCAAATGATGCATCAAATCGTAGTAATGACAAATTTACTAATCAACTTGACGACTAAACAAAATTCTTGCTTTAGTAGTAGTCATATGGAACGTTAATGGTCTATCAAAACATGCTGTCGAAATAAAAGCATTTATAAAAATAAACCAGGTCGACATAATGATGGTATCAGAAACCCATTTTGCGACGCGTTTCTTTAAAATTCCGAACTATGAACTTTATCACACAATACATCCCAGTGGTAAAGGAAATGGAGGCTCTGCGGTCCTTATAAGGAAATCGATAAAACATTATGAAGTAAGACCATATTGCTCGAATGAAATTCAGGCTACAAACATTGTAGTACAAGCCAAAGAAGGCGACATGACTTTCACATCACTCTACAGCCCACCGCTCCACAGTATCTCGAAGGATATGTACATATAATTTTTTCAGTTGCTTAGATCTAGGTTTCTAGTTGGCGGAGATTTTAATGACAAACACTTAAAATGGAGTTCCCCCGTATTCCTAAAAGGAAGACAACTTTTCGAAGCAATTAATGTACTCAATCTCTACATAATTTCAACAGGTTAACAGTGAACCCACATACTGGCCAACGGATGGAAGAAAAATACCTGAGTTAATTGATTTTGCAGCATCAAAGCGGGTATGTATCAAGACAACTACCTGTAAATCCAATTTCGACTTGTCATCTGACCACTCGCCAATAATAATCACTCTCAATGACTGCTGTGAAATTATGGAAAAATGTATTCTTCATAACAAAAATACAGACTGGAACAGTACCTGATCAAAGAAAAGCGTAGGATGAGAAAACATTAGCAAAAGACGCGATTCCCTGCGGATAAAACTCGCTTAAACAAATTGTGTAAACTCGTTAAAGTCCTACTTTTAAAGTATAACAATAATCGCACATCCCTATACCTCCAAAACCTAAGTGCTTCATGTGATACAAATTATTCCCTTTGGAAAGCCATAAAAAAGACCGATTGCTTATCAACTACCTATACGCAAAATAGACAACTCACGGGTAAAAAGCGATATTGAAAAAGCAGAAACATTCGCGTTACATTTGGACCAGGTCTTTAAACCAAATGATAACGAAAATATGCCTGATATCATGAAACAGAGGATACATTCTCTACAAGATCCTTATTAATTGGAACTTCCAATTAAAAGATATACTATTAATGAAGTTAGGGATATAATATTAAAGTTTAAAGTAAAAAAAGCTCCAGGATACGATTTAATCACAGGCATGGCCTCGCAGCAGCTTCCACCAAAAGGATTTGTATTTCTGACTCATCTATTTAACGCTATGATAATAAGAGGATTTATTCCTTTATTAACGCCACAGTGGAAGATAGCGCAAATCTCCATGATACCGAAACCAGGGAAAAGCCCAGAAGACGTCAAATCATATCGCGCAATAAGTCTACTTCCAATCCTGTCGAAAGTTATGGAAATCCTGTTTCTAAAGCGCCTTCCACCGATTATTCAACAAAACAGACTCATTCCTGACCATCAATTCGGCTTTCGCCAAAAACATAGCACAATGGACCAAATTCATAGACTTGTCAGACATGTCCATAGTGCGATAGATGGTAAAAAATATTCCACTGCGGCATTTATAGATATTTCACATGCTTTTGATCGAGTATGGCATGAAGGCCTTCTTTTCAAACTAAAACTGAATCTACCCCTAAAATTTTTTATATTTATAAAATAATACCTCTCGGCAAGGCACTTTTGCATTAAGCAGGAGTACCTCAAGGTAGCATGTTTTATCTTTTATATACTGCGGATCTTCCCCTTAGCGATGAAAGTGTTATCGGTACATTTGCAGACGACACAGCTTTTTTATCAGTTGACAGTGATCCAATCCGTGCTTCCACCAAACTTCAAACCTGCCTTAACAATGTTGCTCTCTGGATGAAAAACTAGCGTATCAAACTGAATGTATCAAAATCTGTCCAGGTAACATTTACAACAAAACGTTTTACGTGCCCGCCTATTTTAATAAACAATACTGAATTACCACAAGCTGTAGAAACAAAATACTTGGGCATACATCTGAATAGTAAGCTAACCTGGAAATCACACATATTCAAAAAGTGTAAGGCCCTAGGTCTTAAATTACGAAACTTATTTCAGTTCCTCAGCCGAAATTCCAAACTGTCACTCGACAATAAGCTGCTTATATATAAATCTGTACTAAAACCTATATGGAGTTATGGGGCCCAATTATGGGGTACTGTAGCGGACTCACACCTGGCAATTATCCAGCGTTTCCAATCTAAAACATTGCGAATGATCACAAATGCACCTTGGTATATAACGAATGAACAACTGCATAAACAATTACATGTTCGGACAATCAAGGAAGACATAGCCAGTATTTAAAAGAATTACGTTCATCGCATATACATGCACCAAAACCCGCTAGTTACACACCTGATGTCCCCTTCCAACTCTTTTACAAGGCTGAGAAGGAAAGCATCGAGAGATATTTTAGATATGTATATGTAGATCACACACTGTTATTTTAAATATACACATAGCAGAAAAAGTCTATGGTTATTCACAAAATTTTTCTTATATTACGCATAACTTTTTTAACTTTTACTCAAATTCATTTTTATTTCCTAATTAATTTTAACCAAAGAAACAACAATAAAGTTCCAATATAAAAAATTAATAGTTATTCTTAAAAAAAAAATTAAACACAATTATTTGCAAAAGTAGCCATTTTTGAAGCAGAAAAAGTCTACGGATATTTCTTAATATTTACATTTACCGCTAATTTAAATTCGCTTGCAAGCATAAAAGTTTCATTAAATAATATTTTATTATTAGTTGACTTCCTAAAGAGTCTAAAAATTAATCATTTAATAACATTTTTTTATATAAGCAATAAATTTTTACAATATAAAATAAAGGACGTGAAATTAGTTTTAGTGAGCGACAAATATCTGTTAAATTTTGGAAAGGTGACGTAAGCAAATGAAAAGTTGCTGAAGATATTGCTCGTCAATATTCATCTGTGCAGAGAATTACAAATAACTTCAAAGATACGAGTACTTACGTTTCTAAACCTCGCAATCGCCGCCCCTCAATTCTGTCAAATAGAGAAAAACCAGGTGAAAGTAAACCCAAGAGTAACAGCCTTCAAACTAGCTGAACATATTACCGAAATACTTGAAAACAAAATATGTCCTAAAACTCAGCGGAAAATTTTGAAGAAATTCATGTATTATACCCATAAAGTTCTGAAAATGAGTCATTTTCTCCAATGAGAGTTAATTTTAAATATTTGGCATCAAAGTTAGAAAACTTGTATAGAGAAAATTATGTACAACCTGTGATAAACAGTAAACAGTAAAACATGTTGGTGAATGCGTAATGATTTAGGGGTGTATAGTAAGTAATGGTGCGGTCAGACTTGAATTTGTACAAGATACAATGGAGAAATATGCGTATCTAAATATTCTAAAAACAAATTTGAAAAAAATGTCAGAATGTTAGGACTTGAGGCAACCTTTTTGTTTCAGCAGGGCAATGACTCTAAGCATACAGCAGTCATCGTACGGATTTGGATGCTGTACTATGCTCTCATGCAACTTCAAACACTACCAGAATCACCAAACCTTAGTTCTATAGAACATTTGTGGGTTTATTTGGAAAATAAGATTCGCCAACATATGTCTTCCAGCAAGGATATAGTAAAAAACGTAATCAAAGAAGAATGGCTAGAAATAAACGCACAGAATAGTGCAAGCTAGTTGAATCCATGCAAAGACGCTTAACAGAGGTTATTAAATGCAGAGGTTATCTCACAGGCCATTAAATTTAAGATCTTTGTGAATTTTATTGTTTTAATGTAAATATTAAGAAATATCCGTAGACCTTTTCTGCTTCAAAAATTGCTACTTTTGCAAACAATTGTGTTTAATTTTTTTTTTAAGAATAACTGTTAATTTTTTATATTGGAACTTTATTGTTGTTTCTTTGGTTAAAATAAATTAGGAAATAAAAATGAATTTGAGTAAAAGTTAAAAAAGTTATGCGTAATATAAGAACAATTTTGTGAATATCCGTAGACTTTTCCTACTATGTGTATATGGATATGTCACTGGGCATAGTCCATACGTGTGTCACCCTTAATAAAACGATTTCCGAACACATTCCACACGAATGTGTTCGGAACACGTTTATGTTCTTTCCAAACACATTATTATGTCAAACATGACAGTTGTATCGCACCTAAGTTCAGTGTGCTAACGAGTTTTTTAGAAAGCATAACAACACGTGTTCTCGAATTAAAATTAAAAATGTAAATTTTCTGATATACAAAATAAAAGCCGTCTATGACAATTTCAGAAGTAGGATTAACCTAATAAAACGATAACGATGAGTTTGCGCAGTCTAAAAATAAACGAATTACGGGAAAAATGTAAAAACGCAGAATTGCCAACCAGCGGCAATAAAAAAGATTTAATTCGCCGGTTAGAGAAAAATCATAGTGAAGAAGCATACGTAAGTGCTCACAATGATACAGCCGCGTTAAAGGAAAGAGTTAATTTCTTGGAAAAAACGTTACGTGAACTGCAAACGAGTCAGCAGAATTTCCAGCCACAAAGTATATCTTCTCCAGTATATATGAATGAAAATAAATCTAAGGCAGAATTGAATGTAAGCAACGTCACGACAATGGGAGTGCCGATTCCTAATGTCAATATGCAGGAGCAAAGGCCAATAATGTCAACGTCTGTAAATAATTTTATGCCAATATCGTCGGGTATGAATACATTTCCGGTTAATGCGCATAATATAAACCATAATTGTGCAATACGTCAATACAACATGCCGATTCAAGATCATTTCACAACGTCTGTGCCAGTTTATACGCCGTACATATCATCAGAGTCAAACCCACAGTATGCAGCATTGGGGTGCATGCCAGTTGGTAGTGTGCCAAGCACGAGTTATATAGGTAATATGCGGCAAGAACATATGAACGGGGGTCATATTGCATATTACCTCCCATACGCGCAAAATCCTTATGGAAACGTTAGAGAGATTGTAACCCTTTTGCCTGAGTTCAATCCGTCAAGCGACAAATCTCTTATGCCAAATCAGTTCATAAAACGCATCGATATGTTACGAACTACATATCGTTGGGACCATCAAACATTAGTATTTGCAGTGCAACAAAAGTTGCAAGGATACACAAAATATTGGGTTGATTCGCAAGAAGTGTTTCTTTCTTGGACGGAATTTGCTACAAAATTTTTGAAAGACCTTGCTTCTACAGAAAATATAGCAGACGTATACATCAAAATGTCCCAAACGAAGAGACAATTTAATGAAAGTTCGCAAGAATATTACTACAAAATGATGTCTATAGGTACTCGTGGAAACCCTGCGGGATAGGGGTTAGAATATTCCCGAGGTAAGGCATGCCTGTCGTAAAAGGCGACTAAATTCCGGCAGGCGTCGGAGGGTGTGGTGTAAAAGATCACAATGACCCTGTGAAGCCCCTGTGACAAGACGAGTAGACGCCGTCTTTCAGTAAGCGTCCCCCGCCCCGGGGTGGCATCGTGGGATCTAAATGTGCACAGCGACAGTCTCTTTATTGGGGGCGGCTAATGCACCACCGTGGGAGATGGAAGTGTACAGCGCCTATTACCATTCTTAAAATGGCTCTGAAGCACCACCGTTGGAATGTAGAAAAATATTGTACAAGCCTATGGTTAGGCATCGGAACCGAGACCGGTAAGGTTCCTGATTATGGCATACCGGAAAATAAGGTTAAAAACACAGTTTGTTATGGGCTGGGGTTGCGAATCTCTGTTACCTGAGTATGCGGAGTGAAATCTTGCAAAAATGGCTCTCAGAAGGATCCGTAGCCTCTTTCGTCCCACGAAAACTTGGCAAGTCTCACATAGCGCTCAATGCGCGTAGTCATCTTGTTGATGACCTTGTAGGTTAGGTTGAGAGTACTCCCTATTACTTCCGGATTGAAGTCTGGCTCTGAAGTCTGGATCCCATAAGGACCAAAGTCAACCCTCGTATGGCCTCCCTGTTTACATAGATAACCATAAGACTTACGGAAACTACATGCACGTGCGGAGATAGCGGCTGCGAGTTGGGGCCCATATAAAATGATAAATATATATAATACAGAACATAAAAACGAAGAAGAAACAAATAGCACAATAATGCACACAACACAAATAGAACCACCGAAGAGGAACTCCGGAAGTGAGAGGTCCCCTTCACAAACAGTAGCACCGAGCAGTTGTACGACAAAAGGTGCACTAACAATGACAGAGTTGCAACCAAACAATGGAGAATCAGAAACCGCTCCCACTGAAAATGTCACCACAGCACGGCGAGACAAAAAATCGCAGCACAGACTGATATTACCAGCAGTGGCAACAGGCGAGTCCGTACTTACCATAAGTGAATTAATGGAACGCTTAGGAAAAGAAATAGATGGACTAATACAATATGTCGAACCACGCCGCAATGTTCACGGTGATATCAGGAAAATGTGCAGCATAATCAAACGCACCCACACGGAGCTTAGTACGGAGCTAGATTCCGAAAGAAGAAAATCCAGACTAACCTATGGTCTAAAACAGTTACGCAAGCTACCAGCAATAGTGACTGAAACGATAGAAATACTACCAAAAAAAAGAAAGAGAGTGGACTTAAGCCCTAAAGGCTCGGAGCAGGTACGCAATACGCCCACTGCCATGAAAACAAAAGCTGACACAGTTTCTCTGCAGATGCCGTCTGACAAATGGACAAAAGTCGAGAAAAAAGAAAAATCGTCGAAAGTCAAAAAGAAGATAAGATCTATTAGACCCAAAGCGGATGCAATTCTTATTGAAAAAAAGGTGGATGGTACGACATATGCGGACATACTAAAGAAAGTGAAAGGCAGTGGAGAGCTCAAAGCTCTGAGCGAAAATGTCAGAACCATGCGGCCAACTCAAAATGGAGGGCTTCTCATAGAACTAAAGAGGAGCAAAGATGGAGGGTCAAGCGATTACCACTCTGCTATTGAAAAAGCCTTGGAATCTATTGCAACGGTCAACCTTAAAACACATACCGTTACAATTCAGTGCAGGAACAAACCTTAACACAGACGAAGAATTACTTGATGCAATCGGCGAGCAAGCGCAGGTAAAAAGACCGGACAAATCATCCATTAGGAGCAAACGTACCACCTATGGAGGCACACAATCTGCATATGTGTCATTGCCTGCGGATGATGCCAAAAAGTTGTTAGCACTTGGACACATTAAGGTGGGATGGGTTCGATGCCGAATAACGGAGGTTATATCGCCAAAAAGATGCTACAAATGTTGGGCGTATGATCACATAGCATCCGCTTGTAAAGCACCGGATCGGACGAAACTCTGCAGACGTAAGGAAGGTCACCAAGCTGCAAACTGTACAAATACTGAAAAATGCGTGTTATGTGAAGGACCGCATGCGGCTGGCAGCGCAAAATGTTCGCGATATCAAGAAGCAGTGCATTGGAAAAAGACATGAAAATATTACAGCTAAATATTAATCACTGTAAAGCTGCCCAAAACCTTCTCTGACAAACAGTAGCCGAAAATAATGTAGATGTAGTTCTAATATCGGAACCATACGGTAATATTGAGTCGCATAACTGGCTGACAGATACAGAGAGACAAGCGGCGATTTGGATAGTAGGTGGAAAAATTCCCCAAAGTAAGATGCTCATGTTAGACAAAGGGTATACATGGGCGAAGATGGAAGGTCTGTATCAGGTGAGCTGCTATGCTCCACCAAGATGGTCTCTAGAAGACTTTGAGCGTATGATGGTTGCAATGGAACTAGAATTACGAGAGAAGCGTCCTATTCTCATTACTGAAGATTTTAACGCTTGGTCAACAACTTGGGGCAGTACATACACAAACCCAAGAGGAAGACTGATAGAGGAAACATTTTCCGCAATGGATCTGGTATTGCTGAATACTCCTGGAGTTTATACATTCGACTGCGTCAGAGGTAAATCAATAATTGACTTGGCCTTTGCAGATCGCGTCACAGCAAACAACACAAAATGCAAAGTAGAGGAATCCATTTATACTCACAGTGACCACAGGGCTATAATGTTGGAAGTACGCAGCACGGTAAACCAGCAAGTAGACCAAAGTGTGCGGCAGAAAAAATGGAAAACATCAGCCTTCAATTCAGAAGCTTTTTCTATAGTATGGGAGGATGCTCAAGTTTCCAAAACAACAGCAGAAGACATGGCGGAACAAATAGCTATACAAATGGAAACTGCGTGTGATATATCTATGCCAAGATGCAATTATAGTGGCAAACGACAACCAGTTTATTGGTGGTCTAGCGAGATAGCTGATATTCGCAGAGCCTGTATAAAAGCACGAAGAAAAGCGCAAAGAGCTAGACGACATATTTCTTTTAATGAACTATATGCAGAGTATCGCATTCGAAAACATGATCTTAAAAGAGCAATTGAAAAGAGCAAAAATCGATGCTTTAAGCAAATGCGAGATAGTGCTGATGAAGATCCGTGGGGACTGGCTTACAAAACCGTCATGCAGAAAGTAAAAGGACCGAGGTCCCCACAGCCCACATGCCCAATTCTATTGAAGGAAGTTGTTCTGGCACTTTTTCCCCCACAGGAGAAAATGACCGATCAGGTGTTTCAGGTGAATTGGAATACCAACATACCACCAGTGACATCAGAAGAAGTGATGCAAACATTGGGTCGTATAAAAGATGGTAAGGCGTCGGGGCCGAATGGAGTCCCCAATGTATTATTCAAGGCTGCGGTACGAGCGAAACCACACATATTCGTGGATATATATAATACCTGTTTTACTGAAGGTATTTTTCCAACGCGATGGAAGTTGCAACGACTGGTACTGTTGCTTAAACCAGGAAAACTACCTAACCAACCATCTGCATATAGGCCTCTATGTATGTTGGACACAATAGGGAAGGTTTTTGAACGAATAATAAGTAAGCGTCTCCAGCAGTATCTGGAAGGTCCCAATGGCCTTTCTGATAAGCAGTACGGTTTCCGGCGGGCTAGATCAACGGTAGATGCGATTAGAACGGTAACAAATATTGCAAAGGAAGCTACCAGCGGAGGATATACTGCAATGAAATACTGTGCAGTCATCACGCTAGACATTAAAAATGCTTTCAATTCAGCAAATTGGTCTGAGATACTACTGGCACTCAAAACTCTGAAAGTACCTGATTATTTGGTACGCATTATTTGCAGTTACTTTAACGATAGAATACTGCAGTATGACACAGAAAAAGGTAGAAAACAATATGAGGTCACTGGCGGGGTTCCACAAGGATCAGTTCTTGGACCCACATTGTGGAACGCTATGTACGATGGAATCCTGAAAATAAGACTTCCTGATAAAGTGACAATAGTTGGATACGCTGATGACATTGCACTAGTGGTGGTTGACAAAAAGATTGATCACTTAGAAGCAAAATGTAACGATGCAGCAGCAAGAGTACAACGATGGCTTAAAAATGCAGGACTGGAGTTGGCGGTGCAAAAAACAGAAGCAGTACTGATAACCGCAAGAAAGCAGAAAAAGAAGCTGAAAATCATAATTGGCGGGCATGAAATATTATCACAAGAAGCAATAAAATACCTTGGAGTCATAATCGATGCAAGACTGAGCTTCAAACAGTACCTTACAGCAGTAAGCTCTAAGGCAGCGGCAGTGAATAGTGCATTAACGCGAATTCTTCCTAATACAGGTGGTCCTCAGGGCGAAAGAAGGCGTCTTTTATCTACTGTAACGGACTCTATTATATTTTATGCTGCTCCTATATGGGCAGCAGCAAAAAAGCATCAGCTACGTCTGGTAGCACAAATATACAGACGCAGTGCGTTACGGGTTGCCTGCGCTTATAGAACAGTCTCTGATGATGCAATCTGCGTCATTGCTGGAAAAATTCCAGTTGACATACATGCAAAAGAGTTAAGCCGTCTTTATGGCAGGCAAGGCATAACACCTACGATAGATCAAAAATCGGCCGAACGCGCATATTCATTTAGAGAATGACAGCAAAGATGGGAGCAGTCCTCTAAGGGACGTTGGACATTTACACTTATACCTAACATTAAGGAATGGGTGTTAAGAAAACATGGTGAAATTGACTATAATCTGACT
Organism: Teleopsis dalmanni; assembly: GCF_002237135.1. Taxonomy (NCBI): domain Eukaryota; kingdom Metazoa; phylum Arthropoda; class Insecta; order Diptera; family Diopsidae; genus Teleopsis; species Teleopsis dalmanni. Next base: position 93,911,078 of record NC_051846.1, on the reverse strand, counting down.
CAAATATTGAGCGGCCACGGAGGCTTTTTAGAATATCTCCACAGATTTCAACTGTCAGATAGTCCATACTGCCCAAACTGCCACAACGTCGTAGAAAGTGCAGAACATGTAGCCTTTAGCTGCGAACGGTTTAATGAAGAACGGGAAATACTTGTGGAAGCCATAGGATATCTACCATCTCCTAACAGCATTGTACACGAACTGTGCTCAAGTAGCTTTAAATGGAAGCCAGTTAAAACAGTCGCAACTCAAATTATGCGGCGTTTGCGACTGCAGGAAGAGGAAAGAAGAACAGCTGCAGTGCATGTATCACTGCAACGATAATGGATGTAATGAAATGACGACAAAAACTGACGTTTAAGCTTCGTGCTCTGGACGGCCTCTTGACGAAATACCAAATCGGTGATCCCGAGAGGGCTAACCGTCGGACATCGGGGTGACTTTAGTGAGTTAAAGTCTCGCACTGACTGGGCTTTCGATGCTTTACACCTCGTTAAAAAAAAAAAAGGTATTCGTGGAAACGTACCCGAAAATGCAATTACTCGGTATATAATTAATGGCATCAATGAGCCACGCTTAAAGCAGAAAATCTCGAATGAATACACTCTCTGTAATGAACTCTTACGTGATATAAATATTTATACTATATATAATGATGTTCAGAACTTTAACGAAAAACCAAAACCTAAATACCCGGTAAATACTAATCACGATCTTAGAGACAATTCTAAGATACAAACGCTCCATAATAAGGAAAACGAGACGACTAGAAAAGTCAAATGTTTCAATTGCTCTAGAATAGGCCGTTATTCAAACAAGTGTCCTGAACCACAACGTAAAGAGCGATGTTCCATATGCAATCGCACTACGCATAAGGAGACCGATTGTCCTAGTAAGAATAACAATGCCGAGAATAAACCAACGGTTAACAAAATTGAAAGTACTTGCGAAAAAAGAGATGAGCTCGTGACGAAAGTTGTAAAAGTAAATCAAAAACCGACGCGATCATTTATAGATCCTGGTAGTACATACACTCTAATTCGGGAGACATTTGCAAAAGATTTTAAAAATGAAATATTGCGTTGTTCTGTGACTTTGAGTGGTTTCGCCGATGGAAAATTTGCACCTCTAAAATAAATGCTGTTGTAGAATTTGATAATAACGAATTTATAACCGATTTATTGGTCGTGGATGACGGAAAAATACCTGAAAATATTTTGCTGGGTCGTGATGTATTGTGCCGTGAAGGCAAACGTCTTATCATAGAGAGAGACAAATGTCATATAGAAGATCTGCAAACATCGGTAGAAATACCGTCGGATGCACGCAAACAACTTAAAGATCTACTCTCAACGTACCGTGGCGTTTTTGCAGAAAGTATGTCTGAACTAGGCAAATGTGTTATAAACAAAATGAGTATTAAAGTAAACACTGACGTACCTATTCGGGCAAAACCATATCGGATAGCATTTGCCAAACGCAAAATCGTTTCGGACATTGTTCTTGATTTGCTTAAAAATGACGAAGATTATCGTGGACTAAACAAAATCACTATTAAAAATCCTTACCCTATGCCAAATATGGAGAAGCAGTTTGCTCAGCTCTCAGGTGACAGATTCTTTACGACACTTGACCTTCGCATGGGCTGTCACCAAATAGAAATTGAAGAGTCCTCAAAGCAATATACAGCTTTCGTTACTACGGATGGTTATTTCGAATACAACAGAATGCCATTTGGAATGGTTAACGCCCCCGGAGTTTTTCAAGCGACAATGGATAAGATTGCGTCGTCGATGGGCAGTGGTAAAGTTTTAATTTATCTCGATGATGTTATTATACCCAGTAAAAGTATAGAAGAAGGTATAGAACGGTTAGAAAAATTCCTCTATTTGTTAAAAGAGAGCAATTTGACGCTAAGAATGTCCAAATGCAAATTTCTTGAAACGGAACTAATACACCTAGGGCACGTTATTGATCAAAATGGAATAGCATCAGGTGATCAAAAAGTAACTGCAATTAAAAATTTTAAACAGCCAACCAACGTAACAGAAGTACGACGCTTCTTGGGTTTGACTGGATTTTTCCGCAAATTTGTTCAGGATTACTCAATCATCTCAAAACCAATCACGATGTTGCTACGAAAATCAGAACAAGAGTTCGTATGGGGTGTTGAGCAGAAAAATGCATTTGACAAACTTATAAATATGCTGTGTAGCGGTCCGGTTCTAGCTCTGTACAACAGTAACGCTGAACATGAAGTGCATACCGATGCAAGTACTGTTGGTCTAGCTGGTGTTTTATTTCAAAAGAACGAAGGTAAACCGTGGAAACCAGTTTTTTATTATAGTCGCCATTGTACGGATGCAGAAAGTAGATATCATAGCTACGAACTCGAGGTGTTGGCAGTAGTCGAAACTTTGCAGCGATTCCGAGTTTACCTACTTGGTAAACATTTTCATTTGGTCACGGATTGCTCTGCAATCGCAACAGTAAAAGCTAATAAGGAGCTAAAGTCTAAAATAGCTCGATGGTGGCTCAAGTTACTTGAATACGATTTCGATGCTATCCATCGTCAAGGCAACCGCCTTGCTCACGTAGATGCATTAAGCCGTACTCCCGATCAACCACCAAATGAAGTAGAGCCTGCCGGTTTTATAATGAAGATCACAGCTAATATTGATGATTGGCTTCTCACAATGCAAGATAAAGAGCTCTTGGAATTATTGCTATTTTAAACGAAGATTTAAAGTCCCCACAAGAAAAACAAATTAAAAACGAATACAAGTTACAAAATCATCGCTTATATCGACGTACCGCTGAAGGTCTACAATTTGTTGTACCAAAAGCTGTAAGATGGAGAGTTGTGCAGTCCTGTCACGATGATACCGGTCACTTTGCGTTTGAAAAGACTATCGAGCGTATTAAACAAAATTTTTGGTTTCTGAAAATGCGAAAATACGTAAAAGACTATTTAGCTGCGTGTGTAGAGTGCTGCTATTTCAAATCACGAGGAGGTAAACGCGAGGGTACTCTGCACTATGATGACGTTGAACCGATACCTTTCCGTTTGATTCACATCGATCACCTCGGACCTTTCATTAAAAGTAAAAGAGGTAATAGCTACGTTTTGGCTATTTCAGATGCTTTCTCGAAATTTCTGATTGTGAAAGCTGTACGTAATACAAAAACAACTCCTGTAATCGCCATTTTAAACGAGATGTCCAGCTATTTTGGGTTACCTACAAAGATTGTTACTTATAGGGGCACATCGTTTTTATCCACTCAATTTGAGGAGTATTGTGACAACAATAATATTCCCAGATATCCCAGGTATCCAACTGGCTGAAAGGAAATTCAACTCTACGTTCGCGTCAGACCGAATGAAACCGTGGTGTTACAATTCTCCGGAGCTTGATGCTTGTGAAATCGAGGACAATTTATAGCAGGATTGGCCGAATTGTCACCCTTAATAAAACAATTTATGTTCTTTCCAAACACATTATTATGTCAAACATGACAGTTGTATCGCA
>NC_051846.1:93873174-93907448 GCF_002237135.1 Teleopsis dalmanni | reverse complement strand
GAAACAAATAGCACAATAATGCACACAACACAAATAGAACCACCGAAGAGGAACTCCGGAAGTGAGAGGTCCCCTTCACAAACAGTAGCACCGAGCAGTTGTACGACAAAAGGTGCACTAACAATGACAGAGTTGCAACCAAACAATGGAGAATCAGAAACCGCTCCCACTGAAAATGTCACCACAGCACGGCGAGACAAAAAATCGCAGCACAGACTGATATTACCAGCAGTGGCAACAGGCGAGTCCGTACTTACCATAAGTGAATTAATGGAACGCTTAGGAAAAGAAATAGATGGACTAATACAATATGTCGAACCACGCCGCAATGTTCACGGTGATATCAGGAAAATGTGCAGCATAATCAAACGCACCCACACGGAGCTTAGTACGGAGCTAGATTCCGAAAGAAGAAAATCCAGACTAACCTATGGTCTAAAACAGTTACGCAAGCTACCAGCAATAGTGACTGAAACGATAGAAATACTACCAAAAAAAAGAAAGAGAGTGGACTTAAGCCCTAAAGGCTCGGAGCAGGTACGCAATACGCCCACTGCCATGAAAACAAAAGCTGACACAGTTTCTCTGCAGATGCCGTCTGACAAATGGACAAAAGTCGAGAAAAAAGAAAAATCGTCGAAAGTCAAAAAGAAGATAAGATCTATTAGACCCAAAGCGGATGCAATTCTTATTGAAAAAAAGGTGGATGGTACGACATATGCGGACATACTAAAGAAAGTGAAAGGCAGTGGAGAGCTCAAAGCTCTGAGCGAAAATGTCAGAACCATGCGGCCAACTCAAAATGGAGGGCTTCTCATAGAACTAAAGAGGAGCAAAGATGGAGGGTCAAGCGATTACCACTCTGCTATTGAAAAAGCCTTGGAATCTATTGCAACGGTCAACCTTAAAACACATACCGTTACAATTCAGTGCAGGAACAAACCTTAACACAGACGAAGAATTACTTGATGCAATCGGCGAGCAAGCGCAGGTAAAAAGACCGGACAAATCATCCATTAGGAGCAAACGTACCACCTATGGAGGCACACAATCTGCATATGTGTCATTGCCTGCGGATGATGCCAAAAAGTTGTTAGCACTTGGACACATTAAGGTGGGATGGGTTCGATGCCGAATAACGGAGGTTATATCGCCAAAAAGATGCTACAAATGTTGGGCGTATGATCACATAGCATCCGCTTGTAAAGCACCGGATCGGACGAAACTCTGCAGACGTAAGGAAGGTCACCAAGCTGCAAACTGTACAAATACTGAAAAATGCGTGTTATGTGAAGGACCGCATGCGGCTGGCAGCGCAAAATGTTCGCGATATCAAGAAGCAGTGCATTGGAAAAAGACATGAAAATATTACAGCTAAATATTAATCACTGTAAAGCTGCCCAAAACCTTCTCTGACAAACAGTAGCCGAAAATAATGTAGATGTAGTTCTAATATCGGAACCATACGGTAATATTGAGTCGCATAACTGGCTGACAGATACAGAGAGACAAGCGGCGATTTGGATAGTAGGTGGAAAAATTCCCCAAAGTAAGATGCTCATGTTAGACAAAGGGTATACATGGGCGAAGATGGAAGGTCTGTATCAGGTGAGCTGCTATGCTCCACCAAGATGGTCTCTAGAAGACTTTGAGCGTATGATGGTTGCAATGGAACTAGAATTACGAGAGAAGCGTCCTATTCTCATTACTGAAGATTTTAACGCTTGGTCAACAACTTGGGGCAGTACATACACAAACCCAAGAGGAAGACTGATAGAGGAAACATTTTCCGCAATGGATCTGGTATTGCTGAATACTCCTGGAGTTTATACATTCGACTGCGTCAGAGGTAAATCAATAATTGACTTGGCCTTTGCAGATCGCGTCACAGCAAACAACACAAAATGCAAAGTAGAGGAATCCATTTATACTCACAGTGACCACAGGGCTATAATGTTGGAAGTACGCAGCACGGTAAACCAGCAAGTAGACCAAAGTGTGCGGCAGAAAAAATGGAAAACATCAGCCTTCAATTCAGAAGCTTTTTCTATAGTATGGGAGGATGCTCAAGTTTCCAAAACAACAGCAGAAGACATGGCGGAACAAATAGCTATACAAATGGAAACTGCGTGTGATATATCTATGCCAAGATGCAATTATAGTGGCAAACGACAACCAGTTTATTGGTGGTCTAGCGAGATAGCTGATATTCGCAGAGCCTGTATAAAAGCACGAAGAAAAGCGCAAAGAGCTAGACGACATATTTCTTTTAATGAACTATATGCAGAGTATCGCATTCGAAAACATGATCTTAAAAGAGCAATTGAAAAGAGCAAAAATCGATGCTTTAAGCAAATGCGAGATAGTGCTGATGAAGATCCGTGGGGACTGGCTTACAAAACCGTCATGCAGAAAGTAAAAGGACCGAGGTCCCCACAGCCCACATGCCCAATTCTATTGAAGGAAGTTGTTCTGGCACTTTTTCCCCCACAGGAGAAAATGACCGATCAGGTGTTTCAGGTGAATTGGAATACCAACATACCACCAGTGACATCAGAAGAAGTGATGCAAACATTGGGTCGTATAAAAGATGGTAAGGCGTCGGGGCCGAATGGAGTCCCCAATGTATTATTCAAGGCTGCGGTACGAGCGAAACCACACATATTCGTGGATATATATAATACCTGTTTTACTGAAGGTATTTTTCCAACGCGATGGAAGTTGCAACGACTGGTACTGTTGCTTAAACCAGGAAAACTACCTAACCAACCATCTGCATATAGGCCTCTATGTATGTTGGACACAATAGGGAAGGTTTTTGAACGAATAATAAGTAAGCGTCTCCAGCAGTATCTGGAAGGTCCCAATGGCCTTTCTGATAAGCAGTACGGTTTCCGGCGGGCTAGATCAACGGTAGATGCGATTAGAACGGTAACAAATATTGCAAAGGAAGCTACCAGCGGAGGATATACTGCAATGAAATACTGTGCAGTCATCACGCTAGACATTAAAAATGCTTTCAATTCAGCAAATTGGTCTGAGATACTACTGGCACTCAAAACTCTGAAAGTACCTGATTATTTGGTACGCATTATTTGCAGTTACTTTAACGATAGAATACTGCAGTATGACACAGAAAAAGGTAGAAAACAATATGAGGTCACTGGCGGGGTTCCACAAGGATCAGTTCTTGGACCCACATTGTGGAACGCTATGTACGATGGAATCCTGAAAATAAGACTTCCTGATAAAGTGACAATAGTTGGATACGCTGATGACATTGCACTAGTGGTGGTTGACAAAAAGATTGATCACTTAGAAGCAAAATGTAACGATGCAGCAGCAAGAGTACAACGATGGCTTAAAAATGCAGGACTGGAGTTGGCGGTGCAAAAAACAGAAGCAGTACTGATAACCGCAAGAAAGCAGAAAAAGAAGCTGAAAATCATAATTGGCGGGCATGAAATATTATCACAAGAAGCAATAAAATACCTTGGAGTCATAATCGATGCAAGACTGAGCTTCAAACAGTACCTTACAGCAGTAAGCTCTAAGGCAGCGGCAGTGAATAGTGCATTAACGCGAATTCTTCCTAATACAGGTGGTCCTCAGGGCGAAAGAAGGCGTCTTTTATCTACTGTAACGGACTCTATTATATTTTATGCTGCTCCTATATGGGCAGCAGCAAAAAAGCATCAGCTACGTCTGGTAGCACAAATATACAGACGCAGTGCGTTACGGGTTGCCTGCGCTTATAGAACAGTCTCTGATGATGCAATCTGCGTCATTGCTGGAAAAATTCCAGTTGACATACATGCAAAAGAGTTAAGCCGTCTTTATGGCAGGCAAGGCATAACACCTACGATAGATCAAAAATCGGCCGAACGCGCATATTCATTTAGAGAATGACAGCAAAGATGGGAGCAGTCCTCTAAGGGACGTTGGACATTTACACTTATACCTAACATTAAGGAATGGGTGTTAAGAAAACATGGTGAAATTGACTATAATCTGACTCAAATATTGAGCGGCCACGGAGGCTTTTTAGAATATCTCCACAGATTTCAACTGTCAGATAGTCCATACTGCCCAAACTGCCACAACGTCGTAGAAAGTGCAGAACATGTAGCCTTTAGCTGCGAACGGTTTAATGAAGAACGGGAAATACTTGTGGAAGCCATAGGATATCTACCATCTCCTAACAGCATTGTACACGAACTGTGCTCAAGTAGCTTTAAATGGAAGCCAGTTAAAACAGTCGCAACTCAAATTATGCGGCGTTTGCGACTGCAGGAAGAGGAAAGAAGAACAGCTGCAGTGCATGTATCACTGCAACGATAATGGATGTAATGAAATGACGACAAAAACTGACGTTTAAGCTTCGTGCTCTGGACGGCCTCTTGACGAAATACCAAATCGGTGATCCCGAGAGGGCTAACCGTCGGACATCGGGGTGACTTTAGTGAGTTAAAGTCTCGCACTGACTGGGCTTTCGATGCTTTACACCTCGTTAAAAAAAAAAAAGGTATTCGTGGAAACGTACCCGAAAATGCAATTACTCGGTATATAATTAATGGCATCAATGAGCCACGCTTAAAGCAGAAAATCTCGAATGAATACACTCTCTGTAATGAACTCTTACGTGATATAAATATTTATACTATATATAATGATGTTCAGAACTTTAACGAAAAACCAAAACCTAAATACCCGGTAAATACTAATCACGATCTTAGAGACAATTCTAAGATACAAACGCTCCATAATAAGGAAAACGAGACGACTAGAAAAGTCAAATGTTTCAATTGCTCTAGAATAGGCCGTTATTCAAACAAGTGTCCTGAACCACAACGTAAAGAGCGATGTTCCATATGCAATCGCACTACGCATAAGGAGACCGATTGTCCTAGTAAGAATAACAATGCCGAGAATAAACCAACGGTTAACAAAATTGAAAGTACTTGCGAAAAAAGAGATGAGCTCGTGACGAAAGTTGTAAAAGTAAATCAAAAACCGACGCGATCATTTATAGATCCTGGTAGTACATACACTCTAATTCGGGAGACATTTGCAAAAGATTTTAAAAATGAAATATTGCGTTGTTCTGTGACTTTGAGTGGTTTCGCCGATGGAAAATTTGCACCTCTAAAATAAATGCTGTTGTAGAATTTGATAATAACGAATTTATAACCGATTTATTGGTCGTGGATGACGGAAAAATACCTGAAAATATTTTGCTGGGTCGTGATGTATTGTGCCGTGAAGGCAAACGTCTTATCATAGAGAGAGACAAATGTCATATAGAAGATCTGCAAACATCGGTAGAAATACCGTCGGATGCACGCAAACAACTTAAAGATCTACTCTCAACGTACCGTGGCGTTTTTGCAGAAAGTATGTCTGAACTAGGCAAATGTGTTATAAACAAAATGAGTATTAAAGTAAACACTGACGTACCTATTCGGGCAAAACCATATCGGATAGCATTTGCCAAACGCAAAATCGTTTCGGACATTGTTCTTGATTTGCTTAAAAATGACGAAGATTATCGTGGACTAAACAAAATCACTATTAAAAATCCTTACCCTATGCCAAATATGGAGAAGCAGTTTGCTCAGCTCTCAGGTGACAGATTCTTTACGACACTTGACCTTCGCATGGGCTGTCACCAAATAGAAATTGAAGAGTCCTCAAAGCAATATACAGCTTTCGTTACTACGGATGGTTATTTCGAATACAACAGAATGCCATTTGGAATGGTTAACGCCCCCGGAGTTTTTCAAGCGACAATGGATAAGATTGCGTCGTCGATGGGCAGTGGTAAAGTTTTAATTTATCTCGATGATGTTATTATACCCAGTAAAAGTATAGAAGAAGGTATAGAACGGTTAGAAAAATTCCTCTATTTGTTAAAAGAGAGCAATTTGACGCTAAGAATGTCCAAATGCAAATTTCTTGAAACGGAACTAATACACCTAGGGCACGTTATTGATCAAAATGGAATAGCATCAGGTGATCAAAAAGTAACTGCAATTAAAAATTTTAAACAGCCAACCAACGTAACAGAAGTACGACGCTTCTTGGGTTTGACTGGATTTTTCCGCAAATTTGTTCAGGATTACTCAATCATCTCAAAACCAATCACGATGTTGCTACGAAAATCAGAACAAGAGTTCGTATGGGGTGTTGAGCAGAAAAATGCATTTGACAAACTTATAAATATGCTGTGTAGCGGTCCGGTTCTAGCTCTGTACAACAGTAACGCTGAACATGAAGTGCATACCGATGCAAGTACTGTTGGTCTAGCTGGTGTTTTATTTCAAAAGAACGAAGGTAAACCGTGGAAACCAGTTTTTTATTATAGTCGCCATTGTACGGATGCAGAAAGTAGATATCATAGCTACGAACTCGAGGTGTTGGCAGTAGTCGAAACTTTGCAGCGATTCCGAGTTTACCTACTTGGTAAACATTTTCATTTGGTCACGGATTGCTCTGCAATCGCAACAGTAAAAGCTAATAAGGAGCTAAAGTCTAAAATAGCTCGATGGTGGCTCAAGTTACTTGAATACGATTTCGATGCTATCCATCGTCAAGGCAACCGCCTTGCTCACGTAGATGCATTAAGCCGTACTCCCGATCAACCACCAAATGAAGTAGAGCCTGCCGGTTTTATAATGAAGATCACAGCTAATATTGATGATTGGCTTCTCACAATGCAAGATAAAGAGCTCTTGGAATTATTGCTATTTTAAACGAAGATTTAAAGTCCCCACAAGAAAAACAAATTAAAAACGAATACAAGTTACAAAATCATCGCTTATATCGACGTACCGCTGAAGGTCTACAATTTGTTGTACCAAAAGCTGTAAGATGGAGAGTTGTGCAGTCCTGTCACGATGATACCGGTCACTTTGCGTTTGAAAAGACTATCGAGCGTATTAAACAAAATTTTTGGTTTCTGAAAATGCGAAAATACGTAAAAGACTATTTAGCTGCGTGTGTAGAGTGCTGCTATTTCAAATCACGAGGAGGTAAACGCGAGGGTACTCTGCACTATGATGACGTTGAACCGATACCTTTCCGTTTGATTCACATCGATCACCTCGGACCTTTCATTAAAAGTAAAAGAGGTAATAGCTACGTTTTGGCTATTTCAGATGCTTTCTCGAAATTTCTGATTGTGAAAGCTGTACGTAATACAAAAACAACTCCTGTAATCGCCATTTTAAACGAGATGTCCAGCTATTTTGGGTTACCTACAAAGATTGTTACTTATAGGGGCACATCGTTTTTATCCACTCAATTTGAGGAGTATTGTGACAACAATAATATTCCCAGATATCCCAGGTATCCAACTGGCTGAAAGGAAATTCAACTCTACGTTCGCGTCAGACCGAATGAAACCGTGGTGTTACAATTCTCCGGAGCTTGATGCTTGTGAAATCGAGGACAATTTATAGCAGGATTGGCCGAATTGTCACCCTTAATAAAACAATTTATGTTCTTTCCAAACACATTATTATGTCAAACATGACAGTTGTATCGCACCTAAGTTCAGTGTGCTAACGAGTTTTTTAGAAAGCATAACAACGCGTGTTTTTCTCGAATTAAAATTAAAAATGTAAATTTTCTGATATACAAAATAAAAGCTGTCCATGACACGTGTTTTTCTGTTTTTAGATCGTAATAATTATTATTTCGATTTATAATTATATATATTACTTATTGTCATTCATACCTGACAGATTGTAATAAAATAAATGGATTTCAAAAAAAAAAAATTTAAATAATATTCATATATCATAAAGTTTTTTAAAGGATTATTTATTATAAAGTTTTTTATTATTATTATACATATAATCAAATTAGTTTTTTAAACAGAAGGAGTTAGAAATTAAGTTTGTGCATTTATAGTATGATTTTTTTTATTTTTCTTCTACTATTCTAGTTAAGATAATATTTTCCTATAATTTAAGTTTGGTTATGAACATACATACAGTGGCTCACAGCTTATTTCGTGCAAGCAATATTTTTGTAGATTTAGTCGTGAAAATCCAAAATTTTGTTCAAAATAAAAAATTTTAAATATGCAACTTTAAAGAATGTTTAGTTTTTATTATATAACAAAAAAAAAATTTAGCAAAAATATCAATATTCAAGAAGTTAAGTGAACAAAAACAAACATACACCAAATTCTGACCTCACAGCTTATTTCGTGCAATACATTTTTTTTTAGAAAATTAATAATTTTTGGCATAAAAAAGTGAATTTTAGTATTTAGTGGGATAGTCCTTTTGTTTAATTACTGCCTCCAACCTTGAACGCATTGAAATAACTAATTTTTGAGTATATTCCACTGATATTTTTTGCCATTCCAATTTTAAAGCAGCTTTCATACTTTCTTTGCTATAAATGTTATGTTTTCTTATGTTAGTTTCCAGAATATGCCATAAATTTGCTATGACACTAAAGTCAGGTGATTGGGGAGGTGTTTGGATGATGTGTGGACAATTCCCAACAAGCCAAGTCTGCACATGACCCGTCTTGTGCTTCAGATCGTTATCCTGGTAAAAACAGAAATTGTTAATTATGCCTAAATTTTCGGCACTTTTATGCAAATTTTGCTTTAAAATATTAAGATACACTTCTTTATACATTGTTGATTCTATAAATTGTAGATTACCTACTCCTGCCGCTGATTTACACCCCAATACTATTGGAATACTAGCCACTGTATAAAAGAAAAAAAAATACATTAACGTAATACATATGTATGTATATAGGAAGCAAACTATATACTATAAAGGTACTATATACGATTCTTTCGTTTTGTTAATTTAAATTTAAAATTTGGTCCAATATTATTCTTTTCCAATACTATTTGCTTTTATTCATTATTTTTTTTTTTATCATTTAATTTTTTTTTTTTGGTTTTTAATGCCAATAATTTCATTTGCATGATTATATTTAATAAATGAAGTTTGTTAGTTATTTCAATTTGGTTGTATATACTTGTATACACTTTTTTTTGTTTTTTTTGTTTGATTAAACCCTAAATATAGAGTCACTATAATATAAATTGGTTTTTTTTGTTTTTTTGAAATTTTAGTTAGAACATACCTAAACATACCTATAAAAAAATATAAAAAAACAAAAATTCTTCAACCAGAAGGCTTAAGGTTAAGAAATATAGACGTCAGGTGGACGTGAAAAAGGGGACAATGTTAGGTTGAGGTAAAGTGCAGGAACGATTAGTCAAGTTAGGGATGGTAACTACGGTAGGGTAGTGAGGGTGGATAGGTCCAAACTGACAGGCATGGACAGAGACAGTACGGAGAAGCACTGATAGACACAGCATTATCATTAGATAGTTTTTTTTATACATTTTTTTTTTATTTTTCATTTTTCTTATTTCTTTTCTGATCTACATTGATCAACTTAATTGCATTTTTATTAAATACCCTCCGGCACGATTTTTTTTTCTTTGTTTTGATACGATAGTGTTATAGCGGAGTGAATAATCCACCCCTTTTCTGACGAGCTAGCTGGTCTCGCCACCGTGCCAGACCTTTACTCCGCTTACAACATATTCAAAGATGTTGAACCTAACAAATGGCGCCCAACAAACTGACAAAAGGACAAATGTAATACGTACGACCAACGACGCACCATACACTAACTAACAATAGACTGTAACGAACTTTCCGGTCCTCTCTCTATAGCTGGGGTATAACTCAACTAGTATGCCAGGGTTCGTTATAAGAATTTAATTTAAAATATAAGAAACACTTCTGTATATAGTAGCGTTTAATATTTAACAAAAAAAGAAAAAAAAATACACATTAAAATTGTGGGAAGCAATAGACTCACGAGCGTAAGCGTTATAAATGTTGAAGTTATTGTAATTGTTGAAATCCGGAATGTTGTAAGTAATGCGCGCGTTGCAATTGTTGGAAGCGTTGAGATCTTCAGTGTGAAAAAATGAAAGAAATTGTAAATAGCAGCTAATTAAGTGGATAATGGTTAAATATTTAAATAAATACCTTTGTCAGCTATAGACAAAGGTCCCTTCCTGATGTTACGCCTGACCACGCTCGCCAGCAATTGCCAAACGCTCATAGATCCACACGTTTTCTAACAGTGTTATCGACTCGTCAACCATTCCTCTATCAGCTATGGCCAAACGGAGGTCTGCATGACTAGTTAAATTACCCTACGCCAGCGTAAACCAAGCAGAAGGTAATTCGATTGTTTAAATTGCCCTACGCCAGCATAAGCTAAGCAGGAAGCAATTCAACCATCATCACTTCACCAAAACCAGTTCATTCATTCACATGGTGATCGTCAGCAATGGCCAAACGAATCAACATGTGCCTAGACCAACTAGTCCGAGCTCCCACTGTTGTCCCTAATAGAATTGACTTATTTTAAAATTAAAGAAACTCCAAATAGAAAGATTTGGCGATTTCATTGCCCTTTTTTTTGATATTCCTTTTGTAATGAACCTTTTCTGGCGGTTCATTTAGAGCTGGGATAACTCAGTCTTGTCCAAGGTCCTCACAAGAAATTTGTTTTATCTTTTTACCCTGTCACTTCCGTTGAATTCTAAAGGACTGAATTGGAGGTAAACTAAATCGTTCTATACAGCTGAACCCCTCTCGATACTCGACACGTTATAATACAATCACACGTGACTGTTAAAGCTACGTGTGTTGTATTACAGGTCATAGACAACACGCCCTTCCCTGTACACTGTTAAAGCGTCCAGGGGTCGGAGACGTTAGGTTACTGTTAAAAGCCACCTACAGTTTCCGACACTATGGTGTAGACTGTTAACTGTTAAAGCTACGTATGTTATACCCCGTGCGACCTAGGTTCAGTAACTGTTAAAGCCCTGAATCTTGCTCACCTTTTCAACCCTTAGTTCAATCCTTCAACACTATTTGCGACAGCTACCTAATTTGATTCCAGATTTACCTTAACCATTCGCCGCTTATGAGTATTCACCTGTATCTGTGAGAATTAACAGTCAAACTCCTTTGCACACGAAATATTGTGAACCAACAAAAATTATAATCAATGTATTTAATTTTAAATGATATTTCTTCTATATAAGTAATTTTTCCACCGTGTCTAATGATATTTGTTTTCTTTGGTATTTTTTATTTCTTAAAAAAAAATCTCTTCATTACAATATAATTTCCACTAATTTACAAACAATATTTTAAGTTCTGTATCATTGACACTTAAATTCTTTTGTACAATTTAATTTATTTTAATGCTTGCATTCAGGAAGTTTTCTTTTAACAATCTTATATTCAATGTATTTAATTTTATATTTTAAACGGTTTGTAAAAAATATTTAAGTTTTCTTTTATATTCAAAATCTAGAATTTTTATTAGCTTAGAGTTGGTCACCGTCAGTTACACTTAAATAATTTTCAACAAAAAAATCCAGTAATCACTTGCTCACCTTCGCTGTCGAACTCGATAGTCTTCAAATACCATAATAATAATAAAGCTATGTCACTGCGTAGAACTGAACAACAAAAAGACTTCTTCCTGGTGCACGCACTTTTATATCGTCAACGGTCAACGGTATCAGCTGTAGCTACGTTAAAGTTCAACGACCGTTGATCAAAGCTCGTTAGCTGATCCCACTGCAATGCACCAGTGAAAATCCCGCTTTACGGCGAATTCTATCTCCTATTCATGTGGAAGTTAGGAGTTGATTTTGACTAAGCTTTGCATTAGTTCCACACCTTTGCACAAAAGCTTTCTTAGTTTGACAGGTCTCTTTATTAATATCTTGTTTTGATCTTATTTGTTTATTTTTTTTCAATGAAGTGTGCCGGTCAACGTGTTTATTTAAGTGACAGTGAAAAATTACTTTAAAATTAATTTAAAATTATTTCATATTAAATAAAGTTCCAGCAACATAAATATTCAAAAGGATAGTTCAAGGTGTGTATAATATTCTTTTAATATATTAGTTTACACCATATCAAATTTTATTTCATATAATTTCAGAGTTTGTCATGTTACGTTGTTGGTGGCAGAGAATTGCGGTGAGTTGGTTTTATTTAATGTACTTATACGTACTTAATAAATTTTTATTACAGGAATCGATTAAATCCATTCAAGTGAGTGTTGTATTTATCCTCTGTAAAATTTGTTAGGAGGTTTGTCGTGTTTGCTCCGTATCGCACATATTAGGAAATTTATAAATTCATGCAGTATCTGTTTTCGCGGCGTTGTAACAATTTAATTGTAAAAATTTTAATCGTTACACTTACAATCAAAACATATTTTAGACTACAGGGTCATCCATTAACAAAAAAAAATTGGTTTTCGCATAAGAAATTAATTGAATTAGAAATATGGAATTTATAGGACCATTCATTGAAGAAAATATGGGTTTGAATAAAGTGAAGTGGCATATTAATCATGTCCACACACAGTACGCTGTGTGCGATATTTAATGTGTCCCGCTAACCCAAAACTCTCGGATATGAAGCATGACCGAAAAACCCAAAATGCCAAATATAAAATAATTTATGAGTCAGAAATTTGACGCGTCTATTTTGTCATTTCTTTATGACAAATGTTTTGAATGCTTATTTAATTGTTTCAATATGCACTTGGCAATTTGGACTGCGGTATACTGAACAATTGAAATAGTGTTAAGTGTTTTCCGGGATCATATTGCAAGCAATTGTGCATGCAATATGATTTGCCCTTAATATAGTTGATAACCAGATGTGTGCCACTGTAAAGAAACCAATTAAGTAACGATACGACCAATGACATTGTTATATATAAAATATTATATTATTATTAACCAATAGCATTTAAGTAAATAGGAAGAACGCAGATTTTTGTAAAGAGCGTTCTTAATAAAGTTGAATAAAGTAACTATTGAAAAACTTAAATAAAAAAGTACATTTAATTAAATTACATGGCGATCCTGCCAAAAATAGCAGTAGGACCAATACGATCTAATAAATCTAATTAATTCAAAGTTTTAAATTTCCTTTGTAACATAAAAACATTAAATAAATATGACATGTGAAGTACACAAACTGATAAATACTTAAAGGTTTTAAACTTCCTTTTCAACATGAAAACATTAAATGTGACATGTGAAATACAAAGAACTGGCAAATGATTAAAAACTCCAAATTTCCTTTTCAATATAAAACCTTAAATAAGTTGCTAGTGCCAAGTTAGCAACGTTGCTGGAAAACGCAGGGCTGTATTTTCAAAAATTTTTTAAAACATGATTAAACTAAAACAAAAGGCATTATTCTTATAGAATTTTGAAAGATCTTTCGATTGGCATTTACAAATTTGAAATACGATGCGTGTTTTTTAAATTATAGAGAAAATAAAAATTGACCAAAATCAATTTTTTTTGAAAAAATTTATTTTTAGTAAAATCTAGAAAAGGTACAATATTGCACGCAAATACATCTAATAGAGAATTAATCAAGCTATCAATTGCAAAAAAAAAATCGTAAAAATCGAGAAGACCAATTTTGAGAAATTTGATGTCAAAGTTAAATTTCTAAACTCGTCAAATTTCAAGCTTACGAAAAAAATGCTCACGAAATTAAGTAAATAAGAATCATTTTAATATCTTAACTAAAATATATAAACATTATTAAAATAAGTACACATTTTGCATATGTTCCGATATAACTGCATTTTATTTAAATTTCGAAGGAGGTACAGCCAGCACGCTTAAAGTTCCTAAAACTAGATGGGAACTTTCAAACGAAAGTAATTTCACAAAAATTGAATAGAACTTTTTTGAATTATATATATTTAAAAAAGTGATTTTTTTACTAAAAAAATGTATGTTAACTAACACCATTCTAATAACATATTAAGGTGAAAAGCTGTACAATGCTAAAAACTCACCATCACTGTAAAGTTCAATAAAGAACTCTGTTAAAGGTATTTATAGGCGTTTATATTCTGTGTTAAGGGGATAATAACAATATTTAATTAATTATAAATTTTACGAAAGGGTATAATGTTGCACGGTATTTTTTTGAAAAATATGTATATTCTAGAATATTTTGGTATATAAATCATTAAAAATGAGTAGACAGATTTTCTAAAATTGTCAAATATATATTGCATATAAACAACTAAATTTTCGTCTGTAAACTGAATAACATTACCACCATATCATGCCTTGAACTCTGTTGAAGGCATTTGTTCAAAAGCTTCAAAAGCTTTAGCAATGAGCATCATCTCAGAGAGTGGTTGATTAGTTTTTTGCAGTGCGTTTACACGAACAACATCATGTGGAGTGTGTACAATCACTTTGTCTCTTATCATTTCTTCTGCATAATCGTGACCACATTTTGGCAAGCTGCAAATAAATTTTGCAGTCACGAGCGATTTTTCGTAAATCCGTTATCCATTCTCTGTAAGTCTAGCTTGTAGACATTGTTGTATTGTGGAACTCATGTCTGGCAGCAACTACATGTGTTTTTGATTGAAAAAATTCGGTTAACCATTGCGTCAAGTGTTCGAATGTATTGTTTTCCATTTCACTTGCACCAAAATGGCTGCGTAATATATCGTACGTTTCAGAAAAAATGATTTGAACTTCTCCCTTTTTACAGAGTAAGCCGTAAAATGTTGATGCAGTTGCTCCAGATATGTCCAGCACTTATGTAACTGTTTATTAAAAGCATAAAATGCAGGCACATTAACACTCTGTACATCTGCAGTCTGTTTTAATAAAATTTGTTTGGAGAATGCGCGCTGATCGTTTAGCATTTTATATATAGATTCCTGTTGCTGTTTGAGCAATTCCTTAATAGCAGCTACGTCCATTATAGATAAAAATTTTTTTTTACTTTTTTTTTGTCAATTCTCGTCGCCACTGTTTTGTTTGAGTTATATTAATCAACTGACTTTATTTTCTACATTATAGAATATGTATTTAAACTAATTACAGGCTAGGGTTTCCAACTTTACTTATTTATAATAAACTTTAATATTGTCGAATATGACACGTTGTATTTTGGCTACAGCAGCAGATGGCTGTTATACAATTCGATGTTAAGACAGCATTCTTAAATGGCAGTTGACATGCAGCAACCAATAGGTAACGATGACGGGAGTGAACGTGTATGCAACCTGGTAAAAAGTCTATATGGATTGAAGCAGGCATCAAGTTGCTGGAATAAAAAAATTACAACAATTCTTCAAAGTTTTGGGTTGCAGTGTTGGAGCATGATCCTTGTGTTTTATCAGCAATAGTGATGATGGTTCTATAAGTATGGCTATCTATATTGATGATGGTCTAGTAGCTGCAACAAACAGTAAACTTATAATTAATTTGTTGGCTCAATTGGAAGCAGCGGTCAAAATAAAAACTTTTGAGGCAAAGTATTTTTTGGGGATTGAAATCAATCGAAAGGCTGATGGATTAATTTGCATTGGTGAGGTAACTTATACTAAAAAGATAATTGCTAAATATAAAATGCAAAATTATCCAATTGTAGCCACACTCGCAGACAGCGCAAGCAATTTGAGCACTTTTGTACCCTATGCAGAAGTCAGTTTTCCATATAGGGAAGCGGTTAGCAGTCTTATGTATCTGGCAGTAGCTACAAGGCCAGATATAACTTTTGCTGTATCTAACGTAAGAAGCTAGCAACAGCGGACATTTATGCAATCAAAAGCATCATCAAATATTTAAATGGTACAGCTGGCATAGGAATCTACTACCAGAATAACAGCAATCTTAATCTGTGCGGTTACAGTGATGCTGACTATGCAGGTGATGTGCAAACTCTAAGATCTACCTCAGGTTTTATTTTTATGGTAGATAAAGGTATAATAAGCTGGAGTTCTGAGCGACAGAAAATGTTTTTTTTTTTTTTTTTATTTCTTTATTATATAAACACAATCTGTAAAAAAACATTCAGTATTACTTATAAATATAAAATAGAATAAGCTGATATGTGAACATGTGCGGGACACTCAGTAGTGTACACCGCTAAAGATTAAATTACAATTAATGATGTTCGACGTAGAAAATCTTCTTAGTCAACGTGGATGATTGATATCTGATAACAGCTCGTGTGCCAGCGAGATCGGGTGGTTTGATAGCGTTGTACGGTAGTTTTTGCTGACTGTTTGTATTGTTTCAAACACTGATGGGACGTGGAGATCGCGCTGTAAAGTACAATACTATTTGGTATATACCATGGAGCAGCCGCACATAAACGAAGTATTTTTGATTCAAATCTGTGTAATATCGCTATATTAGATTTTGCAACTGTTCCCCAGATCGAAACACCGTAGGTCCATATTGGTTTTAAAATAACTTTATATAAAAGTACTTTATTGTTCAGTGATAGTTTTGAATTTTGGGAAAGAAGCCAGTACACAGAGCGCATTTTCAGACCCAGTTGCTTGCGTTTCGTAAATATATGGTGTTTCCAGGTGAGACGACGATCATGATGAACACCGAGATACTTCACGTGATCGGATTGTGGTAGTATGTTATTATTTAATGTGACTGATGGGCAGGAACCAAGGCGAAGAGTGAATGTGGTTTGTGCAGATTTAGATTCATTAGCTTTAATGCGCCAATTGTTTAGCCACACTTGGATGCTGTTTAGGTTTGTTTGCAACTGACTAGTAGCGATTGTTGGGTCTTTGCTTTTAGCCATGATCACTGTGTCATCAGCAAAAGTTGCGGTATACGTTGATGGATTAAGTGGTAAGTCAGCTGTGAACAGTGTGTAGAGGGTTGGACCTAGTACACTCCCTTGTGGAACTCCAGCTTTTATCGGGAAGATTTTCGTATTATAGTCTTCTATTTTAACCATGAAATATCGGTTATTGATATAAGACTTAAGTAACAAATAGAAGCTGTGTGGTAGATGCAATTTCAGTTTGTAGAGCAGTCCAGTGTGCCATACCTTGTCAAATGCTTGCGTTATATCGATGAATGCTGCAGTGCAGTATTCTTGTTTTTCTAAACCATCTCTTGCATATTGATAAACTCGATTTATCTGTTCAATGGTTGAGTGGCGATTTCGAATTGGTGAGGAGGAATTAGTGAGCGACTTTGGATGATATTATTAAGGCGCTTTAGAAGTGTTTCTTCAAAGACTTTGGAGAGCGCTGGAAGTAAGCTTATAGGTCTGTAAGATGTAACTAACTCTAATGGTTTACCTCGTTTTGGTATCAGGATAATTTGGGCTACTTTCCATTGACTTGGATAATATTCTTGGATAATAATAGCGTTAAAGAGTTGGTTGATGAAAACAAAACCAATGTTTGGAAGCTCTTTCAACACTTTACCAGTGATCAAATCGTACCCAGGAGCCTTTTTGATTTTAATTTTGGTCTTAATTGTCCATTTAATTTATTGTATTGTGGTTTTTGGAACCGGATAATCCATTTGATGCGATGTTTGAAGGAAAGTCCTAATTTCAGTGTCGTTTTCATAATTTCTGCACGGGTATGGTTGAAATACACCTTGAAAATGCTCTGCGAAAATTTGAGCCTTGTCGATTCTAGATCTAGCCCACTGTCCATTATACATTTTGAGTGGAGGAATATGTGACGTTGATCCATTCAGCTTGCGAGTGGCCCGCCATAAAGAATAGTCGGATGCTTCACTGGGAGACAATGCAGATAGGTATGTTTCAATGTTTTTGTTCACCCTTAGGGTTTCTTTAAGTGTTTTTATCGCTTCATTCAAACGTCTTTTGTCTTCACGATTTTTTGTTATTTGCCAAATTCGTCGCAATCTACGTTTCTGAAGTAATTGTTCCTTTATGCCTCTGTCTATGTGATCTTCTTTGTATTTATTGAAATGCTTGGTTGAGTTCCACGCAGCATTCTGTAAATTGCTCGATCGCAGATTCGATGTCGTTACCGGTTTTAAGTGGGATGTTTGTTGGTAAATTTTCATTTATGATGCTTCTGAAAATACTACAGTCTGTACTTTTGTTGTATAATCGAGGCTCTTTGTTCTTTACAAAGATTTTTGAGTTCATCTCCATAATAAGGGGGGAGTGATCTGAGGAAAGGTCTAAACTGGAATGTATCGATAATAATGAGCTAGAAATGCCTTTAAATATGCAAAAATCGATCACGTCTGGAACTTTATTATGGTCTGTTGGCCAGTAAGTTGGTTCACCAGTTGATGCGTGAAGCAAATCGTTGGCCTGCGTAGTCTTAAACAATTCGCGGCCTCTTGGTGTGATTGAAGTCCCAAGCAGCTATAAATGTTTGACCAAGCGTGTGGAAAAATTCCTCAAACTGATGACTTTTAATTTTTTGGTTTGGTGGGCAATAGATAGAGGCTATACATATGGGACCTTTATTGTTTTTAACTGTTAATGATATTGACTGTAGAAATGGTTTTTCGTATTTGTTGTGCACAGAGTGATCAATATCGCTTTTCACGATTATCGCAGCTCCTCCGCGAGCATTTCCAGATGGGTGGTTGGCATCGTATATAGAATACTTCGGAATTCTGAGATGGCTTCTTTGGTTGAAGTGGGTTTCAGATATTAACATAATATCAATATTTTTGTCAGTTTGAAAGGTCTGTAATTCGCTGCTATGTTGAGCTAGCCCATTAACATTCCAGAAAGCAATTTTAAACGTGCTCATTATTATGAAGTGTTAGCGACAAACGCGATTAAAAGATTTAACATATGGTAGTACTCATTTGTTGCATTAGTGTTTTGAGCATCATTTTCAACTCTGACATATTATTGTTTTCTGAGTTTGTTTGTGGTTCACTAGTGATGGTTTGGCCATTACTTACGACATTAGAGTATGTTCGACCAGCTTGAACGAATTCTGTGCGCGTTGGTGGACCAATGGCTTCTTTCCTACGGAGAGGTGGAAACGCTTTTTGTTGAAGCTGCCTATATACTTGACAGCCCTTGTAATTAGCGGGATGATTTCCATTGCATAATACAGATTTTACTTCACTGTCCACTACATTACGAGTACATTCTGATGTTAAGTGATTTCCAGGGCATTTTACACAGCAGAGCGTTCGTTTACAGTAATGCTTAGTATGGCCATAGCGCTGACAACGAAAGCATTGCGGAATTTCGCGTTTTTTTCTTGGAGCCTCAAATGTAATTTTTTGTATGCAACAAGCTGTTACAGTTAAAAATACTCTTATTTGTATCTGACGGTTTCAAGCCAATGAAAAACAACGGGAGTGGATTTTTGGTTGTTCGCTGACGTATGTTACTTATGTTTGCCACCTTAAAGCCTAAACTATTTATTGCCTCTTCGATTTCATTGACTGGCATAGAAGGATGCATGCCTCTCAATACAACATTAAAACTTCTGTCTTGTTTGAGTTTGTAGGTATGGAACTCTGTTTTTTTGGCTTCAAGAGCCTTAGTGATAACGGTGTATTTTTCTGAGCTACTAGGCTGTATTTTAACCTCATTGCTGGCAAGTATTTTTAAGTCATATTCGTTAGGGGCTATTTCATTCAGAAGCTGCCTTAATAGTTATATATTGCCGACTCCTGCAACATATATTGGAGGAGGCTTTGGGATTACAGTTTTTTCATTTTGCTCGTTGGGCTTTTCTGATGAATGAGAGTCTTCATCTAGCACGGAATATCGGTTAGAGTTTTGTTTTAGTTCAGTTGACAACTAATAGGTATCCAGTTTCTTTTGTTTGATGTTTAAACTTTGTCGAGCACTTTGGGGACTTGAACGACTTCTTTTTGACGAATTTACCCGTTGCCATTCTGGTTGTGTTGTTTCACTACGGCTTTTTGTACAAATAGGAGTGTTTGTTGGCGTGCTTTTAACGCTACTTACCGATTGTCACTTTCTTCATCGCCAGTATATTTCCACATTTTTTTTTGGCTGAAACCGATTTAGTTGTTTTTTCATTTAGTTGACCCGAGGTCGTATTACTTGGTGCCTGTCGCGTGTTCATGTTCGATTCATTTGATGTTGCTGCGTGGTGGTTTGGAAAACTATTTTTTAAATTTTCGTTTTTATTATTGATTAATTTGATTTTATTAGCGATGGCAATTTCACTAGCTATTTTAGTTATATTTGTTTCAATTTTTGGTTTTTCTAAAGGTTTAACTGAGGAATGTTCTATTATTTTAGAGTCATCTGTGTTTAGTGTTTATTTAGACCATTTTCACTTATTAGCGAGTGCCGACGTAAAACTCTCTCGCAATCGCTCATACAATAGGTTTATTTTTAAAATTTATCTAATATTTTAAGCGTCCTTTCGCGTATTTATTTATTTTATTTATTTAGCATTTGTTAATTAATGAGCTATATTATTACAGAATTACACTATAGTTACACGATTATTTACGTCTGTCTCCAACACTTTCTATTTAAAGCTACAGAGCTTTATTTGATGTCTTTGTCAGCTGTTTTTAGATGTGTGTAAATTTATGGCAAATATAATACTTCAAAACAAAGCAATTCTGCAAAATCAAAATCACTTTTTTACATAATAAAAAACAATATAAATATATTAATATTTTTTGACGGTGTTTGCTACAATTATTTTTAATAATTCTACAAAGAGTCACTATCTCGATTGTTTGTGATAAATTTAATTCACTATTTACGTTTTACACTTGCAAAAAAAAACATCAATAGTCCGCAGTGATATTTGTTTGCGACAGAAAATGTAATGGTTATTTTAATTACATTGGCAACCTCTCTTTTATATCCAACTACTGTAACTTTTTTTTTTCTTCTCTAATAAATGTTCGTGAAGGTAAGACGTGTTTTGTATTTCACCTGCGCTAACAAAAATTAAAATTGAATAAAATTTAATTATTTAAATTATAAAATTTATCTTACAAATTAAATTGACAACACCCATTCCATTTATTTCATTTTATTTTGAATTAATTATAATAAAAGTCTCAATGTCAACCAACAATTTCGAACACTCAATTATGTTTCCATCGACGATATTTCCCCTTCGCTTAGTTTAATTTAATTTCTTATTGTTGTTATTATTATTATATTTATTTTCAATATTTGTCATTTAGTTAAGTTTTTTTTCACACATATCTATATAATGTAGGCTAATTAAATTTAAGTTGTAAATATTATTATTCGAATGTTATATATTTCCCGCTAGTTCAGTATTAAGAACTCCTTTTAAACAAGAAATAAAATACTCTAAATTTTCTTTTAGGTTTTCTGTTTTTTCCAATTTTGTTTTTCTTTTTTATTAAATTCGGTTGTCAAATTTCAATTATTAAATTACAAATTTAATAGTATTTTGTCTTAAGTGTTCGAATTCTAGAAACATACAACTCTTATATTTAGTTTTTACATCTGCTCTCCTCAAAATCTCTTTGGTACGATCACGCCACTTTACTATTCCTGCAAACCAGACCACCCTTTGTCTCTCAAAAAAAAAAAAAAACAAAATCTACTCACACTTTCCATGTCTTCCAAAATCATGCCATCACACAGTTGATCTGGAACTTGCCGGTGCGGTTTACAATATTAACATTACAGTGGCGTGAGTGTCCTAATATTATATGATATTTACATTTTTTAACTATTAAAAATTAATTAGAATAAGTTATTAGTAAACTTAAAAAAATTGGAATATAGGTTTAAATTCATAATATTTTTATTAAAGTTTCTATTATAAAGTCAATAACCATAAAAGCAATTTATTAAAATGATTTTTAATGGGCTATTAGGTCGTTGGTATACTTATAGTAATGTCCACAACAAAAATAAATGAAAACTAAATATATTTTTAGTTTTTGAATATGTATATAGTGTACATCACGTACACTAATGACCTAATAGCATGTTGAAACATTTCAATTAAATATTTTGTAATATATTTATGTAATTATATTTTACTCGTAATCTTTTAAGTTTGATGAATATGTATTATCAAATTTTGCTGCGATTTTAGGTGTTCGGTATGGTTTCTCCGTTTTTTTTAGCTAAAAATAAATTTATTTATCAAACAAAAAGATATAATACTACGAATGTGTTACTTTTATTAGGTTTTTTTCACCCGAAATATTTGACGAGTTTATCTTGTCTGTCTGAAATTACTAGGCAATAAAAAAAAAAGAAATAAAATTTTAAATAGATTTACATTTTTATCAAGAGTATATGTAACATGCATTGTTTGAACTGGAATATTTGTATTATGTTGTTTTACTTTAATTGAATTCTCGTGAGTATTGTTACAACTATACTTCTGCACATATGGTAAGACCTACAAATATTAGTAAAGTATTAGTAGAAATATTAGTAAAGTCGTCTATACTATTTATAAATAAATTCTTACCGCAGTATTTGACACTTGTGAAAATATTTGTGCGTTACAAAGGGAGCTGCATCTTACATTTCGGCTTTCAACGTGCTGACTATTAAAACATATTTCTGAGGATTTAGGGTAAGTGGTAATGTTAAGCGAATCCTTCCAACATCTTGGAGGTTGTGGTAGTTGCTATAGTTATTCAGTTAATTTAATGGCATAATACATATAACGCAAAAAAAGCCACACTTAATTTTTCTACCATTCATAGTTTCAAAACCGTTCAAAAGTTTATATATTGACCCACAATCATTAAAATTAATCTTTTTCTATTATGTATGAACTTACACTAAATAGATTTATAATAGGTACATATTAAAAAAAAACACCAAAATAAATTTTTAATTAAAAATACCCCAGTTCTTCTATTTTGCTAATCGTAACTTGATATTTTTAAAATATGAAATAATACTATTGATTTTGTTAGGCATGGAATCGAATATCTTCGTTTTCCATTGTTTTTTTCAGTTCCACAGTAACATATAGAGTTAATTTATTTATGTTTGCTCCGATTTTGCTCCCACCCCAAACATATTCAACGCTACTTGTTTGTCAACGTCAGCTGCAGAGTGTTCATACAAGAAATTTTAGTAAAAGAATCCAGATTGGAGTAAGGCAAGGTTACGCGTTTTCCGTAATATCCTTGGCGAAATAATGAAGAAAGCAATAAGTGATGGCAGAGGCTACAAAGTGGGCTAGGATTTGCTCTGCATTTGTCTTTTGATTTACTCTTATGAGGATATGTCAGAAAAACTCCGCAAGCTTTCGGACACAGTTAAACTTGTAGGGCTTGAAATCAACTGTGCGAAAACAAATTTCTGTTACCTTGGCAGCGTTATTACCAGGAGTAGACAAAGCACGAAGCTGATCGGTTATGGCAAGCAAGACAAGTGTATAGCTGATTGATGGGAGTATGAAAGTCTCGTAACCTGTCTACCCGCACAAAATTGAACATTTATAACTCCAGCGTCAAATCGACGATGTTGTATGTGTGCGAGTCATGGAACGCAGCACCGCCAGATGTTCAAAAACTGCAAATCTTCTCAATCGGTGTCTGCGTCGAATATATTTTGGCTGCAATCTATATCACATAACAAACTCTTAGAAGCGGCAAGCCAAAGAGAAGTTTCTTAAGACATACCCATGCGCAAGTGGAGTGGTTAGGCCACACACTAAGGAGGACTCAAGACAATGTTATTCTCATGGTCATACACTGCAATCTGCAGGGAAGCCGACAAAGAGGACGGCCGGCTTATATATGGCGCAGGAAACTTGGTATCGAAGCTGCTAGGACAGGAAAAACCTGTTGCATTTAACAAAACGGTTGCATTCAACAAAACGGTATGGAAGGACCTATCATAGGATTTATGAGTTTCGATTGGTGAATTTGTGGTAACATTTTTATTCGAGATTCACTTTTACTGCAATTTTCATTTTCGATTGGTGAATCTCGAGCTAAATGTATAACACTCGACATTAATTGTTGACACAATTAATATTTTACCAGATTAGCAAGATTACCGTTAAATTAATAACTGTTTGTTTTTATGAGTTGACAGGTAAAGTCAACAAAAAATATTATATGACTCTAATGTTGGTTATGATATTTGATCATAACATTTGATTGTGCACCAAAATTTAACAGAGCGAACGCAGATTTACCAATCGAAAATACCTATTCACATTAATTCTTGCAGATTATGAACAATGATAAGAAGTGCAACCGTCTTAAAGAATAGTATCCCCCTGTATGTCAGTAACTGACTTAAACACTCCCCTAATTTTAACTGCATTTTTGAACCAATCTTATATATTACTTTTTTCTTCAAATTGGTGCACTTCTTCCATCTAGAGCCATTTTTTTCCCTTTAATTGATAAGTTTTTCGGTATTTCTTTAAAAGGCGGCACTCTGACCTTTTATTAAAGTGTACTCTTCTAAAATGAATACAAGTGTGGTTATTTAGCTATGTCTACAGGCAAAATATTTCGTAGTACAATAACAAAATCCATTCAAACAAATTACCCACAAAACAACAAAAATGTAAAAAAAAGCAAAAAACGAATATCTCACAATAATTGAAAACGATAAACTACGAATATCAAAATTTATATGAGTGCGGTTTTTTTGCTTTGGGTGTTTATCAATAAATTTACCTTAAATTTTTCACAATTTTCAAAAGTTTTATCCATGTGAATCCCAAGTAAAAACTTCAAAGCATTTGTTTTTGAATTATAATCAATCTCAACGTTTGGAGTTTTTTGTATAGTTTTTTTCATTATTTTAAATTGTGTTGATTCTTGAGTAGATGGCTGATAAGAATGCGTAAAGTGCCCTAAACTCGTATTTTCAGGGAATCGTATACCAAAATTTAAATCTGTACCTGCACTTGCTTTTGAGGATTGGTTGTTTTTGGTGACTTCATGAACAATATCTGTTTGCGTTGGAGTCCAAAACTCGTTGCTATTCGCTGGTAACGAATGTATTGGAGTCCAAAAATAGTTACTAGATTTTTTTTGGAAATTTTTATTTTTTTGTATTGATTTGGCATCGATATTTTTTGAAGTATCTACAACATTTGATATGTTATTATAGCCATTATTTTTATTTGATTCTACACCTCTAAATGCAACACAATTTTCATTATCGAACGGTTGTAAGTTTTGTTCTGCTTGGCCTCTTATTTTACAATTATCTTCAAACCACGTTTAAAACAATAAAATCACAATAAAAAAATTAATAGAAATATTTTTATATTTACCTGGAATAATTAAAAGCAGAGAAGATTCAGGAACTTTAGATACATGTCCCGGTGCCAATCCATAAATATCGTTACCACCTGTGAAACTTTTATCAAATAAAATTTCATAAAAGTTTTCAACTGTTTTTACGTACTCCAGCCGTACAGGATTAGAATCAGTTACAGTGTGAATACCAACTACAGTTCCTTTAAAACCAACAGGAACCTAATAAAAAAAATTATATTATAATGAACAAATATAACACCAAAATGTACATTTTTTGATATTTAATTGTAATAAATATTGAAGCACGTTCCACAACTAACATAGTTGTGATTTTAATAACCCCTTTTTCGAAAAAAAGTAAATAGGTAAGTGATTAGACATGATAAAACATATTTTTAATTTGTTAAAGAAACGATTTAAGACTATTCCAAAGATTTCTAAATTTATTAATTAATAAAAAAAAATGAGAGGAATTTAAACCTAATTCTGTAAATCAATATTTATCACACTTTAAAATATTATTGTTTTTAACCAAGTTGCCAAAGTATCAGGGTTGATCATCCTTCCTTTTAAAATTACTAAAACTAGATCTGATTCTTTTTATTGTGAAGTCTTAAAAAAGATTTGAATTTATAAAAGAATAACAGTAAAAAAAAATTGTGAATTGTGAAATTTCAAGCTTCTTGTATATTAGAATCTAAAATCTTATAGACAATAACAATATATCGAACGAATTTCCATCAGAATTTCGTAATATTTACTACAAAGTTTATAATATTTTTGATCTATCTAGAATTACACAAGAATTTATTATAAAATATAGTCTTATAGAATACAAATAAAAATTATTTTATTTAATCTTTTATAATCTATATAATTCTAAAACCACTCATGTCATTTGATTATGACATCAAAAACTCTTACGAACTAGTGTCAGACGCCGCGTTTAAATAAAACACATCCGCGTACTTAAGAGTGTCCCGTCAAACTTACTTTCATTTCTTTATTATAATTCTTACACTACTACACTCCGAGAGCATAACAAGCATGAGAGCATGAAAAGATACATATGAGCAATACTACAAAAGAAGTAACAATATGAGCAATAAATAAAAATAAAAAAGAGTAACAGTTCGACCATCCTGATATTAACTCGTTCTCGAGTTACAAGTTTACTATATGTTAATATCGTAATCTTTATCGTAGTCATCGTCGACTGTAGGAAATAATGAACACCATGGTTTCAGTTTATCACTGCTAATGACTGTGCTATACCGACGCTGTTTTCTTTTTTCACCTACCATGTCTCCAATGACATACCTGTCAAATAGCAAAACTTTCTTTACTTCGTATGACCCGCGATTTTTAATGCCAAGCTTTCTTGACTCGCCTGTGCTTGGACTCACGACACGCGCTTAATTCGTGGCTATTGATATTGACATTTTCATCTGTTGCAGCAGCAAACAGTTTATTTCCACTGATGTCTTTTAACGGAAAATCGTTAATTAGTTTAATGGAGGAATATTTTGTTGTCGAATTTATTGTTGTATTTATCTTCCATTGTAAGCAACGAAGTTTTGTGTTCCAATCTTTTGTGTGTGATGACGATGACGAGAGAGGTTTTCGTTAATCTAACAGCGACAGTTACAACATATCTAGTTAGTGCATCAACGATCACTATGATATATTCATTACCACTGCAGCTTCTAATGAAAGGTCCTAGATGGTTCATATGTATTACCTCGAACGGCACCCTTGGTATCTCAATACCATATAGTTGACATTCTTTCTTTGCCGTACTTCGATTGTAACAACATTCAACGCAGGATTTGATGTACTCCTTAACAAAATTTCGACATCGGGGAAACCAAAAATGTTGTTTAATATGTTTTATTGTGTCATCCACACCTGGATGACTAGCATCATCATGGCAAAGTCTCACAATTCTCCATCGTATTCCTTTCGGTATGACCAGTAAATCTTTCCCATCATGATGTCTTCCATAGAGCCAATTTCCCTTTAAAATGAATTCTTTCTCATGCTGCTCTCGCTGTGTTGAATCGATACGTCTTTTTAAAATATCAATAATCTGTTGTAAATTTGCATCTTGCTGTTGCATCGTCAAAATCAAATCCTCATTTGAAATGTCAATCATCATTATATTTGCAGACACATCATCCACTTCGCATGGCAGTTCAACAGGAGCTCGACTCATTGCATCAACATGAGCCATTCATTTACCTGCGCGATGGCTGGAAGTGTAATCATATTCCAGCAATTTTAACAGCCATCGTGCGACTCGTGGAATCATTGGTGTTACTGTTTTAATACTGGAAATAGCTGAACAATTCGTAATAATTTTAAAATGTGTGCCCAAAAGATACATTCGAAAACATTGACATGCTTTAACTACCGCTAAAACTTTAAATTCATATCCATGATATTTACTTTCAACATCTATACATAACCGAATAAAATATGCTATGGGGTGCAAGTCCAATACTACTTGCGTCAGTATGAAGTTCTTGTTCTTTGTTAATGTCATATATTCCCAAAAGCGGCTCATTAGCTAACAATTTAATTAGTTTGAGGAAAGCACTTTCAGATTCCGATGACCATTTAAAAGCAATATTCTTTCTCGTTAACTGTGTAACGGATGAGCATTTTTCGCATAGTTTTGAACAAATTTCCTGAAGTAACCTGTTAGTCCCAAGAAACGTCTGACTTCTGTTACATTCGTTGGTAAACGAAATTGTGTTATCGCAATGGTTTTTGTTAGACCAGGTTTTATGATGACCTAAAAACGATACACTGCTTTTCATGAAAAAAAAATATCGAAAAGAGTAATGTCAAGCCTTCAATACGAATAATTTTCAAAATTTTCTAAATTATCAAGCCCTTCTTGTGCTGTTTCAGATGCCACAATGACTTCATCGACGTAACTAACCACTTTAACTCTCAGCGGTTTCATAAGTTTCATCATTTTTTGAAATATGGACGGAACGTTTTTGAAGCTAAATGGCATTCGATTAAACTCATAGTTCCCATTATGAGTGACGAACGCTGTCAGCTTTTTCGATGATTCAGCAATTTCAATCTGATAATAACCTGACATCATATCCAAAGTCGTGAAAAATCTTTTTTTACCATTCGATTTTGGTACAAGAACAATAGGAGACAGGTATTCTGAAGTTGATGTTCGAATAATATTTAACTCTAATAATTCGTCAACACTTCGTTCCACGACATCCTGTTTAGAAATTGGTAATTTGTAAGGTTTTTTTGTTATCGGCGTTGGAGATGTAACCGCGATCTCCATTTTCGTTGTTTTCGTCTTACCGAGTTTATTTAGATTTTCGCCAAAACAATCATAATATTTATTTAATAAATTAAGCAACTCATTTTGTTCGTTTACCGAAAAATTCTCGTTGCACTTAAAATTTTCGGGTGTTATCGCAAACAATGAGTCAACACTGATAATAGCGTCATATGCCATGGTATCATC
Organism: Teleopsis dalmanni; assembly: GCF_002237135.1. NCBI lineage: Eukaryota > Metazoa > Arthropoda > Insecta > Diptera > Diopsidae > Teleopsis > Teleopsis dalmanni. The sequence continues at coordinate 93,878,832 of NC_051846.1, read as the reverse complement.
TTCGACCACTAGCATTTCGCACTTGTACTTTTGTTATTCGAAAGTTTTGTCAACTTATCGGTCTTTTCGGAACACAAATATTCGCTACCGGCAAAACCGTTTAAAGTGTTTACACATTTTCTTCGTTTGCACTTCAATATAATGGCTATATTACGCTTAATTATAGACACGTCACTGCCTGAATCAATCAAAGCGTTACATAAGATATTGTTAATATATATTTGTTTAATTATTATACCAGGTTTTTCAATCGCATTTACTGGATTTCGTTTATTACACGTTTTTGTGTCATGGTTTCCTGAACACATTGAACAACGCGGCTTTCGTTGCGGTTTTGCACAATTTTTCGAAATGTGCCCATACTCCCGACAATTATAACAAACCGGTCCCGTTTTTACCATTATAATGAACAAATATAACACCAAAATGTACATTTTTTGATATTTAATTGTAATAAATATTGAAGCACGTTCCACAACTAACATAGTTGTGATTTTAATAACCCCTTTTTCGAAAAAAAGTAAATAGGTAAGTGATTAGACATGATAAAACATATTTTTAATTTGTTAAAGAAACGATTTAAGACTATTCCAAAGATTTCTAAATTTATTAATTAATAAAAAAAAATGAGAGGAATTTAAACCTAATTCTGTAAATCAATATTTATCACACTTTAAAATATTATTGTTTTTAACCAAGTTGCCAAAGTATCAGGGTTGATCATCCTTCCTTTTAAAATTACTAAAACTAGATCTGATTCTTTTTATTGTGAAGTCTTAAAAAAGATTTGAATTTATAAAAGAATAACAGTAAAAAAAAATTGTGAATTGTGAAATTTCAAGCTTCTTGTATATTAGAATCTAAAATCTTATAGACAATAACAATATATCGAACGAATTTCCATCAGAATTTCGTAATATTTACTACAAAGTTTATAATATTTTTGATCTATCTAGAATTACACAAGAATTTATTATAAAATATAGTCTTATAGAATACAAATAAAAATTATTTTATTTAATCTTTTATAATCTATATAATTCTAAAACCACTCATGTCATTTGATTATGACATCAAAAACTCTTACGAACTAGTGTCAGACGCCGCGTTTAAATAAAACACATCCGCGTACTTAAGAGTGTCCCGTCAAACTTACTTTCATTTCTTTATTATAATTCTTACACTACTACACTCCGAGAGCATAACAAGCATGAGAGCATGAAAAGATACATATGAGCAATACTACAAAAGAAGTAACAATATGAGCAATAAATAAAAATAAAAAAGAGTAACAGTTCGACCATCCTGATATTAACTCGTTCTCGAGTTACAAGTTTACTATATGTTAATATCGTAATCTTTATCGTAGTCATCGTCGACTGTAGGAAATAATGAACACCATGGTTTCAGTTTATCACTGCTAATGACTGTGCTATACCGACGCTGTTTTCTTTTTTCACCTACCATGTCTCCAATGACATACCTGTCAAATAGCAAAACTTTCTTTACTTCGTATGACCCGCGATTTTTAATGCCAAGCTTTCTTGACTCGCCTGTGCTTGGACTCACGACACGCGCTTAATTCGTGGCTATTGATATTGACATTTTTATCTGTTGCAGCAGCAAACAGTTTATTTCCACTGATGTCTTTTAACGGAAAATCGTTAATTAGTTTAATGGAGGAATATTTTGTTGTCGAATTTATTGTTGTATTTATCTTCCATTGTAAGCAACGAAGTTTTGTGTTCCAATCTTTTGTGTGTGATGACGATGACGAGAGAGGTTTTCGTTAATCTAACAGCGACAGTTACAACATATCTAGTTAGTGCATCAACGATCACTATGATATATTCATTACCACTGCAGCTTCTAATGAAAGGTCCTAGATGGTTCATATGTATTACCTCGAACGGCACCCTTGGTATCTCAATACCATATAGTTGACATTCTTTCTTTGCCGTACTTCGATTGTAACAACATTCAACGCAGGATTTGATGTACTCCTTAACAAAATTTCGACATCGGGGAAACCAAAAATGTTGTTTAATATGTTTTATTGTGTCATCCACACCTGGATGACTAGCATCATCATGGCAAAGTCTCACAATTCTCCATCGTATTCCTTTCGGTATGACCAGTAAATCTTTCCCATCATGATGTCTTCCATAGAGCCAATTTCCCTTTAAAATGAATTCTTTCTCATGCTGCTCTCGCTGTGTTGAATCGATACGTCTTTTTAAAATATCAATAATCTGTTGTAAATTTGCATCTTGCTGTTGCATCGTCAAAATCAAATCCTCATTTGAAATGTCAATCATCATTATATTTGCAGACACATCATCCACTTCGCATGGCAGTTCAACAGGAGCTCGACTCATTGCATCAACATGAGCCATTCATTTACCTGCGCGATGGCTGGAAGTGTAATCATATTCCAGCAATTTTAACAGCCATCGTGCGACTCGTGGAATCATTGGTGTTACTGTTTTAATACTGGAAATAGCTGAACAATTCGTAATAATTTTAAAATGTGTGCCCAAAAGATACATTCGAAAACATTGACATGCTTTAACTACCGCTAAAACTTTAAATTCATATCCATGATATTTACTTTCAACATCTATACATAACCGAATAAAATATGCTATGGGGTGCAAGTCCAATACTACTTGCGTCAGTATGAAGTTCTTGTTCTTTGTTAATGTCATATATTCCCAAAAGCGGCTCATTAGCTAACAATTTAATTAGTTTGAGGAAAGCACTTTCAGATTCCGATGACCATTTAAAAGCAATATTCTTTCTCGTTAACTGTGTAACGGATGAGCATTTTTCGCATAGTTTTGAACAAATTTCCTGAAGTAACCTGTTAGTCCCAAGAAACGTCTGACTTCTGTTACATTCGTTGGTAAACGAAATTGTGTTATCGCAATGGTTTTTGTTAGACCAGGTTTTATGATGACCTAAAAACGATACACTGCTTTTCATGAAAAAAAAAATATCGAAAAGAGTAATGTCAAGCCTTCAATACGAATAATTTTCAAAATTTTCTAAATTATCAAGCCCTTCTTGTGCTGTTTCAGATGCCACAATGACTTCATCGACGTAACTAACCACTTTAACTCTCAGCGGTTTCATAAGTTTCATCATTTTTTGAAATATGGACGGAACGTTTTTGAAGCTAAATGGCATTCGATTAAACTCATAGTTCCCATTATGAGTGACGAACGCTGTCAGCTTTTTCGATGATTCAGCAATTTCAATCTGATAATAACCTGACATCATATCCAAAGTCGTGAAAAATCTTTTTTTACCATTCGATTTTGGTACAAGAACAATAGGAGACAGGTATTCTGAAGTTGATGTTCGAATAATATTTAACTCTAATAATTCGTCAACACTTCGTTCCACGACATCCTGTTTAGAAATTGGTAATTTGTAAGGTTTTTTTGTTATCGGCGTTGGAGATGTAACCGCGATCTCCATTTTCGTTGTTTTCGTCTTACCGAGTTTATTTAGATTTTCGCCAAAACAATCATAATATTTATTTAATAAATTAAGCAACTCATTTTGTTCGTTTACCGAAAAATTCTCGTTGCACTTAAAATTTTCGGGTGTTATCGCAAACAATGAGTCAACACTGATAATAGCGTCATATGCCATGGTATCATCTTCGACCACTAGCATTTCGCACTTGTACTTTTGTTATTCGAAAGTTTTGTCAACTTATCGGTCTTTTCGGAACACAAATATTCGCTACCGGCAAAACCGTTTAAAGTGTTTACACATTTTCTTCGTTTGCACTTCAATATAATGGCTATATTACGCTTAATTATAGACACGTCACTGCCTGAATCAATCAAAGCGTTACATAAGATATTGTTAATATATATTTGTTTAATTATTATACCAGGTTTTTCAATCGCATTTACTGGATTTCGTTTATTACACGTTTTTGTGTCATGGTTTCCTGAACACATTGAACAACGCGGCTTTCGTTGCGGTTTTGCACAATTTTTCGAAATGTGCCCATACTCCCGACAATTATAACAAACCGGTCCCGTTTTTACCATTATAATGAACAAATATAACACCAAAATGTACATTTTTTGATATTTAATTGTAATAAATATTGAAGCACGTTCCACAACTAACATAGTTGTGATTTTAATAACCCCTTTTTCGAAAAAAAGTAAATAGGTAAGTGATTAGACATGATAAAACATATTTTTAATTTGTTAAAGAAACGATTTAAGACTATTCCAAAGATTTCTAAATTTATTAATTAATAAAAAAAAATGAGAGGAATTTAAACCTAATTCTGTAAATCAATATTTATCACACTTTAAAATATTATTGTTTTTAACCAAGTTGCCAAAGTATCAGGGTTGATCATCCTTCCTTTTAAAATTACTAAAACTAGATCTGATTCTTTTTATTGTGAAGTCTTAAAAAAGATTTGAATTTATAAAAGAATAACAGTAAAAAAAAATTGTGAATTGTGAAATTTCAAGCTTCTTGTATATTAGAATCTAAAATCTTATAGACAATAACAATATATCGAACGAATTTCCATCAGAATTTCGTAATATTTACTACAAAGTTTATAATATTTTTGATCTATCTAGAATTACACAAGAATTTATTATAAAATATAGTCTTATAGAATACAAATAAAAATTATTTTATTTAATCTTTTATAATCTATATAATTCTAAAACCACTCATGTCATTTGATTATGACATCAAAAACTCTTACGAACTAGTGTCAGACGCCGCGTTTAAATAAAACACATCCGCGTACTTAAGAGTGTCCCGTCAAACTTACTTTCATTTCTTTATTATAATTCTTACACTACTACACTCCGAGAGCATAACAAGCATGAGAGCATGAAAAGATACATATGAGCAATACTACAAAAGAAGTAACAATATGAGCAATAAATAAAAATAAAAAAGAGTAACAGTTCGACCATCCTGATATTAACTTGTTCTCGAGTTACAAGTTTACTATATGTTAATATCGTAATCTTTATCGTAGTCATCGTCGACTGTAGGAAATAATGAACACCATGGTTTCAGTTTATCACTGCTAATGACTGTGCTATACCGACGCTGTTTTTTTTTTTCACCTACCATGTCTCCAATGACATACCTGTCAAATAGCAAAACTTTCTTTACTTCGTATGACCCGCGATTTTTAATGCCAAGCTTTCTTGACTCGCCTGTGCTTGGACTCACGACACGCGCTTAATTCGTGGCTATTGATATTGACATTTTTATCTGTTGCAGCAGCAAACAGTTTATTTCCACTGATGTCTTTTAACGGAAAATCGTTAATTAGTTTAATGGAGGAATATTTTGTTGTCGAATTTATTGTTGTATTTATCTTCCATTGTAAGCAACGAAGTTTTGTGTTCCAATCTTTTGTGTGTGATGACGATGACGAGAGAGGTTTTCGTTAATCTAACAGCGACAGTTACAACATATCTAGTTAGTGCATCAACGATCACTATGATATATTCATTACCACTGCAGCTTCTAATGAAAGGTCCTAGATGGTTCATATGTATTACCTCGAACGGCACCCTTGGTATCTCAATACCATATAGTTGACATTCTTTCTTTGCCGTACTTCGATTGTAACAACATTCAACGCAG
>NC_051846.1:93862085-93873074 GCF_002237135.1 Teleopsis dalmanni | reverse complement strand
CGTCTTTAAATGGACAGATCAACAAACAAACGCCTTTGTGAGTCTAAATGAAGCACTAACAACCGGAGCAGTATTAACGGGCTACCGAGTGGAAGCTGACCATCAAGTACATACAGACGCGAGTGCCATCGGACTCGCAGGTGTTTTACTCCAAAATGACAACGGAGATTGGAAGCCGGTGGCGCACTACCACACCGCTGGAAAGGAAATATCACAGTTACGAATTAGAAACGCTTGCAGTTGTCGAATCTGTGGACCGCTTTAAATATCACATCTATGGAAAGTCGTTTACGGTCATTACCGATTGCAATGCTGTGAAATTGAACATGCGAAAGCGAGAAATGATACCTCGTACAGCCAGATGGTGGCTTCGTATCCAAGACTATGACCTCATCATCGAACATCGAAGCGAGCAACGAATGGCGCACGTCGACGCACTAAGTCGTATGCCTAACGAAGACGGTTGCGATCTTGAAGAAGCGACTTTGCGAGTCTGGAAGGCGGAAATAACTGAGGCAGATTGGCTTTACAGTGTGCAATTACAAGATAGCAAACTTCAACAAGTCGTAATAAAAATTGAGGAGAAGGATTCAGACATTATTAACGACTATAAAATAATTAACGGACGACTATACAAACGGTATAAAAACCAACAGCTCTTCGTAATACCAAAGGCTTTGCAATGGAAGGTGACACATGATGCACATGTTAAAACAGGACACTTAAGCTTTGACCGAACGATTGAATACTTACTACGGTCTATGTGGTTCGCTCGAATGCGAAACTTTGTCAAATCTTTTGTGAAAGCGTGCGTTGATTGCGCCTTCATTAAGCGTCGAGGAGGTAAAAAGGAAGGTGAGTTACATTGCGACAAAATGGAGCCTATTCCGTTTAAAACAATACACATTGACCACCTGGGACCTTTTCACCGAAGCCGAAAGTTAAACGAGTATTCTGGTTATTGTGGACAGTTTCACAAAATTTGTCATCGTCAGACCAGTGAAAAGTACGAACACTAAACAAGTCATCGCCATTCTGATTGAAGTTACCAGTTACGTTGGAACCCCTGAAAATATAATCAGTGAAGGTGGTACCGCCTTCACGCCAAAAGAATTTGAAAGATACTGTAACGATGAACAAATCAAACACATACGCAACGCAGTCCGTACGCCACGAGCCAATGACCAAGTCGAACGATTTAATCGCACCATCTTATACATGCTGCAATCATCAATGCAAGATGACCGAACCTGGGACGAGCAACTACGAAGCATTCAATGTACATTGAACTCACTGATTAGTCAAACGACGGGAAAATTTCCAAACGAATTGCTTTTTGGATTCAAGCCACGCGACATATTAGGTAACAAGCTGATCCAAATTCTCCAAGATGAAAACGATACTATTCCCATCACCCAAGAAGAACTCCACCGCCGACGATTATTTGCTGCTAATAACACCGATAGTAAACGGGTAAACGCGAAAAAGCGTTTCGACGATAAACACAGGAAACCAACGAAATATGAGCAAGGTGATTTAGTTCTAGCAGAACGAGAACCAGCATCCACAGGTACGTCCCGCAAACTTTAATGTCGATATAAAGGACCGCTCGTAGTCACCGAAGTTCTCGATAATGACCGTTATGTCATCGAAGACCTACCAGGATCCGATCGAAAACAACGACATTATAAATCAATCTATGCGTCTGATCTCCTAAAGCCATGGTGTCAATTGCCGTACGAAGAAGAAACTGATTCCGAGCGCGAGGACGCTTGATGTCAGGAAGGGCCGACTGTTAACCTACATCCGAAACGCACAATTGGGCACCTTAAAATTTTAACAACATGTGGTCACCTAACATATGTGTGACAGCGAATGTCAAAAGCGAGTGAACGAGAGTAACGGAAGTTCGATGGGTAGCGTCGTGAATAAATATATCGTTTTAGTTAAATAAAGTAAAGTAATGTTATGTAAAAAGAAAGTCTATTAACGTTTTGTAGTTAACGCAAAAAACCAAATTTAAATTAAACCAAAGTTTAAAGTTCAGAAGTGGGATTGAGTCAATGTCCAAAAGGGGAGTAATTAAAACGTAAGTAATATTTGGCGCAGAAAATTAAAAAACAAACGAACGCAGATATATACGTAATGATGGTGACCATCGAGACACTGACGAAGGAACAGTTGAAGGACTTCTTACAACAGCAAGAGTTATCAACTACAGGTAATAAGGCGGAATTAGTTGCAAGATTAACTGAACACGTGAAGGCAAGCGGCGTAGTTTTACAATTTACAAATGATAATGAGGAATTGCGGGGCGAAAACGAAGAATTGAGAAAACAAATTAGCGAACTGCGGCAAATGGTGCAACAAGTGGCCATTAACCAGAATAACGGTAGAAACAATCAAAACAGTACTTCCGAAATGCCAAGTAAGGACCGTAACGCGCATTCTATACGAGAAATCGCAGAAGTCCTACCCGAATTCGACCCTACGAATGAAGATTCTATTACGGCTACGCAATTTGTCGAACGTGTTGAAGCTGTTATGTCTGTATATGCGTGGCCCGAAAAAAGTGTGCTTCTTGCAGTGTATAGCCGTTTGAAGGGTGTAGCGCGCATGTGGGTGGACGCATCACCAAGAATGCATGCTACTTGGAAGGAGTTCTCAAATGAGCTTGTCACCGAGTTCGGTTGCGAATACGATGAAGCGGATATACATTACAATATGTCGCGCGTTGCTCGAAGGCAAAACGAAACAATAACTGAGTTCATTTTTCGTGTCTCTGCGCTAGGACGACGTCATAATCTTAGTGAGACGGCTATCACGAAATACGCCCGAGAAGGATTAAAACATCGAGAACTACAAATGGCGATTGCTCCGCAAAAATTCGTATCCGTTAAAGAAATGCGTGAAGCATGCGAGAACTTTTTACAAAATTGCATTAAGATAAACGAAAAGCCTTTTCATAATGCGGGTGAAAGCGAACAAAGAATACAATCGTTCAGTAAGGCAAAGAATGTTATGTGTTACAATTGTGGTGAGTCAGGGCACTTGTCAGTAAATTGTGCAAGACCCCCAAAACGTCCTCGTTGTATAGATTGTAATAAGGTGTACCCCAAAAATGAACAGCAAAATTGGGGAAAACCATCAGCTTTCGTGCGAAAAACAAGTATTATCGACAATAAATTTCTTAAGAAAATAACGATTGGTGGCAAGCAAGCCATTGCATTTATTGATACTGGAAGCGAATGTAATATGGTCCGAGAAACATTTGCCAACGATATTGGTGGTACGCGCAGCAAAAACCTATTTACCATCAGTGGATTCGGTGGTGGTATAGAACGATCTGAGATACAAATCGACACGGATTTGAAAATCGATGAAGTTGAAAAACCGTTGACGTTGCACGTCTTCAAAGATCGTGTGTTGAATTACGATTTATTGATCGGGGACGAAATATTCAATAGCGAAAATATACGCGCCGTATATGACAACGGACAGTTCAAATTCGAAGACAAAGTAAAAACGACGTGTAAAATTAATAAACCTAGTCCAATAACGGAGGATGACGTGTGTATGGACACTGTAAATTCAGATTCTAAGGGAAAACTGTTAGAGGTGATGAATGAATTCCGAGAATGTTTCGCTACAGGTATGGATGGAATCGGCAAAACTAGTGTAGTCGAAACGAAAATTGAGTTAACGACCAACGAGGTAATCGCACAAGTCCCGTATAGAGTTCCGGAACCGAAAAAAGAAATCGTTGCGAAGAAAATTCAAGAGTTGCTCGACAACGATATTATAGCTCCGTCCGAATCAAGTTATGCGAGTCCAATGTTGCTTGTGAAGAAAAAAAATGGCGAACATCGACTTTGCGTGGACTACCGTCGGATTAATCAATTCACTCGAAAAGAATGCTACCCAATGCCCAATATCGAAGAAAGTTTACAAGAAGCAACGAAGTATCGAATCTACATATCGTTAGATCTTAACTGTGGTTATTATCAAATTCCTATAAAACGTAACAGTCGTAAATATACTGCAGTTGTGGTTCCTGATGGTCTATACGAGTTTAAACGGATGCCGTTCGGGCTGAAGAACGCACCAGTCCTATTTCTACAATTGATGGCGAAAATTAAAACGCGCTTGGAACCCAGCGATATGATTCACTACATGGACGATATGCTTGTCGGCGGCAACGAAGAAGAAAAACTTCTCGGAAAGTTTCAACGAATTTTAGGTGTAATAAAAGAATTTAATTTAACATTGAATATAAAAAAATGCGAATTTCTGAAAGATACTATCCAATTCTTGGGACATCAGTTGGGACCCAACGAGATAACGCCGGGTGAAATCAAGACCGAAGCCATACGAAATTTCAACATGCCTACAACGCAAACAGAGGTGCGGCGCTATTTAGGGTTAACGGGATATTTCCGTAAGTTTATACCAGGCTACGCAATTATATCCGAACCGTTGCGACAATTACTTAAGAAAAACGCCGTCTTTAAATGGACAGATCAACAAACAAACGCCTTTGTGAATCTAAATGAAGCACTAACAACCGGACCAGTATTAACGGGCTACCGAGTGGAAGCTGATCATCAAGTGCATACAGACGCGAGTGCCATCGGACTCGCAGGTGTTTTACTCCAAAATGACAGCGGAGATTGGAAGCCAGTGGCGTACTTTAGTCGATCTACCACACCGCTGGAAAGGAAATATCACAGTTACGAATTAGAAACGCTTGCAGTTGTCGAATCTGTAGACCGCTTTAAATATTACATCTATGGAAAGTCGTTTACGGTCATTACCGATTGCAATGCTGTAAAATTGGCCATGCAAAAGCGAGAAATGATACCACGTATAGCCAGATAGTGGCTTCGTATCCAAGACTATGACCTCATCATCGAACATCGAAGCGAGCAACGAATGGCGCACGTCGACGCACTAAGTCGTATGCCTAACGAAGACGGTTGCGATCTTGAGGAAGCGAGTTTGCGAGTCTGGAAGGCGGAAATAACTGAGGCAGATTGGCTTTACAGTATGCAATTACAAGACAGCAAACTTCAACAAATCGTAATGAAAATTGAGGAGAAGGATTCAGACATTATTAACGAGTATAAAATAATTAACGGACGACTGTACAAACGGTATAAAAACCAACAGCTCTTCGTAATACCAAAGGCTTTACGATGGAAGGTGACACATGATGCACATGTTAAAACAGGACACTTAAGCATTGACCGAACGATTGAATACTTACTACGGTCTATGTGGTTCGCTCGAATGCGAAACTTTGTCAAATCTTTTGTGAAAGCGTGCATTGATTGTGCCTTCACTAAGCGTCGAGGAGGTAAAAAGGAAGGTGAGTTACATTGCGACAAAATGGAGCCTATTCCGTTCAAAACAATACACATTGACCACCTGGGACCTTTTCCCCGAAGCCGAAAGTTAAACGAGTATATCCTGATTATTGTGGACAGTTTCACAAAATTTGTCATCGTCAGACCAGTGAAAAGTACGAACACTAAACAAGTCATCGCCATTCTGAATGAAGTTACCAGTTACGTTGGAACCCCTGAAACTATAATAAGTGATCCTGGTACCGCCTTTACGTCAAAAGAATTCGAAAGATACTGTAACGATCAACAAATCAAACACATACGCAACGCAGTCCGAACGCCACGAGCCAATGGCCAAGTCGAACGATTTAATCGCACCGTTTTATCCATGCTGCAACCATCAACACAAGATGACCGAACCTGGGACGAGCAACTACGAAGCATTCAATGTACATTGAACTCACTGATTAGCCAAACGACGGGAAAATCTCCAAACGAATTACTTTTTAGATTCAAGCCACGCGACATATTAGGTAACAAGCTGATCCAAATTCTCCAAGATGAAGACGATAATATTCCCATCACCCAAGAAGAACTCCAACACCGACGATTACTTGCTGCTAATAACACCGATAGTAAACGGGTAAACGCGAAAAAGCGTTTCGACGATAAACACAGGAAACCAACGAAATATGAGCAAGGTGATTTAGTTCTAGCAGAACGAAAACCAGCATCCACAGGCACGTCCCGCAAACTTGAATGTCGATATAAAGGACCGTTCGTAGTCACCGAAGTTCTCGATAATGACCGTTATGTCATCGAAGACCTACCAGGATCCGATCGAAAACAACGACATTATAAATCAATCTATGCGTCTGATCTCCTAAAGCCATGGTGTCAATTGCCGTACGAAGAAGAAACTGATTCCGAGCGCGAGGACGCTTGACGTCAGGAAGGGCCGACTGTTAACCTACATCCGAAACGCACAACTGGGCACCTTAAAAGTTTTAACAACAGGTGGTCACCTAACCTATGTTTGACAGCGAATGACACAATCGAGTGAAGTAGAATAACGGAAGTTCGATGGGTAGCGTCGTGAATAAATATATTGTTTTAGTTAAATAAAGTAAAGTAATGTTATGTAAAAAGAAAGTCTATTAACGTTTTGTAGTTAACGCAAAAACCAAATTTAAATTAAACCAAAGTTTAAACATACGTACAGACTTAACAAATAATTGAGGAGTTATAATTTTACCGCATACATGACCGAAATTTGGTGCGCATGCTTAAATATACACAGTGCGATTTGGTAGCACGCATACTTGGTCTGCATCGTCTATATCATGCTTTAGTTAACCATCCTCCACTTTCTTTAACTGCACTTGCAGCAATTTAGTATCATTAATATGATATGAATGAATACTTAGTATGTAGAATATTACCAATGTGGAAATAATCAAATATTTTTTGGCTGGTAAGTTTCTAGTATATACTTAGTAAAGTGAGGATTCCAATACACTTTCTAACGAAACACCGACAATAATGGGGTAACTATCAGAGGTAAAATTTATTGAACACACTCGAAATTTTCTGTCAATAAGGAAGCTTTTTAATATGTTATACATGTTGGAAGAAATAACGGTACTTAAATTATACCAGAGTTCGTATTTGCACACTCATGAGCAGCTCAGGCTCATGAGCAAGAGCTAATTATTACCTGAGCCCAAAATTGGCTCATATTGAAATTAGCTGCTCATGATATATCACGAGCCGGGAGCTCAGCTAAAAAATCAGCTTACTGGCAATAGTTTTTTATTACAATTTAGGCACATAAAATTTATTACATTTGTTTTCCGCATTCTAAGCAAATTTTTTTTTACATTCATGTAAAACTTTAAAATATTAATTTTTTTGTTTTCAAATTTTCCGAAACACAATATAATAATATAATTTAAAACTCTTGAATTAATATAAAATGACCTATTAAGTAAATGCACAAAATTCAAATAAATAGTAGCACGTGCCAAATTGTACAACGAAAACAACAACAAGAATACCATATATTTTTCTCATCCACAACAATGCGCATGAGATCTCATGAGCCTCAGCTCTTATTCCTGCTCACGAGAGTGAGCCAATTTCTAACATTATGGAGGCTGTTGCTCACGAACGTGAGCTCAGCTATTGGTTTGTTTTACGAACAACAACACGAAAATATTGAAGATATAGATAAATTTTAATAAATTCGATTGAAATAAATTCTAACCAGGGCCCTGTTGCACCAACACTTTTCACTTTTCACTTTGCAAATTTTTATGAGTTTTTGAGCATTTTTCTCTCATTGAGAACACAAAGCATTAATTTGAGAATTGAGTTATGCAAAGTTTTGAAAATACTCAAAAAATGCAAAGCGTTGCACCAATGTACTTTTCAATGAAAAGTAAAGTATGAAAAGAAAAGTGAAAAGTTGCATCAACACTTTTTACTTTGCGCTTTGCAAAAGTAAACTGCAAAACTTTACAAAAAAACTGCAAATGATTAATTCACTTTGCAAATTTTGCAAAGTGATTTCTTTCAATGCGTAAAATGAAAGAAGTCATTAATAAATAAATAAAAATAGTTTTAAAAAAATAGAAATAGAAAATTAGTTTAAGCAAATATTATTGCTGTTTTTGAAATAAATTTAGTTGCAATAATTAAAGGGATAAATTACCGGACAATACTTTTAAATTGTGAATTAAAGAGTTCAGTTTCTAAAAAAAATGTATAATACATTTAATATAAATATTTTATGTGAATTATTGTTTAAGCATGAACACTTATTTATTATAATGATCAGTTTATTATTATTATAGGTCTGTTATCGTTCAAATTCTCCGAATTATGAACTAAGAAAACACATGGGTAAAAAATATCCTATAATAGCTAACATTGTAACATTTTTAAATATCTAATTATCCGTATCTAATTATGATAATAAAAATATATTTCGAAAGACAATAGAAGAAAAAATCACAAGTGCCTGGACTTCCGTCGTTTTTTGAACCTTGTTTGAAATGTAATTAAAAATAATACAGTCCACTAAAATTAATAAAATTAGTTAAGTTAGTTATAAGGTAATTTTGTATAAATTGAGAGAAATGTTCTAAAAAAAATCAGTATTTTAGGCCCTTTATGCGTAGGTTTCTTTTGTATTGGGATAATGCACAGCGACAAGTAAACAACTCTTTAATAACTTATAATACTTTAAAATTAAATAGTAATGACAGATTTACAGCTAAATATTTATATAAAAGCAACTTATTATATTTGTTAACTTTGTTTTTCAATATAATTGTTGTTAAAACACCTCATACCCATACTCTTTACATATAAATTCTTTTTCTATAACTTTTCAAGCAGCAAAATTAATTAAAAGCATAAAAATTGTGTTTATGGATATATACAACTTCTTTATCTACGATTCAATGTCAATAAAAGAAATCATATACAAAAATTTTGTGTTTTTTATTAATGTATAACATATAATTGTACTAAAATTATACAATTATTAAAAATTATAATAATAAAATTTATTAAAATAAAATTTATTAAAATAAAATATTATTTTAAAACTTTTATTTTAAACAAAAATTAAACTCATAAGTACATGCTATGCATAAATCATGTCCTCATAGCATCAAAATATCAAAGAAACAAAAAAAAATATACAAAGAGAAACGAAATGCTTTCAAAAACCAATATCAAAATGAAAGTGATCTAATTTTTTGGTGCAACGCTTTGCTTTGCATTTTATGCAAAGACTTTGCAGTGAAATTTTTATTTGCAAAGTGCAAAGTAAATTATGTTAAGTCTTTGGTGCAACGCTTTTCACTTTTACTTTGCAAAAAAAAGTCACTCATAAGTTTTGCAAAGTGAAAAGTGAAAAGTGTTGGTGCAACAGGGCCCTGGGCCCTCTTTGTAAATTATTATGAGTTTTTGAGCATTTTTCTCTCATTGAGAACACAAAGCATTAAATTGAGAATTGAGTTAAGCAAAGTTTTGAAAACACTCAAAAAAGGCAAAGCGTTGCACCAATTACCGGTTTTTTTTGCATTTTCTGTTGCACCAATACTTTTTACTTTTAAAAAAATTTTTTTTATGAATAAATATAAAGTTAGTAAATTCTCTTATTGAGAGAAAAAAAATAGTTTAAATATCAAAATCATAAACAGGAATTATAAAGAAATAAGTTAACTTATAATAATTCATAATTCTTCCGTTAAAAAAACTTTTCTTCAAATAGAGTAAACTTAGCAATCAAAAAAAATTTTACAATTTTCTTCAAACCAACAATTAGTTTAGTTTTATAAAAAAAAAAACAAAATAAAAAAATCGAATAATGCCGAAAAAAAATTGCAAGCTTGACAAGTGAGGCGGTCCTCTAGTCCAAAAAAAACAAAATTTTTTTACAATAAAAAAAAATAAGCAAAAGAAAATTTCAAAAAAAGAAAATATAAAAATTGAAAAAAAACTATAAAGAAAATATATAGGCCCTCTGTACATATATTTTTAAAGACTTAGTTATAACTGTTCTGTTTCTCTAGAGGTTTCCACCGTTTTTTTTTCCTTTGAAATTCC
Source organism: Teleopsis dalmanni (assembly GCF_002237135.1). Lineage (NCBI taxonomy): Eukaryota > Metazoa > Arthropoda > Insecta > Diptera > Diopsidae > Teleopsis > Teleopsis dalmanni. The sequence goes on along the minus strand of NC_051846.1, from coordinate 93,863,109 downwards.
GTTAGATGTACGCCGTTCTTTATAGCCAATCTATACCTTTTGTAATGGTTTTGAGATATCCTTTTTTTTTCTTTTTTTCTTCTTCCTCCGGGGGGAATTCAGATGACCAATCTACAGCTTCACCAATTAGCACATTTTTATTTGCCACTAAACACCTTGGTTTATGTGCCACTTCAAAATTCGAGTTCAGTTTGTTAACCGCGACTTGTCATTAGTTTTTCTTCATAAAATTAATTCTTTAATTTCAATAATTCAGTAAATTTTCAGCAAAAGTTTATATTTATATTTGTAAAAAAAATTATGTTACACTTTGTATTCCACGTAAATATTGATTTGCAACATGTACATATTAATTAAATATATTTAAGAATAAATATCTTCATTGTTGCGCATAAAGCTAATGTCATTATTTGATTTTTTTTTCGTTTTTTTTTTCTTTCTAATTTTAATTTTTTATATATATATGTATATCATTTCTAAATATAATAACTTCAATTATTTTCAATTTTTAAATATCATTACTCAAATTACTCACTTGCTGATTCCTTACGAACCGTTTTCATGCGGAGACAAATGTGTACCTTTTCAGTCATGGTTAAATTTTCAACTCTTATTAGCATCCGACACACACAAGAACGTTTAGTCACCAGAAAAAGAGACCGAATAAAGTCTTTGCTAGATTTTTTATAGGCCAGTTCGCTTAACTGAAAACACCTGCTATAACGATCGTGGTACAGCCGAAGGTTCTTTAAAACTTTATACCACTTTCCGGTTACTAGGTTTTTCTCTCGTGAATTGCTTTTTCTTGTTTTAGCTGGCTTTGTTTTGGTTTTGATTACCTATCTTGGGGTGAATGAACTATTAAAAAGCTCAGTTTACTTTTTTATTTCCACAAAATTATGATTTGCCTTTTGTATTTACGCTGATTATTCCTACTTGGCAATACTATCTCTTCTCACTAAGTCAAATTTCGGTGCAGCTTTTCTTTATTTACTACTTTTGTTTTATTTTCATTGATAAAGTG
>NC_051846.1:93853237-93861985 GCF_002237135.1 Teleopsis dalmanni | reverse complement strand
TTATAAGCTCGTTCTAATTTAAAGCACGGCAAGCGCTTTGGTTGGTGTCACTAATTAAATAAAAATAAGTGACAAAACCTGAAATTTGAGCATTGAAAGTTTGTGCAGCCTTGGCTATTTGTGGATAAACACGATTAGTCATCGCTTCTAATTTGACAGGCACGAGTTCTAAGCCTGGCACTTGCAGTCATAACAAATTATATACGGACTATAAACTAATTAAATAAAATTCGATTATTTTCAAAGACCACTGATGAAGAGTACTTGGCAATACTCGAAACAGCGTTGTATGGTCAGCCAAATTTCAATAAATTAAAAATAAAAAATTTTTGTCTTTGTCCTTTCTTTGCTATAAGGTAAATTATTTAAATCATAACTTCGATAGTTTATATAACGATAATGCGTGAAATGTGCGAGAACTTTCTACAAAATTGTGGTAAGATAAACAATAATCGTTTCCGCGATGCGAATGAAAGTGAACAAAATCTTCAATCTTTCAATAAGGGAAAGACTATTATGTGATACAATTGTGGGAGTCAGGCCACGCTTCAGTAAATTGTTCAAGACCCCCAAAACGAACTCCATCGACGGCGAGTAAATGCTGTTAATAATACTGATAGCAAACGACCTTATGCTAAAACACGTTTCGACGGCAAAAATACGAAACCAACGAAATATGCAGACGGTTTATTTAGTTTTGGCAGAACGAGAACCAGCATCCATTGGCATGTCCCGTAAACATGAATGTCGGTATAAAGGAGTGTTCGTAGTTACCGAAGCTCGCGATAATGACCGTTATGTCATTGAAGACCTACCAGAATCCGATCGAAAACAATGGCACTGCAAATCAGTCTATGCGTCTGATATCCTGAAGCCATGGTGTCAATTACCGTACGAAGAAGAAACTGATTCAGAGCGCGAGGATGCTTAACGTTAGGAAGGGCCGACTGTAAAGCAACAACAGAAATGCAGAACTGGTCACCTTTAAAATTTAAACAACATGTGGTCATCCAAGATATGTGTGACAGCGAATGTCAAAAAGTGAGAGAATGGGATTAAGGGAAAAACGTTGAATGGCGTCAGTTGGGTAGCGTGGTTTCTCAAGATACTTTTCAATTAAATAAATAATTAAATTAAAATGTTATGTAAATAAAGTTTAAATTAAAATTAAATTAAAAATTGTAAATAAAAATGAATACATAAACATAAAATTAAGTATTAAACTTAAAAGACAAAAAAAATATTGTGCCCAAACATAAGTTAAATTATTTAAATCATAATTTATTTATAACTTTGAGAGTTTATATAAGTGGTAGTTTTTTTATCATAAAACATTTTTTTTATTTTGTAGAATTTTTTTCCTTCTATAAAATTGTCAATAAAAATAGTGTAAGCAAATGAAAGATAACCGTATAGTTTCATGTCTAAATCTTTATTGAAATTGTGTACATCAAAGTTATTATGCTTAACGTCTAAGTACATAGCGACACAGCGCATGTACATAACACTTATACTAATACATGTGCAAAACGTCGCAGCGCAAGCACATGCAGTTTATATTAAGTGTGCATAAACATATTTAACTAGCCAGCACATTCCACGACGCTTATCGCGTGGTGTCTAATTCCCGTTGCATAAATATCGCAAACAAAGTATGGGAATAAACTAAAGATTATTTATGTGCTGTGTCAATATGTGTATGCGCACTACACCTCCCCTTTTAGAGGAATAATGTAATAACTATGTTAAGAAATTATTCTCTAAGATAAATGTTATGTATATTAATGTAAGTTGATAAGTTAAGTATGTTAAGTTATACATTTAGTGTCAAAAAAAATTTTTTTTTTTTTTTTTTATTTTTTTTTATTTTTATAACATCATTAAATGTAATTAATTAACTAAATCTATGAAAATAATTATTCATTAAATAATTTTAACCTATCCTTATGTACCATTTGTGTTTTCCTTTTATTATTTTGTATTACTACATTACCTTTTTCGACTAAATTTATTACTGTAAATGGTCCTACGTATTTATTGTCTAACTTATGTCCTGCTTCATTTTTTAATAATACCTTATCTCCTACGGTTAACTCTATATTTCTTGTTTCCTTATCATAATTTTCTTTTTGTTTTATTTTGGCCTTTTCGAGAAGCATTTTTGCTCTAGTATAGGCAGTTTCTAATCTAAATTTTACTTCCTCACTATAATCTTCTATATTATAAATAGGATCTACTTGGGTTATTTTACTAAATGTTTGAAAGTTATTAGGAACTCTTCCATAGACCAACTCGTATGGACAATATCCATGTACACTTGAAGGAGTGGTGTTAAAACAATACGTAAAGTATTTTATCCACTCGTCCCAATCACTTTTATCAACATTAATGTACGATCTAATGTACTCGTTGAAAGTTCGGTGACTGCGTTCAACAGTCCCTAGTGTTTGGTGGTGGTGAGCAGTCGATGTAACATTGTTAATTTTTAAATATTTACAAAGATCGGTCATTATTGAATTTTTATATTCTGTTCCCATGTCCGTAATGAACGTCTTCATTGGGCCATGTACCAGTATAAAATTTTCAAATATGGCCTTAGCGATCGTTTTTGCGCTTTTATTTGGTACAGGTATTGTTACCAAATATTTAGTTAAGTCACATATAATAGTGACGGCGTATTCATTGCCATTTTCCGTTTCCGGTAATGGACCAATGGTATCGATTAGCACAATATCAAACGCATTGCTAGGCGTTTCTGTCAACGTTAGTGGGGTTTTTGAATGTCTTATAGTTTTGGACATTTGGCATTGCTTGCATGCCTTAATGTACTTGGATATATCCTTTTTCATATTCTTCCAATAAAAATATCTCTTGATTTTTCCGTACGTACGTGTAATTCCTGTATGATTACCTTCTGCGGGGTCATCATGATATTTCGACATTGTACTAAGTATTCCTTCCTTTTCTCTTTCGTTTATGATGGTCACCTTAGGTAGTAGCGCTGTTGTTAACTGTCTTAATGCAGTATTGCCCGTTTTTTTAAATAATTGTTGCGAAACAGATTCAAAGATTTGTTCGCTAGGTGCCATTTGAACTTGAGTGATTTTCCGTATACCGGCTTCTTTTTCAAGCCGTATGAAGAATTGATTTAGATCAAATTTTCCATTTATATACAAATCGTCAATATATATTCGTGTTATAACTGTTTTCCCATGCTTTAAATAGCATTTATTGGTAGACAATTTTAACCTTACGAATTTTTTAACGTCATTATATTTAATGACTTCATAAACGTTGGGCTTATATTTTATTTTCACATTATTTAAACTTAGTGTGTAGTTACCTGCGCAGGTTTCTTCACTTTGTCGAGTTTCGGATCTGGTAGTAACTTTATATATTTTATCCATTTGAACAGTTTGTTCTTTTAGTTGTTCCATTGTAATTCGTGAAAGTGCGTCTGCAACTTGGTTTTGCTTCCCCTTGAGGTATTCAACTGTAAAGTCATATTCTTCCAGGTCTAACCTCATTCTTGTTAGTTTAGAGGTTGGGTTCTTCATGGAAAATAAATATGATAATGGTCTGTGATCTGTTTTGACCAGAAATTGTGTCCCATAAATATACGGTTTAAAATGAAGTATTGCCCAGTGAATTGCTGTGAGCTCTTGCTCAATAGTAGATTTATTACTTTCCCCTTTTGTAAATGTTTTTGATGCAAATGCAACTGGAAGTTGAACTCCGTCATACTCTTGACTGAGTACTGCACCGCATGCAACTTTACTTGCATCAGTAGTGATGCAAAATTGTTTTGAAAAATCGGGGTATTGCAACAGTGTGGGTTTTAGTAATTCCCTTTTTAGATGGTTGAATGCCTCATTGCATTCTGTTGTCCATTTAAATTCTACATTTTTCTTGCAAAGTTGCGTTATATAACGCGAATAATAAGAAAAGTTTTTAATAAATCTTCTGTAATAGTTGCAAAATGCAACGAATCGTCTAGCACCGTCAGCGTTTATTGGTATGGGATAGTTTTTTATAGCTTCATATTTTTTGTCATCCGGTAGGATGCCTTTATTTGTACACTTATGCCCTAAATAAGTGACTTCGTGCATAAAAAATGAACACTTTTCTGGATGTAATTTCAGGTTATACTCTCGACATAGTTCGAAGACCTTTGTTAAATTGTTCAGCATGTGCTTTTCAGAACATCCTATTACAATCAAATCATCCATATATAGAAAAGCTTCAGTTGGCTCTAGGCCAGAAAATGCTAACGTCATCATACGCTGAAAGGAATTTGGTGCTAATTTTAGTCCGTATGGAAGTCGTTTGAAACGATACGAACCAGTACTAGTTGAGAAAGAGGTGACATCTCTTGATTTTTCGTCAAGTTCGATCTGGTGAAATCCGGACATTAGGTCGAGACATGAAAAATATTTTGCTCTTCCCAATTGATCGAGTATGTCTTCTATTCTAGGGAGTGGAAATTTGTCTGCTAGTAATTTTTTATTTATTTGGCGGTAGTCCACTACTAACCGCCATCTTTTCGTGTTTGAATTGGGTAAAGATTTTTTCTGCACTAGTAAAAGTGGGCTATTGTATTCGGACTGGGATGGTTCCACTAAACCGTCGTCTACTAATTTTTGGACTTGTTTCTTAATTTCGTCCTTATACGCATATGGGGTTCTATAATTCTTAATATATATTGGTTCATCATCTTTAAGTCTTATTTTTTGTTTATAAAAATTATTTGTTGTTATTGGTTCTGATTCGAGTCCAAAGACATCACTGTAACTATTGCATATCTTAGTTAATTGTGCTTGAAATTGTTTAGGAAAATTTTTACTAAGTAATGAGAGTACTTCACTTTTTCGGTTTTCTTGAATTTTATTATGGTTTGTTATTTGGTAATTGGAAAGACTTTCTGTCTGAATACTATTGAGACTAAGTGTTTTATTTGTTGTATTCGTATTTATAATACGAATAAATGGGTTTTTGGTATTAACAATTGTATTGGCAATCAGTATACCTGGTTGCGGTTCCTGATTGACTACTAATACTTGGTTTTCTTCCGAGTCAACGTGTACCTGTCTGATTACTTCAGAACGTGCTGGTAAAATAATTTTGTTCGTATTAGAGTGAAGTATCGGTAAGTGAATGTTCAGACATGGACTATTGGGTCTTAGTATCAACCAATCTTGTTCCTTGTTGAAATCTATTAGACAATTGTACTTTTTTATAAAGTCCATGCCTAAAATTCCATCACAAGGAATAGGGAAATTTTCGTGTACTACATGAAATTCATGTGATACCAGAAATTTACTGACTCTGAGATCTATACATGTTGATCCTAATGACTCTATTGTACCTTGCCCTATACCTGTTATACGTGTGGTGCAAAGTGTATTCAAGGAGTACTCAAAGTTAATTTGTTTTAATAAGGAAATTTCAGCACCTGTATCAACTAGAAGTGTTAACAGTTTATTTGTGTTATTGTTATTTACCTGTATAAAGATGCTTAGACTTAGATGAATATTATATACTTTTTTTAGTTGGTTAATTATTGATTTCTCAAGGGGACATTCGGGTTTTCCGGATCCTGATCTTCCCGTGCAATCACTCGCACATACCTGTTTCCAGGATTCCCACCATTATTGTTTTGGTAGTTCCGACGTCTGTAGTTGTTGTTTTGCCAGTTATTGTTATTGTTGGCATATCGATTGTACCTAGGTTGCCTTCCAGTGCCGCGATAATTGCCACGGTAATTTCCACGATAATTACCGCGATTATTGTGCTGAAATGCGCCGTTAGATTGTGATTTGTAATGAAGAATTGTGTCTTCTTTTCCTGTCGCATTTATGCAGCTAGTGACGAACTTAGTTACTGCATCGCTCATTGTTTTGAACTGACCGGCTTCCATTATCAGTTTAACCTTCTCTAATGAGCAATTCTTAGTCATAGCGTTGACCGCTTGCTCGGTCGAGTATTTCTCTGCTTGTTCCCGAGATAAACCATCTGAAATGTATGCACATTGTAGAGATTTTGTTAAAGATTCTATTTCTTTAACATATTGGTTAGCCGTTTTACTCCTTTGCTGTATGTTCATTAGCTTGGCTGTGAGTACTGATACCGACTCACCTTTAACAGTGGATTTAAGTTTATCTGTTATTTGGCTCAATGATACTTCATTCTCTATCAGACTTCTTGTTGCTCCTTTAAGTTTTGTCTTCACAAGGGCTACAGCTGTTGCTTCATGACCATCCTTAAAAGTATCGACGATAGATAGAGCATCTAGAAAACTTTGCAAATTTTCTGGTGTTCCGTCAAAGTCAGGGGTGACTTTGGTCGCTGTGTTTAGGAATTCTACTACTGTCATAGGCATTTTGATTTCAGAGTCTGGGTAATTAGAAGAAGAGTCTGAGTCTATGTTTAATTCTATATTAATAGAAATTTTTTCATTTAATGTTGTGGGTATTTCAATATTGATGCCTCTTTTTAAGGTAACTTTGATGGCTTTTTCACGGAGGTCTCCAAAGATTTTCCTCGCTTCCGCTTTGTGTGCGGTTGTGAACCTATTAAAGTGTACGTTTAAAAGTACCCGAATACTTTCTAAACTTTGTAATAATAACGTACAGTGTTTGTGTAGTGTTGTAGCACTAACAGGTCTGTCTATTGCCATACATTTATATGACTTGTAAAACGTTTCTTTTAGGAAGCGTATTTTATTCAATATTGTTTGCCATTCCATCAAACAATATTATTTTTTCAATTGTAAATTAAATTTACGAAAATCTTAACAATTTGGGTGCATAAGTTATATTAAACTATTTAAATTTTACAGATAATTCTATAACATAGCCATTATAAGCTAAAATTCAACTATTATATAAAATTTAATACTAAATTTTCTTATACAACTACAGATTGGGAACTCAAAATTATAGTAAAAATATTCTATATATTTTAAGTATTAATCCAGTAATGAATTTTTAACTAAATGCAGCAAAGAGAAGAGAAAAAAAAAATTACTAAACTGAAATTAAGCATTTTAAATATTGTCTGTTGAAACTGCACGTTTCATATATTTCCTTTTAATTGAAGCTCTGTACGTTCCTATTAATTTGAGAACAATTTGTCCTATCACTATAACAACAAGAATTAGCAAAAGGAAATTTGTGGTTTTTAAATCGCTTAGATCTGTTTGTACTTCCACTTCATTAACTACATTGGCCTGAGGCCTGTCGAACTTGGCTTTTGTGCCACACATTTCCAAATAATATTAATTAATGAAGATAAAACACATATAACACATAAATATAAATATATATATGACAGTGACGACGCGTGCCCTATCTGAAGTTGGCTCTCTTCTTTATAGTTTTTACATTAACAATATAAATATATGAGATCTTTTATTAATAATAACTATATTATATAAGGCAATAATATAGTCGCAATATTATATTAACAATTCATTAACAAAAGAACATATTAAACAAATTAAATTAATAATTTATATATAAATTTAATATTATATCAATATGGAAGAAACAAAACTTTTTACATAATTCTCGTAACATCAAACCAACTTTTTTCAAACAAAAGAGTTTTAACTCAGAACCATACATGTTTATCCAGTGATCAAACAAAATCAAACCCACTTGCAACGTACAAATGTGCGCACAAGTACTCCGCACAGTAAGAACAGAAATTCGTGGGTGCTACTGTTAAAAGGGGAGAGACGAAATGTGATAGAAATGTATGCTGAGATGAGCTGCAAACTTCAGCCGCTCACGCAACCACTTTGGCAAATCATCATGTTGGATTCGTATGCATGCAGTTGATATTCGAATACAACAAAAATTTACTCTCATACAATTCCCACTATATAAATCTCTATCTCTGATATTACGAATGGGAGCACACGCACATTATTTTGTTCATATGCAACGTATGAATGTGCTGCCAACTTCTTTGCACACAAAGGGGAGAGACGAAATAAAATAGAAATGTTCTGTGATTTGAGCTGCAAATATATGTATGAGCACAACTAACAAGTATAGCAGCTAACAGAAGCAAATTGATTGAGTTTTCATAGACAATTATATTTAATTGTTTTTGCTAAAACTTTAAAAAAATATATTTATATGGAAATGTAATAAATAATAATAATTCTTGATGTGAAGATACTTAATAAATTTATATTTCAATGTTATTTGACATTTTGGAAATTATGTTAGGGTGTTCACCGCACACCTCCGCACCTTAGAGCAATCCTTATCACCTGATATATGAAATATAATTAATGGAAAGCTTATTGTTAACGTTAAAATAAAATTAGTACATTCAAGAATAATAAAAAAAACTTATGTATATAAAAATAATATTTAAAGATTTAAAAGTATTTTTATATATAAAAAATTATCTAACATTTTTTTTAAAGTAATTTCCAGAATATAAAAAAATATTATTGATTTTACAGGTTATTTCAAACTAATAAAATTTTCATTTCTATAAAATATATATTTTTTTTTTTTTAAATTTTTAATCTACTTGCTTGCATTCCCTTATATTTGGCATTATGTAGCAGCTGTTGTATTGCTGTGGTTGATGACTGTGACTTTTCCTTTTTGCGAGTGGGAAAAAAAATTTGTGCACCGTTATTTGTTTCATTTCACACGCTTGTCGATAACTGTTTTTTTTTTTTTTTTTTCACAAAATGGTTTTTTATTCCTTGGAATAAATATTTTT
>NC_051846.1:93836663-93853137 GCF_002237135.1 Teleopsis dalmanni | reverse complement strand
TTCTATATATGGATGATTTGATTGTAATAGGATGTTCTGAAAAGCACATGCTGAACAATTTAACAAAGGTCTTCGAACTATGTCGAAAGCATAACCTGAAATTACATCCAGAAAAGTGTTCATTTTTTATGCACGAAGTCACTTATTTAGGGCATAAGTGTACAAATAAAGGCATCCTACCGGATGACAAAAAATATGAAGCTATAAAAAACTATCCCATACCAATAAACGCTGACGGTGCTAGACGATTCGTTGCATTTTGCAACTATTACAGAAGATTTATTAAAAACTTTTCTTATTATTCGCGTTATATAACGCAACTTTGCAAGAAAAATGTAGAATTTAAATGGACAACAGAATGCAATGAGGCATTCAACCATCTAAAAAGGGAATTACTAAAACCCACACTGTTGCAATACCCCGATTTTTCAAAACAATTTTGCATCACTACTGATGCAAGTAAAGTTGCATGCGGTGCAGTACTCAGTCAAGAGTATGACGGAGTTCAACTTCCAGTTGCATTTGCATCAAAAACATTTACAAAAGGGGAAAGTAATAAATCTACTATTGAGCAAGAGCTCACAGCAATTCACTGGGCAATACTTCATTTTAAACCGTATATTTATGGGACACAATTTCTGGTCAAAACAGATCACAGACCATTATCATATTTATTTTCCATGAAGAACCCAACCTCTAAACTAACAAGAATGAGGTTAGACCTGGAAGAATATGACTTTACAGTTGAATACCTCAAGGGGAAGAAAACCAAGTTGCAGACGCACTTTCACGAATTACAATGGAACAACTAAAAGAACAAACTGTTCAAATGGATAAAATATATAAAGTTACTACCAGATCCGAAACTCGACAAAATAAAGAAACCTGCGCAGGTAACGATACACTAAGTTTAAATAATGTGAAAATAAAATATAAGCCCAACGTTTATGAAGTCATTAAATATAATGACGTTAAAAAATTCGTAAGGTTAAAATTGTCTACCAAGAAATGCTATTTAAAGCATGGGAAAACAGTTATAACACGAATATATATTGACGATTTGTATATAAATGGAAAATTTGATCTAAATCAATTCTTCATACGGCTTGAAAAAGAAGCCGGTATACGGAAAATCACTCAAGTTCAAATGGCACCTAGCGAACAAATCTTTGAATCTGTTTCGCAACAATTATTTAAAAAAATGGGCAATACTGCATTAAGACAGTTAACAATAGCGCTACTACCTAAGGTGACCATCATAAACGAAAGAGAAAAGGAAGAAATACTTAGTACAATGTCGAGATATCATGATGACCCCGCAGAAGGTGGTCATACAGGAATTACACGTACGTACGGAAAAATCAAGAGATATTTTTATTGGAAGAATATGAAAAAGGATATATCCAAGTACATTAAGGCATGCAAGCAATGCCAAATGTCCAAAACTATAAGACATTCAAAAACCCCACTAACGTTGACAGAAACGCCTAGCAATGCGTTTGATATTGTGCTAATCGATACCATTGGTCCATTACCGGAAACGGAAAATGGCAATGAATACGCCGTCACTATTATATGTGACTTAACTAAATATTTGGTAACAATACCTGTACCAAATAAAAGCGCAAAAACGATCGCTAAGGCCATATTTGAAAATTTTATACTGGTACATGGCCCAATGAAGACGTTCATTACGGACATGGGAACAGAATATAAAAATTCAATAATGACCGATCTTTGTAAATATTTAAAAATTAACAATGTTACATCGACTGCTCACCACCACCAAACACTAGGGACTGTTGAACGCAATCACCGAACTTTCAACGAGTACATTAGATCGTACATTAATGTTGATAAAAGTGATTGGGACGAGTGGATAAAATACTTTACGTATTGTTTTAACACCACTCCTTCAAGTGTACATGGATATTGTCCATACGAGTTGGTCTATGGAAGAGTTCCTAATAACTTTCAAACATTTAGTAAAATAACCCAAGTAGATCCTATTTATAATATAGAAGATTATAGTGAGGAAGTAAAATTTAGATTAGAAACTGCCTATACTAGAGCAAAAATGCTTCTCGAAAAGGCCAAAATAAAACAAAAAGAAAATTATGATAAGGAAACAAGAAATATAGAGTTAACCGTAGGAGATAAGGTATTATTAAAAAATGAAGCAGGACATAAGTTAGACAATAAATACGTAGGACCATTTACAGTAATAAATTTAGTCGAAAAAGGTAATGTAGTAATACAAAATAATAAAAGGAAAACACAAATGGTACATAAGGATAGGTTAAAATTATTTAATGAATAATTATTTTCATAGATTTAGTTAATTAATTACATTTAATGATGTTATAAAAATAAAAAAAAATAAAAAAAAAAAAAAAAAATTTTTTTTGACACTAAATGTATAACTTAACATACTTAACTTATCAACTTACATTAATATACATAACATTTATCTTAGAGAATAATTTCTTAACATAGTTATTACATTATTCCTCTAAAAGGGGAGGTGTAGTGCGCATACACATATTGACACAGCACATAAATAATCTTTAGTTTATTCCCATACTTTGTTTGCGATATTTATGCAACGGGAATTAGACACCACGCGATAAGCGTCGTGGAATGTGCTGGCTAGTTAAATATGTTTATGCACACTTAATATAAACTGCATGTGCTTGCGCTGCGACGTTTTGCACATGTATTAGTATAAGTGTTATGTACATGCGCTGTGTCGCTATGTACTTAGACGTTAAGCATAATAACTTTGATGTACACAATTTCAATAAAGATTTAGACATGAAACTATACGGTTATCTTTCATTTGCTTACACTATTTTTATTGACAATTTTATAGAAGGAAAAAAATTCTACAAAATAAAAAAAATGTTTTATGATAAAAAAACTACCACTTATATAAACTCTCAAAGTTATAAATAAATTATGATTTAAATAATTTAACTTATGTTTGGGCACAATATTTTTTTTGTCTTTTAAGTTTAATACTTAATTTTATGTTTATGTATTCATTTTTATTTACAATTTTTAATTTAATTTTAATTTAAACTTTATTTGCATAACATTTTAATTTAATTATTTATTTAATTGAAAAGTATCTTGAGAAACCACGCTACCCAACTGACGCCATTCAACGTTTTTCCCTTAATCCCATTCTCTCACTTTTTGACATTCGCTGTCACACATATCTTGGATGACCACATGTTGTTTAAATTTTAAAGGTGACCAGTTCTGCATTTCTGTTGTTGCTTTACAGTCGGCCCTTCCTAACGTTAAGCATCCTCGCGCTCTGAATCAGTTTCTTCTTCGTACGGTAATTGACACCATGGCTTCAGGATATCAGACGCATAGACTGATTTGCAGTGCCATTGTTTTCGATCGGATTCTGGTAGGTCTTCAATGACATAACGGTCATTATCGCGAGCTTCGGTAACTACGAACACTCCTTTATACCGACATTCATGTTTACGGGACATGCCAATGGATGCTGGTTCTCGTTCTGCCAAAACTAAATAAACCGTCTGCATATTTCGTTGGTTTCGTATTTTTGCCGTCGAAACGTGTTTTAGCATAAGGTCGTTTGCTATCAGTATTATTAACAGCATTTACTCGCCGTCGATGGAGTTCGTTTTGGGGGTCTTGAACAATTTACTGAAGCGTGGCCTGACTCCCACAATTGTATCACATAATAGTCTTTCCCTTATTGAAAGATTGAAGATTTTGTTCACTTTCATTCGCATCGCGGAAACGATTATTGTTTATCTTACCACAATTTTGTAGAAAGTTCTCGCACATTTCAAAATGTCCACAAATAGCCAAGGCTGCACAAACTTTCAATGCTCAAATTTCAGGTTTTGTCACTTATTTTTATTTAATTAGTGACACCAACCAAAGCGCTTGCCGTGCTTTAAATTAGAACGAGCTTATAAACTACAGCTTTATTTGGAAACACAAGTTCAACGAATTGAAAGTTAATCTTTGAGCTTGCCTATTTTTGTTTCAAAGCTATTCTTTTTGTAGAGACAACTGTTATGCATATTTTTTAACTTACTATATGTAAAGCGCCTTTTTTGGGTGCAATTTTACAAAGAAGCTATGCAAATGTTTCTCTACAAGATCGCTTATCGCATTAAGGAAAAGCTGAACAATATTATTGTTCATATTTCCTATAATTCTAATTTTTAATTGTCAATTTTTTCTTGCCGATAATGAGTTCTAAGCCTGGCACTTGCAGTCCAAACAAATTATATACGGACTATAAACTAATTAAATAAAATTCGATTATTTCCAAAGACCACTGATGAAGAGTACTTGGCAAACTCGAAACAGCGTTGTATGGTCAGCCAAATTTCAATAAATTAAAAATAAAAAATTTTTGTCTTTGTCCTTTCTTTGCTATTCGAATCCGTCTAACTTTTAAATAGTTTCTTTCGTCATAAAAAGACACGCCATTATCGGCAAGAAAAAATTAACCTTAATTTACCTTATGTTTAGGAACAATATTTTTTTTATTTTTTTTTTTATATATCCAAAAGAAAGGTTTCAATAGCAATGCACTTCATATTCCTTATTCCCTTCCATTAATATTTAATTATTCAAACAAAAATAAAAAAAACATACAAATAAGCTAAGAGATACTCACCACAGTAGTTGATATAACGTCACCGCTTCACTGCTGTACATTTACCTGTGCAACAAATCTTACGTATTTTTGATTTTATCTAAATTTGTAACTATCACTAGAAAATAAACAAAAAAAAAATCAATTCAGAAGTGTAAGCTTGCATAAAGTTTAAACGTCTAAAACTGCTCTCATAGAAAAATACGCAGGAGGAGTAGGTACAAACGTACGTACGGAAAAATCAAGAGATATTTTTATTGGAAGAATATGAAAAAGGATATATCCAAGTACATTAAGGCATGCAAGCAATGCCAAATGTCCAAAACTATAAGACATTCAAAAACCCCACTAACGTTGACAGAAACGCCTAGCAATGCGTTTGATATTGTGCTAATCGATACCATTGGTCCATTACCGGAAACGGAAAATGGCAATGAATACGCCGTCACTATTATATGTGACTTAACTAAATATTTGGTAACAATACCTGTACCAAATAAAAGCGCAAAAACGATCGCTAAGGCCATATTTGAAAATTTTATACTGGTACATGGCCCAATGAAGACGTTCATTACGGACATGGGAACAGAATATAAAAATTCAATAATGACCGATCTTTGTAAATATTTAAAAATTAACAATGTTACATCGACTGCTCACCACCACCAAACACTAGGGACTGTTGAACGCAATCACCGAACTTTCAACGAGTACATTAGATCGTACATTAATGTTGATAAAAGTGATTGGGACGAGTGGATAAAATACTTTACGTATTGTTTTAACACCACTCCTTCAAGTGTACATGGATATTGTCCATACGAGTTGGTCTATGGAAGAGTTCCTAATAACTTTCAAACATTTAGTAAAATAACCCAAGTAGATCCTATTTATAATATAGAAGATTATAGTGAGGAAGTAAAATTTAGATTAGAAACTGCCTATACTAGAGCAAAAATGCTTCTCGAAAAGGCCAAAATAAAACAAAAAGAAAATTATGATAAGGAAACAAGAAATATAGAGTTAACCGTAGGAGATAAGGTATTATTAAAAAATGAAGCAGGACATAAGTTAGACAATAAATACGTAGGACCATTTACAGTAATAAATTTAGTCGAAAAAGGTAATGTAGTAATACAAAATAATAAAAGGAAAACACAAATGGTACATAAGGATAGGTTAAAATTATTTAATGAATAATTATTTTCATAGATTTAGTTAATTAATTACATTTAATGATGTTATAAAAATAAAAAAAAATAAAAAAAAAAAAAAAAAAATTTTTTTGATACTAAATGTATAACTTAACATACTTAACTTATCAACTTACATTAATATACATAACATTTATCTTAGAGAATAATTTCTCTAAGATAATTAAATCACCGTCTGCATATTTCGTTGGTTTCATATTTTTGCCGTCGAAACGTGTTTTAGCATAAGGTCGTTTGCTATCAGTATTATTAACAGCATTTACTCGCCGTCGATGGAGTTCGTTTTGGGGGTCTTGCACAATTTACTGAAGCGTGGCCTGACTCCCACAATTGTATCACATAATAGTCTTTCCCTTATTGAAAGATTGAAGATTTTGTTCACTTTCATTCGCATCGCGGAAACGATTATTGTTTATCTTACCACAATTTTGTAGAAAGTTCTCGCACATTTCACGCATTATCGTTATATAAACTATCGAAGTTATGATTTAAATAATTTACCTTAATAGCAAAGAAAGGACAGAGACAAAAATTTTTTATTTTTAATTTATTGAAATTTGGCTGACCATACAACGCTGTTTCGAGTATTGCCAAGTACTCTTCATCAGTGGTCTTTGGAAATAATCGAATTTTATTTAATTAGTTTATAGTCCGTATATAATTTGTTCGGACTGCAAGTGCCAGGCTTAAAACTCGCGCCTGTCAAATTAGAAGCGATGACTAATCGTGTTTATCCACAAATAGCCAAGGCTGCACAAACTTTCATTGCTCAAATTCTAGGTTTTGTCACTTATTATTATTTAATTAGTGACACCAACCAAAGCACTTGCCGTGTTTTAAATTAGAACGAGCTTATAAACTACAGCTTTATTTGAAACGAACTTGTGTTTCCAAATAAAGCTGTAGTTTATAAGCTCGTTCTAATTTAAAGCACGGCAAGTGCTTTGGTTGGTTTTTCCAAATAAAGCTGTAGTTTATAAGCTCGTTATAAGTGACAAAACCTGGAATTTGAGCATTGAAAGTTTGTGCAGCCTTGGTTATTTGTGGATAAACATGATTAGTCAACGCTTCTAATTTGACAGACACGAGTTCTAAGCCTGACACTTGCAGTCCGAACAAATTATATACGGACTATAAACTAATTAAATAAAATTCGATTATTTCCAAACACCACTGATGAAGAGTACTTGGCAATACTCGAAACAGCGTTGTATGGTCAGCCAAATTTCAATAAATTAAAAATAAAAAATTTTTGTCTTTGTCCTTTCTTTGCTATTCGAATCCGTCTAACTTTTAAATAGTTTCTTTCGTCATAAAAAGACACGCCATTATCGGCAAGAAAAAATTAACCTTAATTTACCTTATGTTTAGGAACAATATTTTTTTTATTTTTTTTTTTATATATCCAAAAGAAAGGTTTCAATAGCAATGCACTTCATATTCCTTATTCCCTTCCATTAATATTTAATTATTCAAACAAAAATAAAAAAAACATACAAATAAGCTAAGAGATACTCACCACAGTAGTTGATATAACGTCACCGCTTCACTGCTGTACATTTACCTGTGCAACAAATCTTACGTATTTTTGATTTTATCTAAATTTGTAACTATCACTAGAAAATAAACAAAAAAAAAATCAATTCAGAAGTGTAAGCTTGCATAAAGTTTAAACGTCTAAAACTGCTCTCATAGAAAAATACGCAGGAGGAGTAGGTACGTTACTGGAGTCTTTGCTGTTGGGATGAAAGGCAGGTACCGAAGATATTTTTCTAATGATTATTGGTTGTGACGGCAAAGGATCTACATATGTTAGAGCCCGTTGGCGATAGGTTGTAATTTTAGTAACGCTACAGTCACAAAAAAAAACACAACGCACCGCACTCTATTGTCTTCAATTTACATTTAATTATTTTAGAATATTTCGGTATGGCTTTCACGTTATATAGTTTACACTTAAAATATAGTCTTAGTGATTTAAAAAAAAATCGTTGTCTATGATTCTAATTAGATTATTTTAATTTTTTCAGTTGAATTCACGTTCGGCTTTTTGTAAAAAAAATATATTCATATTTTGTATATACTTAAACTTAGTATTTTACTCTGCAGTTTTACTGATTTTCAAATTCGTTGTGTATAATTTTATTTAGATTACTTTAATTTTCCCGGTTGATCATATTCATGTTTTATATATATTTAAACCAAAAAGGACAAGCTGCCCCTAATAAAATTGCTCGACCTCCTCCTATTGTTATCAATGGCATAAATGATTTCAAAAAATTGCATTTCTGTGGAAAACCTCCACGATGTTTTAAATGCGCTGGTAAACAATTAACTTTGAAGTGCCAAAAGACACTGTCCGATAAGCCTAAATGCTGCAACTGTGGCGAACCGCATCCAGCAAACTATCGTGGTTGTATATTTGCTAAAGAATTACAAAGAATAAAATTAAAAAACAAAGGTGACAAAACTAAGGCTGACGAAAATAATCAAGTTGCTGTAACAAAAAGTAAATCCAAAATTACTGGACCTACTAGTGTTAGAACAGTCACTTACGCCCAAACTGTAAAGGGACCCATTCAAAGTACTGAATCACAAAGCAACAACGCGTTGTCAATTATCTTAACAAAACTTAATCTACAAGAAGAGGTATTTAAACCCTCGAACAATGTCTGAGCGTGCTTGAGCACAATATGCAATTTTTAGATTATGATTAATCGTTTGAAACTATTCTTATAGAATGCGAATGGCTTAACCAAACATAAAAATGAACTCGAAGTCGTATTAAATAGCGAAAACATTGATATCGGTTTAATCGCTGAAACTCATTTTACTAAGCAATCGCACATAACGTTTAAAAACTATATTCTATACCATACCATACATCCCGATAATTGCGCTAGGGGTGGCAGCGCTGTCATAATTAGAAACTCGATAAAACATCACTTACTAGAACAATTTAGCACAATTGAATTTCAAGCTACTTCTGCATTATATAGCATTATATAGTCCTCCCAGACATCAGTTGAAGTGCGCAGACTACTTATCTCTTTTTAACCGGTTTCAAGGCCGTTTTATAATTGGAGGAGACTTCAACGCAAAAAATAGACTTACTCCAACGAAAAGAAGAGAAATGTACAAAGCCATGCAACTTGTAATGTTTAATGAATGCTGGTATGTAAGCAAGATCTCCCAATAACGTGAGACGTAATATATATGAACAGTTATTCCTGCTTAATACGAGCATGCATCCTAATCCTATTGATGCAATCAAGAACAAGTAATGAAGCGGCTTGTTTCCGCTGGTAACTAGGCCAGTGTTACGTGGCCAGAAGGGTGTGAGAATAAAATCAATAACGCATCAGTTTGCAGTCATAAGTATATTCTGATTTTATTTAACAATAATTTGGGTTTTTATACAATATTCTAGTTTGTAGCGATCTCAAGACTCCGCCTCTTCATTCCAGACCAAACCTGGAAAAGTATAACGGCAGCCAATCAAAGTGATTGCTGACCTTGCAGAATGCATTGCATTGCAACTACACTGTTTGCTCATTTAGGTCAAACGTTATAGTTATTATTAGAGTGCATTGACAATATTGCTTGCACATGTCTATTGCAATATAGGAAATATTATTATTGAAAGTATTGTAACATGTGTTCAGCAATCGTCAAATATTGGAACAGCGTGTGGCAATACTTTCGTTGGTAATACGAAACTCTTTTGTTTATGTCGCTTTACTTATGCTTCTTGTGCGGTAATTCATAAATTTGCTTATTTTAATTTATAAGTAATGTTAAGTGTGTTAAGTTATTGTAAAATAAAACAGTTTGCAAAGCTTTTAAGATTTTAACCTAGTTTATTTATTATATTGATAGTAGCAGTTTTTAATATATATATTATTTCATTCGCTCCAAAGCAACCAAAAAAAACCTCCACTCTACGCGTCGTATTTCGCCATACTCCTCTTTAAACGTCAAACGCTCGATTTGCTATTTTTGCACACTCATGGTTGCATTTTCGTATTTTAATTTTTCGTGTTTTTACAGTCGGCCTCCTGACATCTCAAAGCGACCCCGCTTTGTCCGTCGATTCGGCAACGTTATCATTGTCGTCATCATCGTCGTTATCAGCCTCGCTGCTACTGTCATCGTAAGGCAACTGACACCATCGCTTGATCTTATCGAACGAATACACCGAGGTGTACTGCCGCTGTGTTCGTTTGGAGTTGGGTAAATCGTTGACTACATATCGGTCTTTGTCGAGTACTTTAGTAATAATGAAGGGGCCTTTATAACGCGGCTCTAGTTTCCTCGACTCACCCGTGCTATACGGCTCGTTTTGGACTAATACTAGATCACCCTCTTGAAATTTCGTTGGCTGTAAGTACCGCTTGTCGTATCGGCTTTTAGCTTTAGCTCGCTCATCAGTAATTCGTTCTGCAATCGTTCTGCGTAAATCCGTTAATTGATCAGTAGTCAGAGTGTCGTCGTTATGTAGAGTTAGAATTAATGCGTTCTGAAGTATATCACGAGGTTGATAACCATACAGCAACTCGTACGGTGTGCATTTCGTTGTCGCATTCTCCATCGTATTTAGGCACCATTTCAATCTTACCATATTTTCGTCCCATCGTTTGTCAACCGTATTTGTTGGTAACAGCATCGATAATATTGTTCGATTAGTCCGTTCGGCATGAGCATTTGCTCGTGGAGTTCTTACTGCATTTTTAATATGTCGAATATGGTTCCGAGTACAAAACCTCTCGAAATCTTTCGCTGTGAACGCAGTCCCTCGATCAGTAATTATTTTCGTTGGCATTCCACAGTAACTTATAACTTCATTTACTGCGCTGAGTACGTGCTTTGTCGCGGTACTTTTAACTGGCTTTAGTACGGTAAATTTCGAAAAAGCATCTACTATAACGAGTAGATATTCATTTCGTTTCACACTTTTAGGAAATGGTCCTAAGTGATCCATATGTATGGTCTTGAATGGTACAGGTTCTATTTTATCGAAATGGTAAATTCCTTCCCTTTTCCCCCCTGGCTGTTTATTATACGCACATTCAACACAAGATTTAATATAATTCTTTGTGAAGTTTCGCATTCGTGGAAACCATAGATGGGTTTTAATTCGGTTTATCGTCTTTTCAACGCTCATGTGTCCTGCGCTATCATGACAGTCCCGAAGAACTCGATGTCTTAAACGTTTCGGCACGACCCATAAAAGCTTATCATCAACCATACGATACAGCCGACCGTTATGTATTTTATAACCATCGCTTTCATGCTGTTGCCGACCGTTATCGTTATGTGATTGCTGACCGTTTTTACGTTGACGTTGCTGACCGTTTTTACGTTGACGTTGCTGATCGTTTTGACGTTGACGTTGCTGATCGTTTTGACGTTGACGTTGCTGACCGTTTTTACGTTGACGTTGCTGACCGTTTTGACGTTGACGTCGTCGACGGTGTTTACGTTGACGTGTCTCATCATTTGGCTGTTGTTGCCCATCGTAGTTGTGATGTTCTTGACGACCCGAGTTACGCTGTTGATCGTTATCATAACTACGATGTGACAGACCATCGCCACATTGCTGCAGATCACATTGTGACTTTATTTGTTGCTGATTATCGTTATCGTGCTGTTGCTGACCGTTACCGTTATGTGATTGCTGACCGTTTTTACGTTGACGTTGCTGACCGTTTTGACGTTGACGTCGTCGACGGTGTTTACGTTGACGTGTCTCATCATTTTGCTGTTGCTGCCCATCGTAGTTGTAATGTTCTTGACGACCCGAGTTACGCTGTTGATCGTTATCATAACTACGATGTGACAGACCATTAATATTTCTCGATACTGTTTTCCGTATAAGACTGCACTGGCTACCTGTATCAAGTAGTGCTGTACATTGTCTACCATTTATGTATACTTCTCTGATCGATTCTTTGGTGCGTTCAATTCGACGCACACTTGACTCCCCACAGTGCGTACTCTGACCTTTTGGGTGAACTCTTCCGCAATTGTTACACCGTTGTCTACGTTGTGGCTTTGAACATTCGCGCGAAAAATGTCCCGCTTCACCGCAATTGAAGCAAGCTCTAACCTTCGGTTCCGTTCTAAACTGTTTCTGTCCGGAGTTTTCATTTGCGTCTACACTTACGCTCGAATTTATTATCGGATTTGACGATGAATTTGCCAAAGCTATTTTGTTCGTTCCATGTTGCATATTGCGTAAAAAGTCCTCAATACTTTCGCGAAAATCTTTTAAATTATTAAACCGTAGCGGTGCGATCGCCGCTTGCAATTTAGTGTCGTTTAGTCCATTGCGAGTATATTTTATAATGGCACTATCACTTATCTTGTATCGTCGGCCAAGTGCCGCAATTCGAAAACAATAGTCAATGATGCCTTCATTAACATTACGTACCGCTTGACTCAATTCAAAATTAATGTCAGCTTCGTCACATTTTACATCAAATTCTGCACGCAACTTATTCGAAAAACTGCTCCACTCGCTATCAAATTCTTGTAGAGAATCCAGCCACAACCGCGCTACTCCTTTTAACTTTCCATAAACGGCTAGCAATAGTTGTTTTTCATTCCATTGGAATGCATTAAAAGATCTTTCGACGCGATTGATAAATTGTCCAACCGTAACACCATTTTTATCTGTTGGATCGAACACGGGTATCGTTTCGCTGATATCTTTTACCGACCCATGTTGTGGTAAATCGTTAACCACTGTAGATGTAATTTCCGTCTTCTGATTTTCATTTTTTTCGCTCACGTTTTCCGTAGGTTTACTTCGTGTCACGTTTTCTATGCCCATTACAAGTTGTTGAATCATTCGTTCCATATTATCTATTCGTGAATTGATCACATCTACCGGCTCGCGGATTTCGTCTGCTTTCAGGTGCTCTGTCAGACGCAATACTAACTGCGCTTTGTTGCCCGTCGTATCTAAACCTTCTTCCTCCAACGCCTCCTTCAGCTCGCTTAAACGCATATCCTTCAACTTCACCATTCTCATTTTATTACCGCCGTTAATTTATAAACAACAAATTTCGTTCCCGTTTCGTTTTGTTTTTCTTTATACCTTAACTTCGCTTTCGCGCATGTTAATGTGTTGAAGCGCTAGCGCTCCCAAGGACACACTCACACGTTTCGGCTAGGCGCTGTTTATCCCACTTCTGATTTTTGTTAAGTTATTGTAAAATAAAACAGTTTGCAAAGCTTTTAAGATTTTAACCTAGTTTATTTATTATATTGATAGTAGCAGTGTTTAATATATATATTATTTCATTCGCTCCAAAGCAACCAAAAAAACCTCCACTCTACGCGTCGTATTTCGCCATACTCCTCTTTAAACGTCAAACGCTCGATTTGCTATTTTTGCACACTCATGGTTGCATTTTCGTATTTTAATTTTTCGTGTTTTTACAAGTGGCTAATAGGTAAGTGAGGTAGGTCCACTACACCCTTGCCCTTAAGAAAAACTTATTACGTGAAAAATGAACGGAATAATTTTTTTTTTGTTTATGGTGAAGTCGTGGAATCGCTTTACATGTTTTCTTTACTTATATTTTTATCTTATATATACATTTTAGTATATTTTATATTTTGTTTTGTCTAATGTGTCTTATTCGTAACATATTTATACTTATTCATAATTTATGTATGTTGTATTGAAATGATATGTAAAATAATAATTTTTACATACGATTAATTTAAAATACATTTTTGTTTATGTTATAGACATATTCCTAAGTATTTTTTTAATTGGTTATTATGAAATTCTTTACAACTGTTTCTTATCTTAATAATGGAATTTGTTCCATTTGTGTTTATAATTTTGTATGGTCCGTGATATGGACTCTGGTGTTTTAGTTTATTTTCATTTTTTACATACACCATTCTCCAATTTCGAAATTAGATTTGTTTATATTTTTGTCATATTCTTGTTTTCTTTTTATTTTTACTGTATTTATTAATTTTCTGGCCTTTGAAATTGAATTTTTTAGCCGAATATGCAATTCGTTTGCATAATTTTCAATGTCATAGCATTTGTTTACTTTATTTATATTGTCGCTTGGTAGCGATGGTAATTTACCATATACCAGCTCATAAGGTGAATAACCAGTGTCTATGTGAGGTGTTGTGTTGTATGCGAATGTGTAATATGGTATCCATTTGTGCCTTTCGTAATCGTCAGCAAAAGTAAATATTCGTTTAATTTTCTGTGGTTTCGTTCTAGTGACCCAATTGTTTGATGATGATACGGAGTTGAAAATATTTGCTTTGTATTTAGTAATGTGCATACATTGTGCATTAGTTCATTAATAAATTCTGTCCCTCTGTCAGATTTTAATGTTTGTATGAAACCATATTTAAGAATGAGTTGTTCAACTAGCGTAGTTGCAATAGTTTTTGCATCTTTAGTTTCGATTGGATGTGCTATAACGAATTTTGATAAATCGCATTGCATCGTTAATATGTATCTGTAGCCGTTTGAGATACGAAGTGGGCCTACTGTGTCGATTGAGACTGTACTGAATGTTGAAGTTGGTGTGTCTGTCACTACAAGCGATTCTTTAATATGTTTTATTGTTTTATTCTGTGCGCATTTTGTGCAATTGTTGATAAATTCTTTAACCATTTGCCGCATATTTTTCCATATATATCTTTGTTTTAATTTTAAAATTGTCTTCCTAACACCTAAATGGCCTGATATGTTGGAAGTATGGAATTCGTCTATTAATTTGTATTTAAGTATCGCACCATTTATTTCTTTTGGAGCTTTATATATTAATATTCTTATTGGCGCGCTTTTATTTTATTTGAGCTCATTATATTTATTCTTGAATGCATTCATCTTAATATTTTCAAATATATATTCTTGTTTACAAAGGGCTAGCTCCTTTATATGTGAACTGTGCATAGTACTATGTAGTTTCTCCAACATTGAATCTAGTTTCAAAGGGTCATCGCTACATGTAACTTGCACTTCATTATTAATTATTTCAATTGTAGTACTACTTTCTTTATCAATTTTAAATTTTAATTTCTTTAAATTTTTAACGTCATTAAAGGATGTGCATTTCCATATGTGAAGTTGATCAGACTTCTTTGGAGATGTATCTCTAATGCGTTCCGCGGATAATTCATTGTATTCATTTTTCTTATATATTTTCGCTTCTTTATTTTCATTATTTTTACATACATGCTTAATTTCTTCATTCTTACTTAATTTTGCGGCCTTGATCCTTGTTAAAATGTTAATTTTTATATTTCCTACGTCATTTTCTATGGTAGGTATCATTGCTTTCAGTGTATCGCTATCTATTTTGATGCGTGACAGTGCATCTGCGTTTGTATTTATTTTGCCTTGTTTGTAAATAATTTCAAAATCATAATCAGATAAATCTACTCTGATTCTTGTCATTTTGGATGACGGATTTTTATGTGTAAATAATGAAACTAGTGATCTGTGGTCTGTTACCACGATGAATTTTCTACTATAAAGATATGTTCTAAACTGGTTGATGCCCCAAAGAATGGCTAATAATTCTTTTTCGATTATGGGCTTATTGATATCATGTTTTTGCAGGGCTTTACTTGCATAAGCAATTGGCAAATCATGACCTATTTCGCCTTGTGATAATATTGCTCCTAGGGCAAAGTCAGATGCGTCAGTTGTTAGTATAAATGGTTTGTCGAAATTTAGATTTGTGCAAAATCCGGTATGAATCGTCTGTAATAATTGCAAAATGCAATAAATCTTCGTGTTTCGTCTGCATTCGTTGGTTAATTGATTTTGTAGTTTTAGTATAGTGGTTGTTGTTTTATATTTACTTGATAACAGGTTTTTTAATTCTTCTAGTGTTGTGGGCTGTTGAATCGCAGTTATGTTTGTTCGTACTATTTGCGATAATTTTACATACAGTATGAAATCAATAAGTGAATTTTTGCCTGAAGGCGTTAGACCATTGTAAATAATTTCAATTATTTTTATGAAACGTTCCAAATCTCTGTGATTTCCTGAGAAGCTGGGAATAGCCTTTGTAGCTACCTCTAAATTGAAATCAGACATGGTTCTTGTTGTGGTATGAGATTCAGTGTTTGAATTTTCAGGATTGTAGGTGATTGGTGTTGATATAGAGTGTGGTATTGACATATCAATGTTGTATTGTGATAATATTTTTATCAATTTGTCTCTTAAATGCCAGAAAATATCTAAACCAGTCTCTTTATCAGTCTCTTTATGTTCTTTTGAAAATGTATCGTTGTATACGTTTAGTATACTTCGTATTGATTCTAATATGGAGAAAAGTGTTTGTAAATGCTTGTTTACAGTATCTTCCTTGATTTTTATAGTTTTATTTAAGCATTTATATGCTTTATTAAAATTTTCTTTTTCGACTAATATATTTTGGTAAATACTAATTGGTATTTTGGTAATATATTTTGCCATGTGGCCATTATATTTTCTTATTCATATTTGTACCTGTTGTCTACGTTTTAATTTTTTATAAATTTGCTTGACGATAAATGAGATTATTATTATTATTACAGTTACTAATAATATCATTTCTAAATAACT
>NC_051846.1:93828076-93836563 GCF_002237135.1 Teleopsis dalmanni | reverse complement strand
TCATACCGGTACCGGTGTATATATTATATTAAAATAACTCACAAGTGACACACCGCATCTGCATGGATAACACACGGAATACATCTGGAATTATTATTACAATTAACAAAAAAATAAAGAAATTCATTTAAATAAGTGAAGAATATATACACCTTATTTATTCACTATTAATATATTTATTTTATTTTTGTTTTTGTTTGTTTTATTAATTTTTCTTTATTTTTTTATCAATAAATAAATATAAATAATAAACCATACACACCGGCACAATATAAAAAAAACACATTTGTAAGCAAGACAAGAAACGTCAAAGCATGAAAACTTTGGTTGAACTAAATACAAAGCACGGCGAACTCAAGAACACACGAAAACACAAAGCACAAAAATTACACCCGGGCGAACAACAGCAGCAAAAGACAACAAGTATCAAAAATACAAACGGCAAATGTACCGATGCGCTACAGGAAAAGCTTCGGAAACTCTCAAAGGTAGTAATACGTCTTTGTGAAATAAGTCAGTAAAACTATAACGTCATAGTCTTGACTAGTAGTCTTGACTAGTAGTCTTGACTAGTAGTCTTGTATAGCGTCAAGGTAGTACATACGTCTTGACTAGTAGTCTTGAATAGCGTCAAGATAGTACATACGTCTTGACAAGTAGTCTTTGATATGTATGTAAATAATTTCTCCCACTCAATCTCTTTCTCTTAGTGTAGAATTAAGATAGACATAAGAACACTATTCTGTATAAACATAAATATAATAAATTGAGTCTGTTTCAAACCGTAGAACAAGAACGGTCTTTTATGTTGCTCGAATATATATTAGTCTTAAATAGCGTCAAGGTAGTACATACGTCTTGACTTGTAGATTGTATACGTAGTCTTATACGTAAATCAAGCCAGGGTAGTCATTATACATCTTGACTGGTAGGATTTTCTGTAGGATTGAGTTAGGGTAGTAATACGTCCTAACATTAATAAATGCTAACCACGGCTGTAACCCAGCATAACACTTCTAATCTCCAGTTAACGACGTCTTCTGACAAAACACCAAGATTAGCACGAGTAGTGTCGGCCGACAGCAACATTTCAGGCAAGTGGAAACAACAATCGGAACAATCATCGAAGCACGATTATTCCAAATAATCGTAGTCATCAAATTAACAAACCAGCATTATATTATAATTATATTAGATTGTAAAACCTTATTTTATTTTAAATTCTCCTAAATAAATAATTAAATTAGTAGATCACATTGTCTTTGATTTCCAAAATAAAAATTCTATTGCAACGACCCCTGGACGACGGCTGAGTATACCTCAGCATAATCAGCGACAAAAACTGTGTCGTTACAGTATACAAAGTTTATTGTGTTATACGACTAAATCAAACTTTATTTAAATAACAACAAAATGGTAATCAACAGTAAGTTAACGCAACATTAATATTTTTAATTTAACCATTTAATAACAAAAGTTAAGAGCAAATTTATTAAGTTAAGTATAAATTCCGACAACGCGCTAAAAATATCAACTATTCACTCTCGTAGTTACTCCGTTAGTTCTTTTTTTTTATTTTGTCTTTTTGCATCATTCGAACTCTGTACAATCAGAGATGCCAGATGTGTTGTGTATACATCTAGTGTTTACGTTTTTAATACGTTTTTGATTGCTTAGATGTTCGCCACATTATTCCCCTGCCAGTGATTGTTGAGGATGACGTATTTTTTCGGCATAAGTGAGATTCTTCCGCTCCGTGTCATATTGTTAGTATTGGCATTTGATGGGATTGTATAGGGAGTTGTGTGTCTGTGGCATTCGGCTTCAGCTCGTTGCTTGGTAAAAATGCTGCTTTTATGCGGTCGATACTTACGCGTATTGGTTTTAATTTTATTAATAGCTCACATGTCTTACCAGACCGACTTATAACTTTGTATTGTCCCTCACGAAATGCATGTTTGTACCATTCGGGCGATGTCCTGCTTCATATTCGGCCACACGTACCGCTTACTGATGAGTTTACTAGTGGCTTTTTTGCCTGGATGCGATTAGCAATGTACGGCATTGAAAGTGTGTTTTCGAAATGATTTAGGGATGAATGGACGCGCATTCTTTGTTGACATGTCACAGGCGATGGATATTGTTGCGACTGGGATAGGTACGAGTTTGAGTTTGAGCGCAGTATTGCTGTTGGTCAAGAAGTCGTTGGACTTGCTGTCTGCTCTTTGACTTTAAGCCAATAATTCAAAATTTATTTCTCCTTCTTTGCTGTGTAATGTATGTGCGTTAGTTATATTGGCAATGCATACAATTAGTATAATAATAAGTGGTTCTACCATATATTTAAATGCGCAGTGTATATAAAAATACACTAATTATTTCCAAGTGCCTTGCATTGTTCACAAACAAATGCATAATTCCACACAAGGAATTTGACACCACATATATCGGCGGCACTTTGCCTTCGAGTTAACAATATGCTTGCCAGGCATTGACCGCATATACAACAACATCAACAGTAAATGTACCTGATACAAGTGGAATCGAAGACGCTTACTTAGCAATAAATTGTTAATAAATTATTAAATAGTAAAGTACTTACGCTGCGCCGTTTTGTACTTAAATAAAAATGCATATAAAATATTAAAATAAATAATACGAAAATATATATATAAATATAAAATATTTAGTAAATAAGAAAGTACATACGCTGCGTCATTATGTACCTAGGTTAAGTCGAAAGTAAAGATTCAAATAAAAATCAGAACTAGAAATGCACTCATAAGAAGCGCACCAAGTTCTCCACTAAAACAACTTGTTTTTATTTTTAAAGTAAAAATCTATGTTAAAAAGAAGAAACACCAAATAATATCGGCGATTTGAATTCCTAGTAAATTTAACATTTTTATATGGCGACCGTGACTTTGGTGCAGGATTAATTGTGGTTATTTTAAAAATATATATAAAATATAAATATAATAAAATAAAAACAACAACAGCACTTGGAGGCAAAATTAACAGCTATTTCAGTAGTACCAAAACCCAAAAAGAGGGGTGGTATACTAGTCCAGGAAAGGAAAAAACTAGCAGCCTTGAAGAAATCATTGAATACTGAACCACCACCATCGTGGGAAATCGCTTGCCAAATTTGGAGGCGAATTGATGAAATAATCCAAGTCAGACACAACAGACAGATGCAGAAGCGCAGAGCTGTGCAACAAAAATAAGTATAATTTCTTTCATATTTTTTTTATAATTGTAATGGAGCTTACTCTACCAAATTAAAGAGCAAACCAATAGAGGCACAACATGGCGTTAAGCCGTTGCCAAAACCCATAGGTAGGGATAATCTAAATTTTATGTATAATTATCTTAATTTGATTATTTAAAATTGTTTTAATTCGTAAATAAAAGAAAAAAAAATTAAAAAAAAAAATGTTTTAAATTAAAAATTGTATGGTATTTACGTAAGAAGAACATATATGGCAACCCTGGCAGTAGTAGTTGAGTTAGTTCAGTTGGCGACGTTGAGTTGAGCAGTCGTGTATAAAATTGTCAAGTTCGGTCGTCGCGTATGCAAGCAGTTGTGCTCTCGCATTTTTTTTAATTATTTGTTGATATAATTCTTTATTATTATTACTTAATAAAGCTCTATTCTTTATTATTATTACTTAATAAAACTCTATTCTTTACATTTGGGGGCTCAACCTAAAGAGCTAGAAGGAGTTATTTTTGGAATTGAAATCAAAAGTGGACATGCATGTGTGACGCCGACGCAGATGACGGTAGACAAATTTTAACAAGAGCGACAAAAAAGAAGCTACAGAAAACAAGACTCAAAACGCAGAAGCAAAAAACAGAGGAACGAAAAGAACTTGGAACGGGAAAAATTGAAAAAGGCGTACGTGACAGCGTTTCGAAAAGCAGCAGAAATAGAAGCATATCAAGCGATACAGGTAAGATGCAAAATAAAAGTGAAAGAGAAACAATCGATGAAAAAGATCAAAAAGAAATGTGTTCAGACGTGCGTGGCAGAGAAATTGACGAGCTGGTCAAATTCTAGCGGTGCGGTTAGAACAAAACGTAAGCAGATGCAGCAGTGTCCCAGTGCCAATGCCAATTCAACAATGGATAAGTAACTTCGAAGCAAACGCAGATGCATATGAATTAACCAACAAGCAGAAGTACGTGAATGCACTTAATAAAATGGCTGGAACGGCGAAACTGTTCTTAGAAACCGTAAAATTAACCAAATATAGTGATTTACGCGAAGCGTTGTTGGAAGAACGTGAGGTAACATTAAGCAGCGCGGAAGTACACAAAAGATTAAGAGAGCGCAAAAAACATCCAAACGAAGGTTTTCACGAACACATTTTGCAAATGCGTAAAATCGCTGCACTTGGAGCATTAGACGAGGAGTCTGTTATAGGATATATTGCAAATGGGCTGGTATTAAGAGACGACTTGAAATTTCCATTGTATTCTGCCTCGTCATTTAAAGAATTGAAAAAACGATACGAGCAGATCGAGGCAATGAGAGAGAGCAATACAAAAGAAGAACGTCAACAAACGATGCATGCAAAGGGGCGTGCGCAGAAAGAGGCAAATGGTAATATCGACCCTAAACAGCAACATTGTTTTAATTGTGGCTCTACTGAGCATAAACGCAAAGAATGCATATCGGCAACAAAATGTTTCAAGTGTAATATGCCGGGACACATATCTAAAAATTGTACAGCTCACGTTAATATCGTAGTACATGATGAACGCATTAAACAAATTCACGTGAATGAAATTATAGTAAAGTGTCTAATAGATACAGGCTCTGACGCCACTATTATTACAAAAAGTGAATTTGACAAGCTGGAAAACATGAAATTATATAAAAATAATACAGCTTTGATCGGCTTCAGTAATTCAAAGACAACACCGGTCGGTGAAATTACGTGTACAATAACGGTGGACAATTAAAAACTAAAACAAAATGTTATCGTTGTACCAGATGGAAGCGTCAAGTATCGAATGCTTTTAGGTTATGATTTTATAAAAAAATTTAATTATACTTCTGGCGAGAATGGCTGTGTTTTTACTAGTATAAGATCGAATTACGCGTGCGAAACACCAGCGGAATATAACATTTATAATGTAGTCGAAACTTCATATGAAGTAAATGTACCGAAACAATATAAGAGTATTGTCGAAAAATTAGTCTCTGAATATAGTCCAAAAATGAAGAACAAAGAAAGTCAAGTTATATTACGAATCACGACAGACAATAATTTAAAACCATTCCACCAAGCACCGAGTAGATTACCACCGATTGAGCAAGCAGCAGTTAAGAAACAAGTTGATGAATGGTTACAACAGGAAATAATCCGCAAATCAAAGTCTGAGTTCGCAAGCAGAGTCGCAGTTGTAACCAAAAAAGACGGTACATACCGCGTTTGTGTAGATTTCAGAAAGCTGAATTCAATGGTACTAAAAGAAGGATTTCCAATGCCAATTGATGAAGATGTCCTTAAAAAACTGCAAAGCGCGAGTTATTTTAGTGTGATGGATTTAGAAAATAGGTTCCTACACGTGCCAATTGAGGAAGCAAGTAAAAAGTATACAGCTTTTATTACAATAACTCTAATCAATATGGAAATCAACGAGGACGCGAAAATAACCGTACCACGAGAAGTAGCACGATGGATTATGTATTTACAAGATTATAACTACGAGGTTAAACATAGAAATGGTAATAGCTTACGACACGTTGATTGTTTAAGTCGTTATCCACAAGTGTTACAGGTTTCAACAGAAGTATCTGTCCGTGTGAAAAAATGCACAACAGCATGATGAACATCTTAAAGCTATTTTCGAAATCCTTAAAAATCATCCATATGAAAATTTTGACGCTAAAGGTGGTGTTCTATATAAAGCAGTTAAGGGATTGGAATGTGCCGAAAGCCATGGAGCAAGAAATTAATCGAACTGCTAATGAAATGGGACATTTTTCAATTCAAATAAATAATAATTATTTTGCTCACTGCAAACTTAGCTCTTAAATTATATAAGGCTCATCGTAGATCTCTTAAGAAAAACTTTGTAAAAACTGCAAATATCGCTACTGTATTAGAAAAAATATAAATAGTTAGATGGGCAGCACGTTAATCAACATTTCTCAAAGTAAATAAATATTTCTTAAATTCGTCAAAATGAAAACTTTTAACTGCTTTGTATGTAGCAAAAGCTGCAATACTAAACAGAAATTAGACAGTCATTTGAAGAAACACAATAGAATAATTAACTATGCGTATGAAATAGTTAGAAAAATTTTTCATAAAAAATAATAAATCAATCAGTAAAATCTTTTAAGTCTTATGGATAAATGGTCTGAAGTCGAAGAATTTCTTAAAATAGAAAAAGAAAATTTTAACAAGGCATACAAGTGTATAAATAAAAACACGTTTATCAGATCAGAAACTCTGAGAAAACACTCACTGACCTTAGTTAATAGTTTAGAGAATATCAGAACTATAAATATAAACTATAGCCATAGACTAACAGAAAACCATAAAAGAATAGTTAACTCTGTATTTTGGGAAACCAGAGACAAGTTAATAAACATTTATTCTAAATATAAAATAGAGCAGAAAATTCCACATAATTTAGATGTACTAATCCAGCTCGATGTTCATAGCCTGTTCGTAACAGAAGAGAGCGACATATTAAGACCAATTGAGGAAGCAACTAGCGAAATTGAAAACTTATCAGAAATAGAAAAATACAACATTATAAATATGGCACAACCAGCTGACCAATTTATTAGTACAGTGTCACGACTCATTCCTGAGTATGACGGAACTGCATCCAATCTACAAAGTTTCCTTGACGGTATCGAAATGGTCGATGAATTAAAAGGAGAACATGAAAGATTGGCAGTCACTTTAATAAAAACTAAATTAAAAGACACAGCTAAACAAATAATAACCACCGAAAACTTAATATTAGCAATA
The DNA here is from genome assembly GCF_002237135.1 of Teleopsis dalmanni. Classification (NCBI taxonomy): domain Eukaryota; kingdom Metazoa; phylum Arthropoda; class Insecta; order Diptera; family Diopsidae; genus Teleopsis; species Teleopsis dalmanni. Next base: position 93,829,562 of record NC_051846.1, on the reverse strand, counting down.
ATAAATACATTAAAGACAAATATTAAAAGAGAGTCAGTTGCAGTTTTAACTGCTAAATTAATGAATCTCCAACAGAAAAACAAAACTGCCAACCAATACACTAAAGAGGTTAAGCAATTAATTAACAATTCAAGGTGCTTACATTTCAGATGGGATACCACCAAAGAAAGCTGTACAATATTCAACTAAGGCATCAGTGGATGCAGTCAGATTAATTTTGAAGTCAGGCCAATTTAATAATTTGAACGATGGAGTACAAAAATTTGTAGAAAGCTGCATGGATGCTACTGGCCGGACAGACACTGTTCTATTCACACAGCGTCAACATATAAATAATTATCGCGGAAACAATCGCGTAAATGGAAATTTCAGAGGTAGAGGATACTACCGAAATAATAACTACAATAGGCAGAGACAATACAATAACTCTAATCAATATGGAAATCAACGAGGACGCGGAAATAACCGTAGGATCCAACATAATGTTAGAATAACTAGTACTAATAATGATACTAACCAAAACCAGCCTCTGAGAGATTAAAGCATAACACAATATATAGTTTAAACCTTAACCTGAGCGTGTTTGTTAATTTTTTTAATAATGCCACTAATAAATTACTAACCCTATTAGTAGATACAGGAGCAGACGTGTCTCTACTAAAAATCGCAAATGTAGATAAATGTGAAGTAAATAAATTTGAGGTAATAACCCTCAGCGGTATAGGCCAAGGTTCGATCCAATCATTAGGTCTTACACAGTTAGATATTAGAATTGAAAATATTCTCATAACGCATAAATTTTATGCAGCACAAGATGATTTTCCTATACCATGCGATGGAATCATTGGCATGGACTTTCTAAGAGAATTTAATTGAAAACTCGATTTCATGCAAAATAAAGAATGGCTCGTTTTACGACCAAAATATTTTCCACAGCATATTGAATTAAAAACATTTGTGAAAATGATTTTATCATGTTACCAGCAAGATCTCAAGTAATTAGGAGAGTATACCTCAGCGCAGAACAGGAAAATTTATTGGTGCCAAACCAAGAATTACAACCTGGTGTGTTTATTGCAAATACTATAGTTCAAAGTAATAATGCGTTTATAAGGATACTCAACACAAATAGTTCAGTTACAGCTTTAAAAATTAACAATATAAAAACTGAAAAAATTTCAAATTATGACATATTACAACCAAAAGATACTTCATACCATAGAACTAAAGAAATTATAAGTAAATTATCAAAAAATTTCCCTAGTAAGTTTTGCGACAAATTAACGACACTCTGTACAAATTACAGTGATATATTCGGTTTAGAAAATGAACAAATTTCTGTAAATAATTTCTACAAACAGCGTTTAAGGTTAAGCGATAAAACACCAAGCTACATAAAAAACTATAGAATACCACATACCCACAAAACAGAAGTCGAAAAACAAGCAAAGAAATTGGTAGATGATGACATAGTAGAACCATCAAT
>NC_051846.1:93822183-93827976 GCF_002237135.1 Teleopsis dalmanni | reverse complement strand
CGCCAGGTTGTACCTCTCGTACAGTTGGGCAATTTGCTTTCGTTGGCGAAATGCTTTCCCTCTTCGTCTATTAGGTTTTTTTTGTGGTGGAGGAGTGTCAGGTGTGGTAGGTTGTCTCCTTGCCTCTTGCCGCCTTTTGTATTCCTCTGTAGTTATTGGTTTTGGGCCGGCCGATCGTGGTGTAGGTACATATGTTGGATGTACTTCTTCGCGTTGCGCCACTTGTTCTGGTACGTATTCTTCTGGAGTTGCCTTTGTTGCTTCCAGTATTAGCTCGTACTTATGGAAAATTGCGTGCAAGGTCGCTTCATCTATCATATCGTCTAGGTTTGTGTTGACTTCAATCAATTTAATTGATGTGATTTATGATTGATAATTATAATTATAATTGATGTAATTTATAATTGCATTCCAGCATCTCACGTAACCATCTCAGAAGGCTTCGACTTTAGCTCTGACCACTCACCAGTACTGCTGATAGTTTCACAAAATCCAACAATAAACCAGAACACACCCAAGTTAGCAAATACATTTACCGACTGGAAATATTTTCAGCTTCAGCTTATACATTTGCACAAATTTGATCATATTGTTAACAGCGAGCAACTAGATGACGCAGTACTTCATTTCACTCAGCAATTGCAGATGGCAGCGTGGAACAGTACACCAACACCAAAACTCCAAACTCTACATGGTAAAAAATACCCACCCCTCATCACAAAAAAGATTACGGAGAAGCGAAAATTGTGAAAACGTTGGCAAGCAACTAGATGTCCGTTAATTAAATCGCAACTAAACCGAGCAACTAAAAAGTTGCACACAGCCATCAAATCATACAAAAATAATACCTTTAATAGACAAAAATAATGAATACTCTCTGTGGAAAGCTGCTAAACCATTTAACAGACCAATGCAGCAGTCTGCCCCAGTGAAAATAAATGAAACTCAGTGGGCTGAAACAAATACTCAAAAGGCGAACCTGTTTGCTGAACACCTAGAGAAAACCTTCAGTCCAAATGAAGGCCAAGACGTTATTGGGTCATGTACAAATTGGCCTGAAGGCGACACTGCAATTGTTCCAGCCACTATACTGTAAGCTGCTATCATCGTATCTAAACGACAGGTACTTCAATGTTAAATATGAAGATGCACATTCAGCACTAAAGAAGATTAGCGTAGACGTCCCGCAGGGGAGCATTCTTGGGCCCATTCTATATCTCCTGTATACACACGACTTACCCTCTGCAAACCAACTAGTTACAGCAACATTTGCAGACGATACTGCGGTTCTAGCAAACGAAAACAATATAGAAGACGCGACGGCTAATCTGCAACACACAATCAATCAAATTGCTTCATGGGCAAAAAAATGGAGAATCAAGCTAAATAAGGAAAAATCAGTACATATAGTCTTCTCATTGAGAAATTATAACCATATTTCAATTCATATCGATGCCACAAAAATTCCACACGCCAACGAAGCCAAATATCTGGGCATTACGCTCGACGCTAAGCTACGCTGGAAAGCGCATGTTAAGAAAAAACGAGAAGAGCTTGACCTAAAACTAAACAAATTTTACCACCTCATTGGCAGGCACTCTAAATACTGAAGCCGGCTTGGAGTTATGGCATACAATTCTGGGGTTGTGCCAGCAAGAAATACATTGCAACTATCCAGCGCTTTCAAAATAAAGTACTACGATATATGGTAAATGGTCCATATTACATTAGAAACAGTGATCTCCACCGTGACCTTGACATACCAACAGTTGACGTCGTGGCAAAAAGGTGTGCCATTGCTCACAAACAGCGATTGAAAACACATGTCAACGTTACAGCATCCAGTCTTCTCCAGGTGGTTGCAATACCTAGACGCCTAAAAAGGAAAACAGTGGCAGACTTAATGGACAGCGAGTAGCAAAATAGCTTCATTTTTTTTTTACCTTACATATTCAAATCAAATTGCTTATTAGTACCTTTTTTTGTTATTTGTACTAGGTGCAATATTAAAACGATTTTTTGTCTTATTTGAAGAATCGTTAATAAAAAAACAAAAAAAAAATATATATTTAAATTTAATATTTTACATTGCAGTCTTACTGATTTTTTTTTCTTTTTTTTAAATTCGTTATTTATAATTTTGATTAGATTATATTAATTTTCACGTTCCATTTTTTTTTTTTTTTTTGTAAAAAGAAAGTATATTCATATTTTATATATATTCGAACTTAATATTTTACACCATAGTCTTACTGATTTTCAAATTTGTTGTCTATTATTTGCTTAGATTATTTTAACTTTTCCGGTTGATAATATTCATGTTTTATATACATTTAAACTTATTATTTTGCACTACAGTCTTACTGATTAAAAAAAAATCTTGGTCTATAATTGAAGTTAGATTACTTTAAGTTTCACGTAAAAACCAAACCAAAAAGAAATATTGTTCCACAACCTGGCCCTTTTAGGTATCCTATTTTTTTATAACTGGTTAAATCAGAATTTTTCGGTTAGCCGATTTATGATCAATGAACTCAACCTTTTCCCTCAGCAGTTATTCGGTTGTTTTATTTCCAGACATCTGGGTGCTTTCGTTGGATTTGCTGTTGGTTCTTTTTCCTCTTTCACCTTGCGTGCGATGTTTAAGCTGCACTCTCAGCTTTTTCTATTTTCCGCTGCAAATTTTGATGATTAAAACGAAAATGTAATACAAATTAAGATGACATTTTGCTATTTATTTATTTTGATTTTTATAAACGTGTTTGGGTGCCAGTGTTTTAATTATCAAAATTTATTTAAAATAAGTTTGGGCGGATAAACAGAGAATGTATGTTAATATTTCTATTCTATTGATATATATTTCTCTATTTTATGAAAATACATTTTCTATTAATTTCAGCTTATTTCCAATATTGCATCTTATTCAACAACAGAACTTCACTGAAATTATTCCAGAGCCGTGATGATTCAAGGTTATATCCATTAAATGTTTGCAATTCAGTGGTTTTAATTACTTACTTGTCGTAGGTTCTCATGGCTATAAGATCAATTTTATTTCTGCTGCAAAAATTGATCATTACAATATATGCTGCATCTTTAATTCCTAGTGTGCCTTGAAACAAAATCACTGCATCTATATATTACATTTGTGCGGTGAATACATGCTGCACCTTACGATTTTGCAGTGAATATATGCTGCATCTCAAATTCCTAGTGTGAATTGAACCAAGATCACTGTATCTACATATTACGATTGTGCGATGAATATATGCTGCAACTACAGCATTAATATACATAAAACATAACGTTATTCCATATATTACTTTCATGTCATATTAGTTATCCTTGCACAAGTTTACTAGTTTACTGATTCATGTTATTTACTAAAATAAGCTAGAATAAGTTAGTTTAGTACCTGCATTTGCCTTGCCGATTGTCAGCAAGAAGGTAGTAGAAATCTTACACCTGGTCCCAGAAAAGAGGTTGCAATGGTCTCTTTGGGATAGGCTGAATAGAGTGCTTCTTCCGAAGCTCTCCGTTCAAAGCTTAGCAGAGACTGTTCGCTCTAAAAAGATCGGTATACTACCGCACAATTTTCCAGAGGGCATTTGGTCGAACGAAAAAATTTGTAAGGTGCAAAAATGAGTCCTCGACAAGATGTACAAAACTTGTCGAGTTCCTGGGGTAAAGCCCCACTTTGCTGGTTACAGTCTACAACCTGGATGGTTTATCATTAACTGTTTGGATGATAAAACTATAACCTAGTCTAAGGAGACAATCCCAGCCTTGAAGCTGTGGGAAGGAACTCAACTTAAGGAGCCCAACGAGGCAGAAATGCCATGGTCGAAAAACTGAGCAATAGTCTTTAATAGTGCCTTGCTGAAACCGAGGCAAAAAGAAACAGGGCAAAGGTTGTGGTTGATGCTGAGCAACCATCAACATCTGCCGTGGCTCGTGCTCAGTCAAGCAACCAGAAGCCGAAATGGGTGTCAATTCCACGGACCACCATTGAAAGTGAGCAACATCTCTCATCTTAGGAAGTGGGAAAAGAAAGATCCAGAGGCCGCGAAATTGCTTCGCGAAAAGCGGCAAATCCCGGAAGGGCCAGTCTGCGAAATAATGTCACGGAGTCCGCCACGACCGTAAGACTCTTGCAGGCAGCTTCATTGCCTCCAAATTAACCTGCACTAGCCTTTAGCAGCCTCCTATAGCATCAGTGCCTTGGTGGAATAACACTGTCAGTAACAGAGCTCATACAGCGTGATCTGGTGGCAGTACAGGCAGAAGAGCCTAGTACTAAAGCAACGAGTACAATTGTTCTTGCACCTTTAATTATATAACTACTAATAATTTAATGGTGGTAAATAAAGGTAATCAACATAATTTTGTAAATGCGATAGAGGGAGAGGTACTAGAACTCACTCTAGTGAGCGTATTTATATCTAATAACATTTTAAGTTGAAAGGTTTTAGAATATGATGCCTTGTCAAATCATTGCTACATACCTTTAATTTAGAATGGGAAGTTGAAAACACTTTCGAAACAAGAAATGTTAGGAAGACCAACTGGTCCCTACATAATATCTATTTGAGCAAAATATTAGTTATCTTGGGGAAAAGATAACTAATTGTCAGGAACTAAATATTGAAGTTAACAAACTTGAAAACCTTATTACAGGAGCTTTTGAAAATAGCTGCGGACTTGTCAAAAAGAAAAGTTTTAGGAACGTTTCATGGTGGAATAGCCAAGTCCAGTGGGGACTAGGAATCTTATAAAAGTGCCTTAATGGCCTACAATAAGGAATTGAAGAAATCAAAGAGAGAATTATGGAGGAGGCACTGCGAGGAGATTGAAACACTTTCAATTGTTTTATAAATGAAAACTTTGCGAATTTAGCAAAGTAAATTATGTAATTATGGAAAAAACCGAATGAGGTAATTGGGATAATTCTAAGATCGAACATTAAGTATTGCATCAAGTTTAGGTATATAAAATGAGTTTAAATTTTGAACAAGGGTGAGTGAAGTCGGTTAATAGAGTTAAGAGTAGTCTACAAGTGAGTTAGCTTTTGTAGTGCTGCCTGTTCTCGAGTTGATTTGTAGCTTCTAATTCAACTCGCGTGAATATAATTTTAAAACGGAAATTGTTAGAGAGATTGTAAATAAAACAAAATTATATTACCTGATTAAGTGAATAATACAAAGTTATATTTAATTGATTAAGTAAATAATACAAAGTTATATTAAAACTGATTAAGGAATAATATAGATCTGCATTAAAAGTGATTAAGACAAATATACAAAGTTAGATTAAAACTGATTAAGTGGATAATACAGAGTTATATTGTAAAACAATAGAAACAAAGTGTTACTGTTAAGCAGTTTTTTTCTTAGACTACTATTAATTTAACAATAATAATAAATATTGAAAAGAAAAAGAACAACAACGGTTTCTTTTTTTTCTAAATACACTCCGCATACAACATAATTATTTGGACTTGTCGTGGTGCGCACTGTGTGTGAGTATTTCACAATTAATTAAAGTATTGTAAGGAAGGAAATATTCACATATTTCCAACCTACATAGATTCAATATAAACAAGTACAACACTATACTAATAACTTCAAAAGACATTTTAGTTACACATCACAATGCACTATTTTTAACACGCAACAATTTTAATATAATCTGAAATCAAATGGATTAATTTTATTTAATATTAGGTGTACCGGTATGAAATGAGCGTTTTTTGGTGAAAATAAAACACGAATTATTAATAGGAAAGTAAAAAAC
>NC_051846.1:93813267-93822083 GCF_002237135.1 Teleopsis dalmanni | reverse complement strand
ATTTAAATTCGCGAAAAGTATAAAAAACACCAACTTTCTTTAGTAAGAGCAGACGAAAAACTGAAACTTTATTTTCTTAAAAGCGCACGAGACTCAACGAGTCTATTTTAACAATTTGTTTTTGTAATATAAAAAAAAACATAATCTCTTGAGTAAAGTTCAACCCAACATCCCGGCCTCCATGAAAGAACTTTCATGCTAGAAGATGTACCAGCTTATGAATGGACGTCGCATAATGCACTTTGGCGTTTTCACCTCAACGACTCTCACACGATTATCTTTGCCTGGGAAGAATGAAATTACTCTGCCAGTTATCCAATGTTGCAGTGGTACGTTGTCTTCGTGTATGATCACTAATGCATTAACCTGAATGTTTGGTTGATCACAAATCCATTTAGCACGAGATTGCAACTCACTTAAATATTCTCAAGACCATTGATACCAAAAACGTTGCTTGGCTGCGATAATGCGCGACCATTTGTAAGGATGGAAATTTTTACCAATTTCCAACCTACATATAACAGTTAATACCTGAAATAAAAATTGGTTAATTTTTATATAATATATTAAAAGTAAATAACTTACCATAAACCCACCCCCGCATGCACGTAACTGCACCACTTGAATGAAACCAGAGATTACATTGAAAATTTAAAAGAATGCAAAATATATTCAAATAAATAAATATTGTACCTACCTTATTTATTTATTATTTAAACTTCAACTTTTAATATTTTTAATATTTATTTTATTTTAATAAATAAATATAAATATTTAAAGCCACCACTACCGACACTAAGCTAAGCACGTTTCAAAACAAAACAAATGCACAACACAAGAAACGTCAAAAAAAGCTTTTGTGCAAAGAGCTTTGTGTAAAAATTGATGCACACGCATATTAACTACGGCGAAAGCGCAAAACAGCAACGACGTCAAAAATCCAAGCCAGCTGTAAACTAAGCTTTGCGCTACGTTAAAGTTTGATCTGATGCGTATATAAGAATACGCATTTACTTAGAAGAAGGCAGTTAGTGATCGACTCGCGAAGAGAAGCATTGGGAAACATTATCGGAGCTAAGTATAAAGAAGCACCTTTATATTTTATATTTTTGTGTTTTTTTATATATATCTTTTATCCCTTCCCCAGCAAATATATAAGCGTGAACACGTTTATAATTTGCTATCACATCCTAGCATAAGCGTGAACACGTTTATAATCCTTGAATAGCGTGAACACGTTATATCCTTTCCCAGCAAATAGTAAGCGTGAACACGTTTATAATCCTTGAATAGCGTGAACACGATATATCCTTTCTCTAGCAAATAATAAGCGTGAACACGTTTATAATTTACTACCAAATCCTTGAATAGCATGAACACGTTATATAATCCTTTCTCTAGCAAATAGTAAGCGTGAACACGTTTATAATTTGCTATCAAATCCGTGGATAAGCGTGAACACGTTGATCCTTTGTCACTAAACTTATATAGGCGTATACACGTCTATGCATTAACATTAATAACTTCTTCAAAACAGGTATAGAAGAAAGGAAGATCAGTAAGTTTTCGATTTGCTCCAACAAAATTTGTGATATTATCACAAAAATGTGTTGGCAAGCCTCTTCTGCCTATCATGCGTTTTAGCGCGGTGATAAGTGCATCCGTTGCGAGACCCGAAACGACTTCGATATGTACTGCCTTTCACAAAAGACACACAAAAATAGCTATGTATGTTTTATACAGCGCTTTGCCTCTTATTCGGAGATATGTGTTGACTGGTCCACAAAAATCCACAGCACAGCGAGAAAATGGTCTACAAGGTGTAAGCCGCTCTACAGGTATGTTACTCATCATTTGCTGGAGTAACTTCGGTTTATAACGTACACAATGTACACACGATCTAACAATTCGACGCGCAATGTCTCTAGCATTGATGATCCAAAATCTAAGGTGTATTAAAGCAACTAGTGCTTTTGATCCAGCATGAAAATTGATAATATGCAAGTGACGTAGGAGACATTCGACAAAATAACATTTGCTGGGTAGTAGTACGGGATGCTTTTGCATATGGGGTAGTGAAGCTAGTTCTAGACGTCCATCACCCTTTAACAAGTTGTATCCAAATGTATCTTCACAAAACGGGTTGAGAAATTTGCAAACACCTTGACCTTCTACTTCTTTTTTACACGACGAATATATGCAAAATATGTATGTTGGATGTTCCAGAGTATACACCAAAGCACTGTTTCGATTTCTTGTGGAGACAGTGATTCTGTTTCGCAAATGCATACTGATTTATTTATCTTCCTGAAAAAACGAAGCATCCACGCTATCACACGTACACTAGTGATGTGTGAACTAAATTTTGATAGTTTTTCAACAATGTAATTAGAATTTTCTGCGACGACAAATACAGCTTGTCGTTTTTCCTTATAAACTTGTTCCATGTCGACAGTAACGTGACCAACTGTAGGCCACCCAATTTGTGGACCGTATAAAAACGCTGGGCCATTATACCAAATTTATTCAATAATTGGAATTGTGCAGCCTCTCGATACAATATCAGCAGGGTTCTGTTGTGATGGTACATACCTCCAATCGCAATTAACGGTGAAATCCTGTATAAATTTTCAAACTTGATATTATTGAAAATACTTTTAACCTTGTCAAAGAGAATAGCGAGTAACTGAGCTGTACAAAGTTCAAGTTTCGGCAACGGTTTTTTCTTCGTAGGAGACACACGAGATTTTCCACATAGCAAATTTACAGCAATGTTTTGTGTTGGAAGCAACAACCATATGCTTTTATGGATGAGTTACAAAAGCCATGTATTTGAATAACCTGTGAGTTGACACCAAGACAAAAGCGCGGTATAACAATTGAAGATAGTGAATATAGTTGTTTCAGAAAATTTTTCCACGCAGTGTATAAATTCTGTGGTATTGTCTTATCCCAATTTAATTTGAGTAGTCACAATTCTTGTAAAATTATTTTTGCAGTAATAAGTAGTGGCGCAAGCAGTCCAAGTGGATCAAATAGTGATGAAGCGAGCGATAAAATAGAGCGTTTTGTTAAATTACCTTTGTGAAGATCTATTGGTGAAAATGAAAACAAAAATTGATCTTGCTTCTGATCGCACATAATGCCCAATGCATTAGTGATTGAAATATCAGTGAGGTTTAAATCCTTCATAGTGATATCGTCGACAAATGTTTCCACGTTGGAATGCCACTTAGCGAGTACTATACAACCATTTCGTAAAATACTAGAGACTTCATATTTTATTGTTGACAATTCATCTAATGAGTCTGCTCCGCATAGAAAATCATCGACGTAGAATGATGACTTGATCACCTTTGAACCAATTGGAAATTCGAAAACATATTCATCAGCCAAGTAGTGTAGGCTTCTCACAGCTAGAAACGGTGCACTTGCTGTTCCGTATGTAACAGTATTGAGTTTATAGGTATGTATCTCTTCACTTTCTGAAGTACGCCATAAAATATATTGAAAATAGCGGTCACGTGAGTCAACTAAGATTTGTCTAAACATTTCCACTATGTCTGCAGTAATGATGTAGCGTTAATGGCGGAAACGTAACAAAAGCGTAAACAAATCTTCCTGAATTAAGTGATTTTTGCGTTGTAGTACGACATGAGGCGTCAAACACAACTCTAAGCTTTGTAGAAGTGCTATTTGGCTTGAGCACGCAATGCTGAGGTATATAGTAGTGGGATGTACGAAGATAAGGTCCTTCGATCCGGGTCATATGGCGAAGTTTCTCATATTCAATCATATATGCAACATATTGTGCCGTTATTTCTGGCATATGTGACAAGCGACGTTCCAATGTAGTGAATCTTCGAAAAGCGATATCTCGTGAAGGTCCAAGTGAAATGAATGTTTCCTTAAATAGTCCCCCACTTGGTAGGTACCTTGTCGTGGTGTGGGGGCTTAGGGCTGCAGTGATTCGTCGGGCTTCATTAACGGGGGTAGTCATACAATGATATGCTACCTCCTGATAGGGCTTCCCATGTTAGACAGGCCGGCAGATGAGCAACCAACTAAAACCTGCCTGTGTGCGTCTGTTTCTCCCCAAACTAGGGGCGGCACACAACGACGTCTGTTTTTTCCATGTCAGGGGTGGTCGAGTCCAAGTCTTTTTGTGCATAAGGTGGCAGACTTTTAAAGAAACCCTACAGGGAGGAAGCGTTTATGCATGACTAATGTCAGCTGAGAATATTAAAGTTACGGTGCAGGGAATCGGATCCCCAGTACCGGCGGTAGTTTCGAGCAAGAGGGGTACCTGGCGTCGAGATCCTGTGACCTCTCAAATTCAAATTCAAATTCAAATGCAAACTCAAATCTAACTTCAACTTTCAAATTAGAAGTTTCTGATAAAAATAATGGACAGGGTGCGGTCTCCAAGCCAACTTTGGGTAGGCAATGAGCCTTGACTGAGGGGGGTGAGGGAGATCAAATCGGGTCTCATTTTCTGAACTTACGCAGCAACCGACGATGACTCCTTATCACAGGCTAGCAACGTCGATGACATCAGTCCAGAGGTTGAATAACTTTTTCTTGGTCCTCCTCAATTCTCCTCATCCAAGGCTTCAATGCGGGGGATGGAGCCGCATTGGAGATAGTAACAAAGGAGCAGAAGGTCAGGAATGGCTACAAGCGATCGGTCTACTATCTAAGGAAAATGACGGCGAGGGACTCTTCCTCCTTCACGAAGAGGGAAAAGGACCTAATTAGGAAACATAAAAAGGCTGTGACAAAGTTGGAAAGAGACAACGCTACAGCTCAATCATTAGGAAAACAAGGGCAGTCCAAAGTGGAAGCAAAGTCCGTTAAGGATATCGCTTCAACAGCAGACAAAGCGGATCCAACGAGCGCGGTCAAGAATAGTAGCCTTAAGCTGCCACCAAAGACCAAACCCACAGGATCCTCTACAATGATACCCTCCTCTTCGACGGGCAAAGCCACAAAAAGGGCACTGTCTGAAGAAGAGACACATAAGGACTCAAAAAAGCCCAAATTATCGGCCTCTTTTGAATCCCCAATGGAGCTGCAAGTAGCCATCATAGACAAAGTCGACCCTGATGGGAAGATAACACCTAAGAATTGGCTACTCGTTGAGGCGCGTCTGATGACAGCAATGACGGAAACGGATAGTGAGGAATTAGTGTTCGACGGAGCTGGATGGCAGAAAGGTGTTAAGGTTGTTGGTTGCGGCAACAAGAAGTCCATGGATTTCCTTACGCGAACAATCGAAAGTCTTGGCACACTCTGGTAGGGAGCTCAACTCGAAGTAGTTCCTCGCTCTCAGCTTCCTGTACGCCCGATTGTATCCCTGTGGGGCCCACCTCTGGTTCCGGACAAGGACGTCATTTTGAAACTTATCGGACGGCAAAATCAGGCGCTGAAAACATCTGAATGGCAGATAGTGAATATGGCTGTCTGTATAAGCGGAACAGGTAGTGACATACTAATCGCTGTGGATCAACCGTCTCTATCCATTTTAAAAAAGGAAGGAACCATCAAATTCGGGCTAGGTTCTCTAAAGGTTCGGGTGCCAGGTGACAGGCCTCAAACCAGCAGAGGGAAGGCTGGAGGTAGTGCAAATTAATCTGCACCACTCCACCCTAGCCTCGCTCGACCTGATTAAGTACCTCGCGGAGCGTGATGTGGACGTGGCAATTGTCCAAGAACAATGGCTTGTCAAAGGCAAGGTCGCCGGACTTGGACTGAGTGGGTATGATCTCTACACTCCACATACACAAGGTAAGATTAGAACCTGTATAGTTGCAAAAAAAAGTCTTAATATTTTTCCCTTAACTTCTTAGAACAATGGAGATCTCACAGCGGTAGTATGTGAACAAAGGCACAGGCCTAGCCTACTGTTAACGTCCGCATATTTTCCGTACGATGAAGAAGAACCAACACCAACAGCCTTTCGAGCACTGACTGCATATGCAGGATCACGAGGATTATTTCTGGTAGCTGGTTGCGATGCAAATGGACATCACGAGTGCTGGGGCAGCAGTGATACCAACAGCAGGGGTGAGTCCATTTTCGATTTTATTCTTTCTACTAACCTAACTTTATGCAATAAAGGCAATAAGCCAACATTTCGAAACAGGGTTAGGGAAGAAGTTATTGATATTACGGTGGCCACTGACTCTAAATACTTTAAGGTAGACAATTGGAGGGTATCAGACACGCACTACTTTTTGGATTATTGTCGGATACACTTCACCATCAATCTAGAAGTTAAGAGTCCAAGACCATACAGAAATTCCAAAAATGCCGACTGGTCAAACTTTTCGAAACTTGTGAGCCAAAAGCTAATTCGGACAAACGTCAAAATTGGTCAAGGGAACGCAAACATTGATAAAGCGGTCGGTCGCATTACGGGTATCTTGAATAAATCTTTTGAATCAGCTTGCCCCCTAACTAAATCAAAAACTAAGCCTCAACCGGTTTGGTGGAGTGCGGAATTGAGGCTGCTGAAAACTACATCCAGAAACCTCTTCAACAAGGCAAAAAGTAGCCAGCAAGAAGAGGATTGCAACTTTTATAAAGTCAGTTTTAATATGTATGGTATAAAAGCAGAATTAAAACTGCAAAGAGAAATTCCTGGCAACAGTTCTGCGGAACTATTGAGACTGTAAATGAAGCATCAAGGTTACGAAATAATAACCTTCCTTAAATAGCAATCGAACAACTACACGTCCATTGCGTGAAACAAAATTCAGCTTCGCAATTAGATTTTTCATCAGTCAGCTTAGGTGCTTAGGTAATTTCATTTAATTTCCACAACTGTTCGATATTGAAATTAACGGCTTCTTTACAAGAAAGGAAGCAAGTAGAAGATTTAGAGTGCCAGAATTATACTTATCTGACACAACCCAACCAAGCAATGTTTTTTGAAGCGTAGGTAAGTTATCTCTAAGTTTGATTTGTCCTAAGGAAAGTATATCGATGAATGTCTCTGTTCCTAATAATAGGTCGATACGATTTGATTTATAGAAATTTTCATCTGCAAGCTTAGTGTTTGCTGGTAAATTCCAAGAAGAAATATCAATTTGTGATTGATGCTGGTACAAAATATGAGAAGTGATTCAAAAATCAAGTGGAATTTCGAAATCAGCAAGGCAAGATTTTATATTAGTCGAGGTTTTGTGTTTTATCCTTGTATTTGTGTATTTGTAGCTGATGTAGTTTGCATCGTTGAGGTGCTGGCGATAACAAAAATGTACTTGATGTATTTTGAGCTCGATGAAGCATTATATGATGAAACCGTGAACAATTGCATTTGTAGTTTGTTTGTCGGAGCCAATTGAACGCAACGAATCGTAGATTGCAGACACATTGTCAACCAGACTTCTAAGATGGCTACAACTTTGCTTTGATATATGTGGCAATTCAAACAGTGAAGCAATATTTTTCATAAAAATGAAACTGCTATTATCATAGCGGGATTTCAATCTCTGAAGTGCTTTTGGATAATTTTCGTTACTAACTTGAAAAGCCTTTACGGTATTCAATGCTTGTCCATGTAAACAGTTTAACAAATGATTAAATTTTTCAATATATGACAATGATTTGATTAAAAGACGAAATAAAATTTTTGTATTCGGAGTATGTTCCACTAAACGACGGCAATTTTGAACGGTGGCAATCTCGTATTTGATGACCCTCTTAAATAGATGTTTTGATGTTGACATATAGATCCTTAAGCTCGCCTCTCATTCTGTCCAATTCTTCAATTCGAGTTTGATAGCTCATTAGCTGCGTGAAGTACGATTCCAAAATGCCTAAACTGCATTTTAATTCAATAGGCGATAAAACCATTGTGTCTGATTTTGCATTTCGTTCTATGATATTCCTGATCCGAGTAATATTCTTCTTCGTGTTAGCACATTGCTGTTTCTCATTGCTGCCTCTCATTATGTCTCATTATGTCCAATTCTTCAATTCGAGTTTGATAGCTCATTAGCTACGTGAAGTACGATTCCAAAATGCCTAAACGGCATTTTAATTCAATAGGCGATTAAATCATTGTGTCTGATTTTGCATTTCGTTCTATGATATTCCTGATCCGAGTAATATTCTTCTTCGAGTTAGCACATTGCTGTTTTAGTTCAGTAGCCATACTAAAATCCAATTAAATTGCCGTAGATGCAAAAATCAAAATATTGTGAACAATTGATATATCGAAAATAGAGAAAATAACACGCAACAATAATTACACTGAAATAAATCGAACGCAGCAGCACAGCAGCGACAAGAACCAAAAGTAGCGTAGCAAAGGATGCACAAATTTTAGAAAAATACGTAAAACCAAAACGCAATCAAAAAACAGCAAAGCGTTGACAGCAGATGTAGCTGCAAGACAGCGCAGCGAGAAGTAAAGCGAGAAACAAAGCGTCGCAGTTGACAGCAGATGTAGCACCAAGACAGCACAGCAAGAACTAAAGCAAGAAACAACGCATCGCAGCAAGATATCAAAGTACCAACTACCGTAAGAATATCAAAAACAAAGTGCTTTTATTAACGATATCAACTTTAAAAACGTTATGTTTCTTTTATATATAAATACGTATGTATATAAAATATATGGAAATAATCCGTCATAAAATGTTTATAATTTTTAAAAATTTAATGTAGTCATCTACACTTGGCTATGCATATTTTGCAATATAGCAATCTCTGGGACCACCACCTCTTTTGGTTGCAATACTTGCAACGGATGATGTCATGTTAGATCTTGCTCTGAATTGACTTCGCACTATGGTTGGAATTCAAAT
>NC_051846.1:93683362-93813167 GCF_002237135.1 Teleopsis dalmanni | reverse complement strand
TACAATGAAGTTTGACGTAATATAGCATTGCCAAGTACCAATAAAACCTATATAATTTAAGCTTTATTGGAAGTGAAAAATAAAGTAAGCTTTCTTAGAGGTCATCACCCTAAAACAAATAAATAAACACAAAACAAAAACCAGCAAAGCCAACGAGGAGAGTGGTGAAAAATTTCCAAGAGCGTAAACAAAGCGGTAAACAAAGAGTTAACAGGATCACTAACGCGACAGGAGGATTTTTCAGTTAGGCAAACTAACTATAAAATAGCCAGCGGAAGCTTGTTTCGGTCTCTTTTTTTTGTATTTTTCGAGTACGGCAAGTGGTGCATTTCGGATCATTAAAAACCGATAAAAGAAAATTTTAAGACAGTTTATTAAAAGTTGTAAAGGCTGAAATTTCTATAAAGCAATTTCAACCATACATAAATTCTTGTGTAAATCTGACGTCAGACCGTCAGCCTAAAACACAACACCATCACCATGGACTATTCAAATAAAGAACCCAACTCACCCCTACAAGATCAGCATGTAACCTGAAAAGAATAAAATTTATTTTATTACTTAACAAGATGGTAAGACAATAACATTACCTGCAATCCAGGCGTTAATAAGCCGCGGATAAGACTAATAAACAAAACTGAAGAAGAAGAAGAAAAAAGAAAATTAATAACAACAAACCAACAAAACACAACTTGAAAACATGAATTTTGAATTACAAATAATCATACATTGAACAATTATTAAACAATAAAACACACTTTATATCTTTATTGAATAAACATGAATTTAAAGAAATAAAACAAACACTCATTGTTTACATTTTTACAATAGAAAAAAAAAACAACACATCAGTAAAAAACCCACTGCTGCCGTAAATTCTTCGTTTGGTTTATTTTTCCACTATATGTAGTAAAACACAAAATTATAAACACTATATCAATTATTAATCATATATGTTTTTTTAACATAAACAAACTACCATACAAAACAATAATTACAATCAGACACTTGCACTAATTCTCCTACCACAATATCACGCACATATATATATCGTTGGGGTTTTATTTTATTTATTAAATAATGGAAGTTATAATTAATTGAATTAAATTGAAAACTAACACTTTATGGTGGTTTTAAATTTTAATTCTCTTTCCGAAATAAATCAAAAGACGCGAAATATGTCAAACATAAAAGTCAGGCGAAGAAAAGTGCGCAAAAATGCAAATAACACGAAGTACACGACAATACACAAAATACACAAGAAAGACACGAAAAGCACAAAAGTCAACACGAACAACGAAGTTTACCGGTACGCTACACCGAAAAGCTCCGGTCAATTCGGTATATAAGAACGCGCATTTTACAGAACGGGGGACTTGTCTTTTGGAGCTCAAGCGAGTTACAAGTTCACTGGTCAATTCGATCAAAACTAGATTACAGGCTACTTCAGTCTAACTGGTCAATTCGATCAAAAATAGGAAACTGGTCAATTCGATCAAAACTAGATTACAGGCTACTTCAGTCTAACTGGTCAATTCGATCAAAAATAGGAAACTGGTCAATTCGATCAAAACTAGATTACAGGTTACTTCAGTCTAACTGGTCAATTCGATCAAAAATAGGAAACTGGTCAATTCGATCAAAACTAGATTACAGGCTACTTCAGTCTAACTGGTCAATTCGATCAAAAATAGGAAACTGGTCAATTCGATCAAAACTAGATTACAGGCTACTTCAGTCTAACTGGTCAATTCGATCAAAAATAGGAAACTGGTCAATTCGATCAAAACTAGATTACAGGCTACTTCAGTCTAACTGGTCAATTCGATCAAAGTAGGAAACTGATTTTCATTTAATTTTCTCTTTGATCATTCAGCCAAATTATTACATCCCTTAGTACAAAGGCAGGACTCTTCATAGCAAATAAGCCAGAGCCAGTCGCCGAAACATCGTCATCTTTGACAGCAACTGATCTTATGTATAATTCATATACTGAGGTGACATAAGTCCACCCCTACTGAATAGTCACGCGCGGAAATCATAAATTTCTCCGATCCTTGGAAAATAATATTTTGTTTATCTGAATTGTAACCATTATAATTTAATAATATAATTCTTATAATATATATATAATAATATTTTGTTTATCTAAAATTATAACCATTATAATTGTTTGTTTTTGAATAATTAAATAAAGTATTAATAAAATATATAAAATCTACGCTTTTATTTTGGTTCCTAAAAAAATTCAGTCCCGAAGATATAAATTCTATTATAACGAACCTGGACAACCGCTTTGCTACTCCAGCAAAACGTAACGAACGAAGAAAGGTCGTTACAATTGGCGCCCGAGCAGGGACTGAGTTTCAGAGGAACTGAGTTTCAGAGGGACTGAGTTTCAGAGGGACTGTAACATTTATCGCAAAAATACCAGGACGAAACCACATTGGTAAAAATTAAACTCGATTATCGAAAGGAAATCAAGTATGTCTATAGAACATAAAACAAGGGTCGACATTGGCGACCAAGAACTTCGAAGACCTACCACGCCGAGTAAATCCTGGTTGTACAACTTACGGAAAGATGAATTAATCCACTACTTGTCCGAAATGCAACTAGAAACGAGTGGATCCGTAGAGGAATTACGAAAAAGACTAGCAGCATACATCGACGAAGAAGATTATGACATGGTCCGGAGAGAAATGCTATGGGACCTTGCGCGTAAACATACAAAAACAATACCGATCACACAAGAACTAAATAACGACGTACAAATAACAATTCCGCCTGTTACACAAACTATAGAACAAGTCCGGAAATGGTCTGTCAAATATGACGGAGGCAAAGACCTGCTGATGTTCATCGAACGAGTCGAGGAGTTGGTGGAAGCCCATGGATTAAACATTAACACAATACCACGTACCATGCCAGAACTTTTGAAGGATAAAGCATTAAATTGGTATAGAAGTAATAATAGCCAGTGGAAATTATGGACCGCTTTCAAAGCTGACTTTCTCAAGTTCTTTCTACCGGCAAGATACTTTGAGAAGTTAGAAGATGAAATCCGGGCCCGCCGTCAGAGGTCACGGGAGACATTCAAAGACTATGTTGTAGCAATCCAAACTCTAATGCGACACGCAGGTATAGGAGCCGTTGCTCAACTAGAACGAATTTATCGAAATGCACATCCGGACTACCAGCTTTATATCCGACGACGAGACTTCGAAACATTGGGAGAACTAATCGACATGGCTGGTGATTACGAAGCTATACGGGGAGAACAAGAGAAAACCGGACCTCCAAGGCTAAGAGATTAAAGAAACCACCTAGTCCAATCTTTCGAGCAGAGAATCCAAGACGCACCAAATGCATGCCGAAGGTGTGGGAAATTGGGACATATGGCAAGAATCTGTCGAAGTCCAAAAATTCTTTTTTGTTGGAACTGTGGAAAACAGAACACACGAACCCTTGACTGCTGCAAGGAAGATCCGGGAAACGAGATAAGAGGACAGCCAACAGCGGGGAAGCCGTTCTCTCGGAATTCAGGCCCCGCAAGGACTTAAGACTAATCCACGTAAACGAAACTCGAATTACGGCACCAGTTCAGCCTCAACAGACTTCTACACAAGTAACAATATCGCCAGCTCATGTTTCCTCACCATTGACACTATCTACGTCTCAACAACAACAACCACAAACTCCTTCAACTCCATCACATCATCTAAGTGGTATTTTGAATGAAACAGCTAATTCTAATGATTCCTCAACACTAGCAGTTGCAGCCAATGACAGCAATAACAGTAATAACAGTAGCAGTAATAGTTCAACAAATAGTATTGTAAATAATCAACCAACGATGCCATTACAGAATACAATGAGACTCATATCCATGACGCCAGTACGAATTGAAGATATCTATAGTCGAGGCCCGGTATCACCTGTCCGGAACCAGCAGCAAAGTAACCAACAACATAACCAGTCAATAGATAAGCAAACAACAGCAGAAGTAAATAAAATTGCAACTTCAAAGACAGCATCACTATCCAAGCCAAGTATAATACAAAGCACACAATGTCGGATTTACCCAGACAAGCATTAAGTAAAACTGCGAGAAAATTTACAAGAGCAAGCGCCATGTAAATGCCTTGTACCACCATCGCATGATCCAAAAGCAAACAAAGAGATACAAGAGTTCCAAATCCCAGAAGCACAACGTCAGCGAAATTTAAAACATATCGAAGAAAATCCGAAAGTATTTAGTCTACAGCGATACACACAAGATCGTCAAGAATCACAAACTCAAATACAAAAGGCACAACGACAACAACGTCCAAGATATATCAAACAAAATCTAAAAGTATTTCATCCAATCCGAGTAATACCAGATCAAGTGCAAGCGCATGAAATACAACCACAGCAAGTTCCGCAACGTGTTACGCCTATCGAAGAAAATAAACCAGGACTTAGTAAACATCGAATTTCCAATGCATATTCTACACAAGATCACGTAAACCTACAACTGCAAATACAAGATGTACAACAACCACGAGAACAAAAGCGTCAAATCGAAGAGCATGATTTATCATCACGTCCAACACTGCCACAACGTTTAACGATAGTACCAGAGTCATCACATGTCAATCATCCATTGTTACCAACTTCTACAAGTTCAGAATCGTCGTCGCAAACGCCACAGAGTCATTCGCAAAGTAATTTCAAATCATCGTCGCAAACGCCACAGAGTCATTCGCAAAGTAATTTCAAATCATCGTCGCAAACGCCACAGAGTCATTCGCAAAGTAATTTTAAATCAACGTCACAGTGTCATTCGCATAGTAATTTCAAATCATCGTCGCAAACGACACAGTGTCATACGCAAAGTGATTTCAAATCATCGTTACAACCAAAGGAACTTGAGCCCCAGCCGCCATATCCTGTTAATCCACAACAAGCACCACGAGAAGCACCACCAAGAGATAATCACCAGTCTGGTCCATCATCATCTTCGTCATCAACTACATCGCCACAGAGAAATTCTACTACAGTACAGCCAGTATCGAACAATCGTCATGTACAACCTACAAATTCATTAGATCCATTAGATATCAATGTTTTAGATAGTAACCTTAATATGGAACTATCAAGCCAAGAAACTCAAGCAAAGGATAAAGTCAAGCGCGACAGTCAACAAGAACCATGGTCACCACAAGAGGAATGGAACGTCGTTCAACCAAGCAAAAAAGGAAACAAACCAGAAACTCTCGTGAGACGTCTAGGCACATTTAAACGAAAGGATGACCATCATCATGTCAAAAACCAAGATGATTACTACAAAATTTTCAAGAGTCCAAAGAAACGAAAGAGAAATCGTGCCTCATTCTAAGAGAAATATACGTATCAAAGCTCATATCGCTGACCTCCGAATATACTATGGAAAATAAAAACAAAACCCACACTTGAAAAAAAAAACCCACACTTGAAAAAAAATATAATAAACAAATTTATTGCATTTCGTATAAAATATAAAATAATAAAATATTGTAATAATAATATAATCATAACAATATAAGTCAATAATAATTTAAAGTAATAAAGATAATAATCACTTTCACCATTAACAAACTGTCTCAAGTCAGTTGGCTAATTTAACAAAAAAAAAAATATTCAGGGTGTAGAGTGCAAAATAATAAGCAAAGAAAAAAAGTAAAAAAAAGGCTACTCTGCTGTAATGGTTCAAAAAGCGCAAATCATCAGGATGTTAGCCGTATATAAGGACCACGCGTGTTTTAATAAGCTAAGTTCGATCAAAGAAATCAAGGATGGTAGATGATTTGGAAACCAAGTTTAAGCGCACAGCCGCACGTGTGCAGCAACAACTAAAAAAATTAGAAAAGAGCAAACCACGCAGTCTTTACTTACCAATCGCCATGGAACAAACAGCCAAACGAGATAAAAACAAGCTACGCAAAAACCAACCTGATAAGAAAGAGCAAACCATGGAAGATGTCCAAATACAACCAACAATAAGACCGTCAGACTGGAAAATGTTGCCGAAAGCCATTGGGTGGCGATGTAAAAAAACCCACCAGAACAACAGTGACACACAATCACACCAAGATCCAACACGTGCTCCAGCAGCCTCGACACCAGTAAAAATAGATAATGATGACCAGGATGTACTACAGTGTACATGGAACGATGTGGTTGATGAACAAAATCGATCGCCACCACCACCCGTGATTGACGAGTTATACAGTGAGTTATTAAAGAATGCAGCCGAATCGCAACCATCAGTAGCAGATATAGTCAGAAAATTGGTGGACAAATATCCACCAGAGGTGAGCCAAGCTATTTGCGATGCCCGCAGAAAACGTGGTGGAGGTAAAAGAATTAATTTCCAGCGTGTCGTCGAAGGCAAGGCGTACCAAGTGAAAATCAGTCGGAAAGGCGTAATAAAGGTTTGGGTGAAATAAAATGCGACAACAAAATTTTAATCTTCCGAAGAGGGGAGAGAATGTAAAGGCTGAAATTTCTATAAAGCAATTTCAACCATACATAAATTCTTGTGTAAATCTGACGTCAGACCGTCAGCCTAAAACACAACACCATCACCATGGACTATTCAAATAAAGAACCCAACTCACCCCTACAAGATCAGCATGTAACCTGAAAAGAATAAAATTTATTTTATTACTTAACAAGATGGTAAGACAATAACATTACCTGCAATCCAGGCGTTAATAAGCCGCGGATAAGACTAATAAACAAAACTGAAGAAGAAGAAGAAAAAAGAAAATTAATAACAACAAACCAACAAAACACAACTTGAAAACATGAATTTTGAATTACAAATAATCATACATTGAACAATTATTAAACAATAAAACACACTTTATATCTTTATTGAATAAAAATGAATTTAAAGAAATAAAACAAACACTCATTGTTTACATTTTTACAATAGAAAAAAAAAACAACACATCAGTAAAAAACCCACTGCTGCCGTAAATTCTTCGTTTGGTTTATTTTTCCACTATATGTAGTAAAACACAAAATTATAAACACTATATCAATTATTAATCATATATGTTTTTTTAACATAAACAAACTATCATACAAAACAATAATTACAATCAGACACTTGCACTAATTCTCCTACCGCAATATCACGCACATATTTATATCGTTGGGGTTTTATTTTATTTATTAAATAATGGAAGTTATAATTAATTGAATTAAATTGAAAACTAACACTTTATGGTGGTTTTAAATTTTAATTCTCTTTCCGAAATAAATCAAAAGACGCGAAATATGTCAAACATAAAAGTCAGGCGAAGAAAAGTGCGCAAAAATGCAAATAACACGAAGTACACGACAATACACGAAATACACAAGAAAGACACGAAAAGCACAAAAGTCAACACGAACAACGAAGTTTACCGGTACGCTACACCGAAAAGCTCCGGTCAATTCGGTATATAAGAACGCGCATTTTACAGAACGAGGAACTTGTCTCTTGGAGCTCAAGCGAGCTACAAGTTCACTGGTCAATTCGATCAAAACTAGATTACAGGCTACTTCAGTCTAACTGGTCAATTCGATCAAAAATAGGAAACTGGTCAATTCGATCAAAACTAGATTACAGGTTAGTTCGGTCTAACTGGTCAATTCGATCAAAAATAGGAAACTGGTCAATTCGATCAAAACTAGATTACAGGCTACTTCAGTCTAACTGGTCAATTCGATCAAAAATAGGAAACTGGTCAATTCGATCAAAACTAGATTACAGGCTACTTCAGTCTAACTGGTCAATTCGATCAAAAATAGGAAACTGGTCAATTCGATCAAAACTAGATTACAGGCTACTTCAGTCTAACTGGTCAATTCGATCAAAGTAGGAAACTGATTTTCATTTAATTTTCTCTTTGATCATTCAGCCAAATTATTACATCCCTTAGTACAAAGGCAGGAATCTTCATAGCAAATAAGCCAGAGCCAGTCGCCGAAACATCGTCATCTTTGACAGCAACTGATCTTATGTATAATTCATATACTGAGGTGACATAAGTCCACCCCTACTGAATAGTCACGCGCGGAAATCATAAATTTCTCCGATCCTTGGAAAATAATATTTTGTTTATCTGAATTGTAACCATTATAATTTAATAATATAATTCTTATAATATATATATAATAATATTTTGTTTATCTAAAATTATAACCATTATAATTGTTTGTTTTTGAATAATTAAATAAAGTATTAATAAAATATATAAAATCTACGCTTTTATTTTGGTTCCTAAAAAAATTCAGTCCCGAAGATATAAATTCTATTATAACGAACCTGGACAACCGCTTTGCTACTCCAGCAAAACGTAACGAACGAAGAAAGGTCGTTACAAAGTGAATAAAGACTAAAAATTATTTGAAATTTCCTTTTTATTATAAAAAAAAAAAATTTATTAAAAGTGAATAAAGACTAAAAATTATTTAAAATTTTTATTATAAAAATTTATTAAAAACGAATTAAGATTAAAAACTATTTAAAATTTGTTGTGTTCTAAAAATTTATTAAAAGTGCGTAAAGACACAAAGATTTAACAAAAATTCGTTTTATTCTAAAAATTTATTAAAAGTGCTTAAAGCACAAAGATTTAACAAAAATTCATTTTATTCTAAAAATTTATTAAAAGTGCTTAAAACACAAAGATTTAACAAAAATTCGTTTTATTCTAAAAATTTATTAAAAGTGCTTAAAAAAAAAAACAAAGATTTAACGAGAATTTGCTTTTACAAATTAACTAAAATTTTTAATAAAAACTATCAGAAGTGGTTAAAGTCGAGAAATAGCCAAATATATAACAAAAATTGTTTAAAATTAGTAAAAATTGGAATTTAAAAGAAATTACAGCCAATAAGTACAATTAATTTAATCATCAGGCGAGAAAAGACTACGCGAAGATTTGAAATTCCACAGCATAAATTAAGAAAAAAAAAAAAAATCATCATATCCAACCTCTAACGGACATAAAAGGAAATAACGAAAACTGAGAACAGTAACGGCAGCAGGATCCACCGTTAGGATACAACGGTGGCCAGGTATTCCAGCTCTTAAGGACATAGCTTGAATATAGAAACAAAAAGAACTTTAAAGCATCGAATTGCATAATTTTCAATTTTTTTTATTATTAAATTTAATTTTTTTTATCTATTATCAATTTTATATTAAATCTTTATATTTTTTTTGTGTTGCTCTTTGATCATTTAAAAGAATAGATAGTTAATGCCAAACTGATTTGAGTGACTTGATTATTACAATAATTTTTTTTTGCGTCACTCCCAGGAATTATACATATTATACATATTGTAAACATATTGAATTATACATATTGTACCAAAGTGATAGAAATATCAGAACAGAAAAAAAAAAAAAGAAAAGAAAAAGAAAATCCTTTATAATAACCAATATATATATTTATTTCTTTACTTATTTGTTTGTAGTTTGTAATTTATAGCTAGATCAGCAGTGGCTGGAGTGACGTCATTTCTGCGGCTGTAAGGTAGGCTATGTGAGCAAATAGCAAATTTAAATGCGATAGCTAAGTTTCACTGCTAAAAATTAAATGTTTTTTTATAATTGATTTTTTTTTGGTGGTTTTTTTATTTTTGTTATTAGTGCTACAATTTTTTTTTTTTTGGTTTTTTTTCTCTTAAAATCTGTAGTCTCACTGATATTGTTCCTACGTTAATTAAATAATAATATTCCGGAGTAATCACTGGACTTGTTTTGGTTTTAATTTTATTCAATTTTTTTTCTTTCTGTTCTATTCAATTGTTTGCTCTTTGGTTAGGGAGTTTTTTTATATATATTGTTTTTTTTCGAAAAGAAATGAATGAAACCGTATAATCACGGTATGTTTAGTATATGATTGTTAATAGAAACATGTATATAAATTAAAGATATTTTTGAAGAATGTAAATATATATATACGCAGAAATATTGTGTAAAATTGTTAATACTAGTTAGAATTCATAAATATTGATAAAAGAAAAAGAAAATATGTATAAATTAAATTCATTGTGGAATAATATGAATATTTATATAGGTGTAAACATTTTATAAGATCTGTTTAATAATTTTCAAATCATACTATAAGTTGTATAAAACAATTTTTATATTTTTTTATTTTTATATTTAGTAAATATAAAAAAAATAAAGAAAAAAAAAAAATTTACAAGTATATATTGTTTTTGGATTATTTATATTTTTTTTTATTTTTCTTGATGAGTTCATTATGAGATCTTGAATTTATATAACGGGGTGGTGTTAGTTTGGTGTTTCCATCATTTTTTCTAAGGCAGGGATTCCTTAAAAAAGAGAAAAAAAATTTTGTAGTCATTTATTTGTTAAAAAATGAAACGTTTCACGAACAGCAATCAAGCCCTACCAGATGTGTTACCAGTGTTTCCCACTTTTGAGGAAACCAGTACAATACAGGCTGGCAAGGCTAAAAACGTCGACTGGGATATAGAGGAGGCCACCATAGCTGAAGCAAAAGCCGTAGGGTTGCCCAGAGGTGGAACTTGCGACTTGGGAGTAAGCCTGGCATATACTGAGCTTCCTAAGGCAGCTGCAGTAGTAGTAACCATCAAAGGCAAGACGCTGCCCATACTGTTCGATGAGGACTTTTTTAAGTTGAGGAAACTCAAATAAATGATAGTAATTTGAGTTATATATTATTTTTTTTTTTCTTCTCGTCTGTGGAAATATTGAAGTAATGTACGTCAAGTAAATGAATTAATTAAATAATAGTTTTTTTGTTATCATTGAGATAATTAATGGATTTGGATTAAGGTGTAAAAATAATAATCATTATTTGAATATTAGTATAGGAATACAAATAAGGATAGAAATGAAATATTAATGAAGGATGGATAGGTTTAATTAGTTAGAATAAGAATTAAAAGAACATGGCACGAATTATTTTTTTTTGTTGTTGTCTACGGTGTAGCCTCAGTTGCTAAGAACACCACCCCAACACCGGCGAGCATACCGGGCTAGCCACCGTGCCATGAGCGGCTTCTGAGGACACTAAGTTAAACAACAGGTGGACACAACAAATGGCGCACAACGGACAAGGAAACCAACGCAAGACGAAACAACGAACAGAGACGAACAACGAAAGACGAAACAACGAACAGAGACGAATAACGTAAGACGAGACAACGACAAGATAGAAGACGAATACCTGAAGACGGACGGAAGGACTTCAAGTTGGTCGCTCAACAAATGACACCAACGAACAAGGAAAGCAACGTATGACGAAACATCAATGAACGAAGAACGGAAGGAGAGACAGCGACGAGACCATGGAGTTACAACCGAATGGACAAGACCAACGAAGATTTGAGAACGGAAGACTTTTATACTCGAGCAGACTCTAAGTAGTATAACGTTATATGGAAAGAATAGGAGATTCATTTATTGCTTCTGAAGATAGTACAAAGTTGCTGTTTTTTTGTGTAGTTGAATTCACACTACTCAACATAGTTAGCTTAATCCGGTGGGTTAAATGTTTAGCGCTTGACTTGCCTTGGTTCGTTACGACGAGATAGGTATTGCAATGTTAGATTAGTCTGAGTTTTTTTTTGTTTTGAGGTTCCTCGATGCTGAATTCATTTGGTATAGAGTTCCGTCCTCGATTTAGGAATTGTTTCAGAAGTATGGAGTTGTTGAATGAATGAGACGCGATTAACCAAATTTCAACGTGATACACACAGACAGCAGTAACGGATAGACCAATTTACGACCACGAGTTAATGAAAACGTGAAGACGGTTAAATACAACTAGTATCGATTCAATGAAAGACAGAATGTAACATTGGTATTGGGAGATGAAAGAGAAAGATGGTGGTTTTTAATTTATGATATTTTTGTGATTGTTTTTTTTTACAAATTTTTGCTTTACTGCGCGGTTGACCTCTTAATCCGGTGGACTGAGAGCTTAACATCCGTCTTGCCTGTACTCTGTTAATAAAGGTTAGGTATTGCGGCGTAGTATTATGAGGTTGTTTTGCTTCTTCTAATAGCTTTAGAAGTTCCTTCAGGTAGAATTCGTTCAACGTGAAGTTTTGTCCTCTTTGCAGTTAGATTTAGTTGAAGTAAATTTCGTTTTATATTGCTTAAATGAGGTTCCTTCACACAGAACCGCGGGTGTGTGAAGTTGATTGCTCATTGTAAGCTGAGTAAGTGTAAGTGTGGAAGAATCACGGATTACACATTTACTCGCTGGGTTTAAGGTTCCTTTACACAGCACCAGTGCGGTGTGAAGTTGTCCTTGATCCAAGTTTTTTATTGTTGGTTTTGTGAATTTGGATGGTAGTTTGATCAGTATTTTAAACCATCGTCTTTATCATATCTCTTACACAGCGAGAAAGAAAAAAAAAAAAAAAACCTGCCTTAGGTGAAATGGTGTGGCTACAACACTGAAACACCCCCCAGAACCATATTTATTATCAAATTTAGTCAAGTTTTTTTTTTAAGTCAAAAGAAAATTCAAGTTGGGAAAGCACTATTTAGTATGATTGTTTAATTCCTGATTAAAACAATCAATAATCAATTCACCAGTTAAGAATATTTTTTTTATGTTACACCAAGTTAACTAAAATAGTTACTGTTACGTCTGACTGATAGGTAATACCTGTATGGACAGGCCAATGACCAGAAGTATATCAAGAGCAATATTAGGGAGATCAAATACTAAGGCAGTAGCGCCGGAAATTACAAGCAGTTCTACTGATATTTCTCTTAGTTTCAATTCGCAAATAGATTTGATACAATTGGAGAGTCCTGGAATTATGGAAGGAGAAGGTATGAGCAATAGCACACAAGGAGCACAAGCCCTAGAGCCCACAATAGATACGGATCAGCTCAGTCGCATGATGGGTATGATGATACAACAGAATGAATACTTAACAAATTGCATGAATGAGATGCGGACCGAAATGTCTACTTTATGCGATCGTGTACGTGTACCAGAAGTACCACCAGCAGAGGCTCAGTTACCACGCAGAAGTGTGTCAAGGACACCTAGGGTAATGATGCAGAAACCAAATTTTCCAAGTGAGGAGGCACGATTGAATAGAACTATGCGCGGAGCATACGCAAAGAGCCAAGGTTTGGGAAACCGACGAGAATCGATGTTATTCGAGGAGGATGAACGAATGTCTAGGAGAGAAATTGACCTTGGCAGGTGGCATATTAAGTTTGACGGCTCCACTAAAGACATGACGGTGGAAAGCTTCATCTTCAGGATTGAACGTATGCGGGAACAGTACGAAGTCCCTTTCCATCAACTTCTTACGGATTTTCATTGTCTAGTAACTGGACCTGCATTAAAGTGGTTTTGGCAGGTGTTGGAAGATCATGCGGGTGATAATGATTTCGATTATTTTCAGTTAAAGAAGGAGTTGCTGGAACAATTTAGATCATCAGAAAGTGACTATGAAATTATCCGAGAGATTATGGACAGAAAACAACAGGTTGGGGAGAGTTTTGAACAATTCTCTTCAGACATCTACAATTTAACATTTAAATTAAGGCGGAAAATGCCAGAAAGAGAATTGGTCTCCATCATTAAGAATAATGTAAAACCTAGTCTAGCGACCCTAATCTTTTCAGCTTCATTCCAAAATTTGGCCGAGTTAAAGCGCGAATGTAATCGCGCTGAGAAAATGCAGAAGGAGAACAAGTCGAAGTATAGGTCAGTAAGCGAGATTGAATCATTAGAGAAATTGCAAGAGGAACCACCTTATGGAAACTCATGGGAGATAGAAGCATTTGGAACACAACCGCCAAAGAACACGGGACATAATTCACACCAGCTTTGCACTAGAGGAACAAGTAACGATAGAAATCTAGATCAGAAACACAAGGTGAATACTCCACCATTGTGTCCTTCTCCATTTCATTTGAATCTATGTTTTTCATGTGGCATGCCTGGTGATTTTTATGATTTATGATCAGATCTGTAGGTCACTGTTCCACCAAATGATCTGTTTTCTGTGCAAAACCAATAACTCATATTGCAGATTTACGGTAAATCAGGGAAACTCGACAGGGGCAGGACAAACCGGGAGTCCATGTCACCACAAGAAAAGCCCGGACAACCAACCAAAATATTAAAAAGAACTCACTTACCACTCACACCATTTAGATCAGATGCAAGGAGGCAAGGCATGAAGACTTTACATCAGCGGAAAGCAGAATATGAAGTAGTACGCCACAGGATATTTAACGAAGAGATACAAAAAAAAGTGGTAATGAAAACAGACAGGAAATTTAGTAAGATCATGAAGATGAGGAATAAAAGACGGTTACTGGGAACATGTTTAAAGAAAATGGTAGACACCATAGTTTCAGTAGAAGGGGACAATAGGATGTATGTGAAGACTAAAGTAAGCGGAACTGAAATACTGGCTTTATTGGATTCGGGCGCAAGTGCGAATTGCATTGGAAAGAACGCATTAGAGTTTTTAAGGGGTCGATCCGAGCGAATGATTACTGTTCAAGGTAAGCATGTTAAAACTGCCAATGGAGGAGAGACTCCTATAGTCGGTGTGATATCCTTAAAGGTGCAGTGGGAAGGGGAAGAAAGACCTATGGATTTTTTAATTGTTCCTTCTCTACAACAGGAATTTTACTTTGGCATTGACTTTTGGAAGACATTCAATATACCAATATTAAGTAAGAATCGTGAAATAGCAGAATTATTACCAAACGCTTCGGATCTGCAATTCACTTCAAGCCCACATATATTAGGTAAAGAACAGACAGCTCAATTAGAACAGGTGATCAGTAGATTTCCGTCAAGTAGTAAGTTAGGTCTAGGAAGCACCAGTCTAGAAGAACACATAATTGAAGTTACTGACGAACATCTACCAGTGAAGCAAAGGCATTATCCAATATCTCCTGCTGTCCAACGGCTGATGTATGAAGAACTGGACCGTATGCTGGATCTAGGAGTGATTGAAGAATCCAATAGTTGCTGGAATTCACCTGTAACATTAGTGGTTAAAGGCAAAAAGAATCGGCGTTGTCTAGACGCAAGAAAGGTGAATGCAAGAACCATTAAGGATGCATACCCCTTACCCCATATAGAAGGTATATTGAGTAGGTTACAGGAGACAAGGTATATATCAGCTATAGATTTGAAAGATGCGTTTTGGCAAATTCCACTAGAAGAGAAGTCTAGGTGGAAGACCGCATTTACTGTGCCAGGAAGACCGCTCTATCAATTTACTGTCATCCCCTTTGGACTGTGTAACGCAGCTCAGAGGATGTGTAGGTTAATGGATAAAGTGATACCTGCAGCATTACGTGAGAGTGTGTTTGTTTACCTAGATGACCTTTTTGTTTGTTCAACTGATTTTGAAAGCCATTTAACATTATTGCGAAGAGTGGCCGAATGTCTGCACAGAGCCAACCTTACTATAAATGTAGAAAAAAGTAAGTTTTGTTATCGAGAAGTTAAGTATTTGGGTTATGTAGTAGGAAATGGAATGATAAAAACCGATCCTGATAAAGTATCCGCAGTGGAAATGTTTCCAGAACCAAAGACGCCTAAGCAGTTGCGACGCTTCTTAGGAATGACAGGGTGGTATCGCCGCTTTATACAAGATTATGCTACAATTGCTGCACCGATGCATGATTGCCTGACCAAGGAAAATATGAAAAAATTTACACTGTCTGAGGCTGGGAGAACTGCTTTCATTACTTTAAAAAATAGTCTAGTAACTGCTCCGGTGTTGACTAACCCAGATTTTACTAAACCTTTTTATATACAGTGTGATGCGTCTTCAGAAGGTGTTGGTGGAGTTCTTTTTCAAATCAATGATGCAGGAGATGAACAACCGCTAGCCTATATGTCCACCAAATTAAATAAAGCTCAACGTAACTACAGTATAACTGAGCTGGAGTGCTATGCTGCTGTCTTAAGTGTACAAAAATTTAGGGCGTATGTAGAAGGTCTGCCTTTCACAATCATTACAGACCACGCTAGCTTAAAATGGCTAATGAATCAAAAGGATTTATCAGGTCGTCTAGCTAGGTGGAGTTTAAAATTACAAGCGTTTGATTTTCAGATAGAACACAGGAAAGGATCGCAAAACGTCGTGCCTGATGCATTATCCCGTATGCATATGGAGGAAATTGCTTTAGTCGGTAGAGATTTAGATATAGATTTACAGTCCAAATACTTCGTTACAGACGAGTATAAAGAGTTGATTCAAACCATCACAACGGAACAAGATAAATTCGCAGATCTCTGCGTATCTGAAAGTTACGTATATAAACGAATGGATTTCCGAAGTGGAGATGTGATTCAAGAAGATGACGCATGGAAGTTGTGGGTCCCCACGGAGCTACGCCAAGGATTGATAGAACGGATACATGAGTCCCCCTCATCTGGACACGTAGGTATGCAAAAGACCCTGTGCAAAATACGAGTAAAATACTTCTGGCCAGGTATGGTAAGCGATGTTCAAAACTGGATAAAAAGATGTGAGGTATGTAACTTGTCCAAAGCCTCAAATAAAATGATAAAACCTCCAATGGGAGCCCAGGTCATCACAGAGAAGCCGTTTCAACGTTTGTATATAGATTTCATGGGACCTTATCCACGAACTAAAGAAGGCAACACGGTAATTTTTGTATGCATGGATCATTTTTCCAAATTTGTTTTCCTAAAGCCAATGAGAGCTGCAACAGCGATGAATGTAACAAAATACCTCGAAAGAGATATTTTCCAAGTGTTTGGGGTACCAGAACATATACATTCGGATAATGGTAAACAATTTATATCCGAAATTTTTAAAAATCTTCTAATAAAGTATGGCGTGAATCATATCAGAACAGCTTTTTACTCGCCTCAAGCAAATGCTGCGGAACGGGTAAACCGATCAGTGCTGCAGATGATAAGAGCATATATTGGGGAAAATCAAAAAGACTGGGATCAACATGTGAGTGATGTCACTTTTGCATTAAGGAGTGTAACCCACAACGCAATTCAATTAGAACCATATTTTGCGGTATTCGGTTCTCACATGTCACAACACGGGAAATCTTTTTCCATCAGTAGAAGACTGGATTCAATTAGAACAGGAGAGTTTAGGGTTTTGCACCAGACAGACAAACAACAATTATTACGGAGTAAGATAGTAGAACACTTAAAAGTCGCACATACACAAGCAGAAAAAGTATACAATACAAGGAAAAAACTAGCAGAGTTTAAAGTAGGGCAGATAGTATATCGGCGAAACTTCCGACAAAGTAAGAAAACAGCTGATTTTAACGCCAAGCTTGGACAGAAAAATATTAAATGCATGGTATTAAAAAGAGTAGGTAATGCACTATATGAATTGGGTAACATGCAAGGGACAAGGCTTGGTGTATTTCACGCAAAAGATATGTTTAGTCGGTAGAGCAGGGAGTGGGTCGAAGCCACACGTGTGACACAGAAACCCAGACAGAATAGACTAAGGAAACTAACAGCCTACATTTGAATTTTTTTTTACAACGATGCTCCATATTGCAGGCAACATCGACATCGTCGAGCCTGTTATGTAGACCTGTGAGGGAATAAAATATTAATACCACAAGTAATAATAGTCAAATAATCTGACATTACCTCGGAATTCCCCACGACGTCCAGTGAACTATATACCCGTCGGCGATCTCCTCTTTATGTTGTTGTGCCATTAAGGCAGAAAAGTCTTCAAATGTTTGTAGTTCTGCATGTCGTTTAAAACTGAAGCGTCGAAATTCGGTATCCAACTGTGATTACACTTATTTATTAAAATAATGTTTTTTAAAGAAAAATTAAAATTTTAAAATTAAATAAAAGTAGAAATAAAAATTAAAATGAAAAAACACTTAAATAATTTAACAAAAAAACACATCACATCATTTTTTTATTGTACGCACGCTATCAGTAAAAAAAAAATAAAAGAAAAAAAAACAAAAGTGGTAACTAAAGAAATGTGTGAAAGCTTTTGTTTCGGTTTGTTTTGATCTAGATCATTGAAGGCGAATTATGTCGAAAGCTACAATGAAGTTTGACGTAATATAGCATTGCCAAGTACCAATAAAACCTATATAATTTTAGCTTTATTGGAAGTGAAAAATAAAGTAAGCTTTCTTAGAGGTCATCACCCTAAAACAAATAAATAAACACAAAACAAAAACCAGCAAAGCCAACGAGGAGAGTGGTGAAAAATTTCCAAGAGCGTAAACAAAGCGGTAAACAAAGAGTTAACAGGATCACTAACGCGACAGGAGGATTTTTCAGTTAGGCAAACTAACTATAAAATAGCCAGCGGAAGCTTGTTTCGGTCTCTTTTTTTTGTATTTTTCGAGTACGGCAAGTGGTGCATTTCGGATCATTAAAAACCGATAAAAGAAAATTTTAAGACAGTTTATTAAAAGTGAATAAAGACTAAAAATTATTTAAAATTTCCTTTTTATTATAAAAAAAAAAAATTTATTAAAAGTGAATAAAGACTAAAAATTATTTAAAATTTTTATTATAAAAATTTATTAAAAACGAATAAAGATTAAAAACTATTTAAAATTTGTTGTGTTCTAAAAATTTATTAAAAGTGCGTAAAGACACAAAGATTTAACAAAAATTCGTTTTATTCTAAAAATTTATTAAAAGTGCTTAAAACACAAAGATTTAACAAAAATTCATTTTATTCTAAAAATTTATTAAAAGTGCTTAAAACACAAAGATTTAACAAAAATTCGTTTTATTCTAAAAATTTATTAAAAGTGCTTAAAAAAAAAAACAAAGATTTAACGAGAATTTGCTTTTACAAATTAACTAAAATTTTTAATAAAAACTATCAGAAGTGGTTAAAGTCGAGAAATAGCCAAATATATAACAAAAATTGTTTAAAATTAGTAAAAATTGGAATTTAAAAGAAATTACAGCCAATAAGTACAATTAATTTAATCATCAGGCGAGAAAAGACTACGCGAAGATTTGAAATTCCACAGCATAAATTAAGAAAAAAAAAAAAAATCATCATATCCAACCTCTAACGGACATAAAAGGAAATAACGAAAACTGAGAACAGTAACGGCAGCAGGATCCACCGTTAGGATACAACGGTGGCCAGGTATTCCAGCTCTTAAGGACATAGCTTGAATATAGAAACAAAAAGAACTTTAAAGCATCGAATTGCATAATTTTCAATTTTTTTTATTATTAAATTTAATTTTTTTTATCTATTATCAATTTTATATTAAATCTTTATATTTTTTTTGTGTTGCTCTTTGATCATTTAAAAGAATAGATAGTTAATGCCAAACTGATTTGAGTGACTTGATTATTACAATAATTTTTTTTTGCGTCACTCCCAGGAATTATACATATTATACATATTGTAAACATATTGAATTATACATATTGTACCAAAGTGATAGAAATATCAGAACAGAAAAAAAAAAAAAGAAAAGAAAAAGAAAATCCTTTATAATAACCAATATATATATTTATTTCTTTACTTATTTGTTTGTAGTTTGTAATTTATAGCTAGATCAGCAGTGGCTGGAGTGACGTCATTTCTGCGGCTGTAAGGTAGGCTATGTGAGCAAATAGCAAATTTAAATGCGATAGCTAAGTTTCACTGCTAAAAATTAAATGTTTTTTTATAATTGATTTTTTTTTGGTGGTTTTTTTATTTTTGTTATTAGTGCTACAATTTTTTTTTTTTTGGTTTTTTTTCTCTTAAAATCTGTAGTCTCACTGATATTGTTCCTACGTTAATTAAATAATAATATTCCGGAGTAATCACTGGACTTGTTTTGGTTTTAATTTCATTCAATTTTTTTTCTTTCTGTTCTATTCAATTGTTTGCTCTTTGGTTAGGGAGTTTTTTTATATATATTGTTTTTTTTCGAAAAGAAATGAATGAAACCGTATAATCACGGTATGTTTAGTATATGATTGTTA
Organism: Teleopsis dalmanni; assembly: GCF_002237135.1. Taxonomy (NCBI): domain Eukaryota; kingdom Metazoa; phylum Arthropoda; class Insecta; order Diptera; family Diopsidae; genus Teleopsis; species Teleopsis dalmanni. The sequence continues at coordinate 93,793,152 of NC_051846.1, read as the reverse complement.
ATAGAAACATGTATATAAATTAAAGATATTTTTGAAGAATGTAAATATATATATACGCAGAAATATTGTGTAAAATTGTTAATACTAGTTAGAATTCATAAATATTGATAAAAGAAAAAGAAAATATGTATAAATTAAATTCATTGTGGAATAATATGAATATTTATATAGGTGTAAACATTTTATAAGATCTGTTTAATAATTTTCAAATCATACTATAAGTTGTATAAAACAATTTTTATATTTTTTTATTTTTATATTTAGTAAATATAAAAAAAATAAAGAAAAAAAAAAAATTTACAAGTATATATTGTTTTTGGATTATTTATATTTTTTTTTATTTTTCTTGATGAGTTCATTATGAGATCTTGAATTTATATAACGGGGTGGTGTTAGTTTGGTGTTTCCATCATTTTTTCTAAGGCAGGGATTCCTTAAAAAAGAGAAAAAAAATTTTGTAGTCATTTATTTGTTAAAAAATGAAACGTTTCACGAACAGCAATCAAGCCCTACCAGATGTGTTACCAGTGTTTCCCACTTTTGAGGAAACCAGTACAATACAGGCTGGCAAGGCTAAAAACGTCGACTGGGATATAGAGGAGGCCACCATAGCTGAAGCAAAAGCCGTAGGGTTGCCCAGAGGTGGAACTTGCGACTTGGGAGTAAGCCTGGCATATACTGAGCTTCCTAAGGCAGCTGCAGTAGTAGTAACCATCAAAGGCAAGACGCTGCCCATACTGTTCGATGAGGACTTTTTTAAGTTGAGGAAACTCAAATAAATGATAGTAATTTGAGTTATATATTATTTTTTTTTTTCTTCTCGTCTGTGGAAATATTGAAGTAATGTACGTCAAGTAAATGAATTAATTAAATAATAGTTTTTTTGTTATCATTGAGATAATTAATGGATTTGGATTAAGGTGTAAAAATAATAATCATTATTTGAATATTAGTATAGGAATACAAATAAGGATAGAAATGAAATATTAATGAAGGATGGATAGGTTTAATTAGTTAGAATAAGAATTAAAAGAACATGGCACGAATTATTTTTTTTTGTTGTTGTCTACGGTGTAGCCTCAGTTGCTAAGAACACCACCCCAACACCGGCGAGCATACCGGGCTAGCCACCGTGCCATGAGCGGCTTCTGAGGACACTAAGTTAAACAACAGGTGGACACAACAAATGGCGCACAACGGACAAGGAAACCAACGCAAGACGAAACAACGAACAGAGACGAACAACGAAAGACGAAACAACGAACAGAGACGAATAACGTAAGACGAGACAACGACAAGATAGAAGACGAATACCTGAAGACGGACGGAAGGACTTCAAGTTGGTCGCTCAACAAATGACACCAACGAACAAGGAAAGCAACGTATGACGAAACATCAATGAACGAAGAACGGAAGGAGAGACAGCGACGAGACCATGGAGTTACAACCGAATGGACAAGACCAACGAAGATTTGAGAACGGAAGACTTTTATACTCGAGCAGACTCTAAGTAGTATAACGTTATATGGAAAGAATAGGAGATTCATTTATTGCTTCTGAAGATAGTACAAAGTTGCTGTTTTTTTGTGTAGTTGAATTCACACTACTCAACATAGTTAGCTTAATCCGGTGGGTTAAATGTTTAGCGCTTGACTTGCCTTGGTTCGTTACGACGAGATAGGTATTGCAATGTTAGATTAGTCTGAGTTTTTTTTTGTTTTGAGGTTCCTCGATGCTGAATTCATTTGGTATAGAGTTCCGTCCTCGATTTAGGAATTGTTTCAGAAGTATGGAGTTGTTGAATGAATGAGACGCGATTAACCAAATTTCAACGTGATACACACAGACAGCAGTAACGGATAGACCAATTTACGACCACGAGTTAATGAAAACGTGAAGACGGTTAAATACAACTAGTATCGATTCAATGAAAGACAGAATGTAACATTGGTATTGGGAGATGAAAGAGAAAGATGGTGGTTTTTAATTTATGATATTTTTGTGATTGTTTTTTTTTACAAATTTTTGCTTTACTGCGCGGTTGACCTCTTAATCCGGTGGACTGAGAGCTTAACATCCGTCTTGCCTGTACTCTGTTAATAAAGGTTAGGTATTGCGGCGTAGTATTATGAGGTTGTTTTGCTTCTTCTAATAGCTTTAGAAGTTCCTTCAGGTAGAATTCGTTCAACGTGAAGTTTTGTCCTCTTTGCAGTTAGATTTAGTTGAAGTAAATTTCGTTTTATATTGCTTAAATGAGGTTCCTTCACACAGAACCGCGGGTGTGTGAAGTTGATTGCTCATTGTAAGCTGAGTAAGTGTAAGTGTGGAAGAATCACGGATTACACATTTACTCGCTGGGTTTAAGGTTCCTTTACACAGCACCAGTGCGGTGTGAAGTTGTCCTTGATCCAAGTTTTTTATTGTTGGTTTTGTGAATTTGGATGGTAGTTTGATCAGTATTTTAAACCATCGTCTTTATCATATCTCTTACACAGCGAGAAAGAAAAAAAAAAAAAAAAACCTGCCTTAGGTGAAATGGTGTGGCTACAACACTGAAACACCCCCCAGAACCATATTTATTATCAAATTTAGTCAAGTTTTTTTTTTAAGTCAAAAGAAAATTCAAGTTGGGAAAGCACTATTTAGTATGATTGTTTAATTCCTGATTAAAACAATCAATAATCAATTCACCAGTTAAGAATATTTTTTTTATGTTACACCAAGTTAACTAAAATAGTTACTGTTACGTCTGACTGATAGGTAATACCTGTATGGACAGGCCAATGACCAGAAGTATATCAAGAGCAATATTAGGGAGATCAAATACTAAGGCAGTAGCGCCGGAAATTACAAGCAGTTCTACTGATATTTCTCTTAGTTTCAATTCGCAAATAGATTTGATACAATTGGAGAGTCCTGGAATTATGGAAGGAGAAGGTATGAGCAATAGCACACAAGGAGCACAAGCCCTAGAGCCCACAATAGATACGGATCAGCTCAGTCGCATGATGGGTATGATGATACAACAGAATGAATACTTAACAAATTGCATGAATGAGATGCGGACCGAAATGTCTACTTTATGCGATCGTGTACGTGTACCAGAAGTACCACCAGCAGAGGCTCAGTTACCACGCAGAAGTGTGTCAAGGACACCTAGGGTAATGATGCAGAAACCAAATTTTCCAAGTGAGGAGGCACGATTGAATAGAACTATGCGCGGAGCATACGCAAAGAGCCAAGGTTTGGGAAACCGACGAGAATCGATGTTATTCGAGGAGGATGAACGAATGTCTAGGAGAGAAATTGACCTTGGCAGGTGGCATATTAAGTTTGACGGCTCCACTAAAGACATGACGGTGGAAAGCTTCATCTTCAGGATTGAACGTATGCGGGAACAGTACGAAGTCCCTTTCCATCAACTTCTTACGGATTTTCATTGTCTAGTAACTGGACCTGCATTAAAGTGGTTTTGGCAGGTGTTGGAAGATCATGCGGGTGATAATGATTTCGATTATTTTCAGTTAAAGAAGGAGTTGCTGGAACAATTTAGATCATCAGAAAGTGACTATGAAATTATCCGAGAGATTATGGACAGAAAACAACAGGTTGGGGAGAGTTTTGAACAATTCTCTTCAGACATCTACAATTTAACATTTAAATTAAGGCGGAAAATGCCAGAAAGAGAATTGGTCTCCATCATTAAGAATAATGTAAAACCTAGTCTAGCGACCCTAATCTTTTCAGCTTCATTCCAAAATTTGGCCGAGTTAAAGCGCGAATGTAATCGCGCTGAGAAAATGCAGAAGGAGAACAAGTCGAAGTATAGGTCAGTAAGCGAGATTGAATCATTAGAGAAATTGCAAGAGGAACCACCTTATGGAAACTCATGGGAGATAGAAGCATTTGGAACACAACCGCCAAAGAACACGGGACATAATTCACACCAGCTTTGCACTAGAGGAACAAGTAACGATAGAAATCTAGATCAGAAACACAAGGTGAATACTCCACCATTGTGTCCTTCTCCATTTCATTTGAATCTATGTTTTTCATGTGGCATGCCTGGTGATTTTTATGATTTATGATCAGATCTGTAGGTCACTGTTCCACCAAATGATCTGTTTTCTGTGCAAAACCAATAACTCATATTGCAGATTTACGGTAAATCAGGGAAACTCGACAGGGGCAGGACAAACCGGGAGTCCATGTCACCACAAGAAAAGCCCGGACAACCAACCAAAATATTAAAAAGAACTCACTTACCACTCACACCATTTAGATCAGATGCAAGGAGGCAAGGCATGAAGACTTTACATCAGCGGAAAGCAGAATATGAAGTAGTACGCCACAGGATATTTAACGAAGAGATACAAAAAAAAGTGGTAATGAAAACAGACAGGAAATTTAGTAAGATCATGAAGATGAGGAATAAAAGACGGTTACTGGGAACATGTTTAAAGAAAATGGTAGACACCATAGTTTCAGTAGAAGGGGACAATAGGATGTATGTGAAGACTAAAGTAAGCGGAACTGAAATACTGGCTTTATTGGATTCGGGCGCAAGTGCGAATTGCATTGGAAAGAACGCATTAGAGTTTTTAAGGGGTCGATCCGAGCGAATGATTACTGTTCAAGGTAAGCATGTTAAAACTGCCAATGGAGGAGAGACTCCTATAGTCGGTGTGATATCCTTAAAGGTGCAGTGGGAAGGGGAAGAAAGACCTATGGATTTTTTAATTGTTCCTTCTCTACAACAGGAATTTTACTTTGGCATTGACTTTTGGAAGACATTCAATATACCAATATTAAGTAAGAATCGTGAAATAGCAGAATTATTACCAAACGCTTCGGATCTGCAATTCACTTCAAGCCCACATATATTAGGTAAAGAACAGACAGCTCAATTAGAACAGGTGATCAGTAGATTTCCGTCAAGTAGTAAGTTAGGTCTAGGAAGCACCAGTCTAGAAGAACACATAATTGAAGTTACTGACGAACATCTACCAGTGAAGCAAAGGCATTATCCAATATCTCCTGCTGTCCAACGGCTGATGTATGAAGAACTGGACCGTATGCTGGATCTAGGAGTGATTGAAGAATCCAATAGTTGCTGGAATTCACCTGTAACATTAGTGGTTAAAGGCAAAAAGAATCGGCTTTGTCTAGACGCAAGAAAGGTGAATGCAAGAACCATTAAGGATGCATACCCCTTACCCCATATAGAAGGTATATTGAGTAGGTTACAGGAGACAAGGTATATATCAGCTATAGATTTGAAAGATGCGTTTTGGCAAATTCCACTAGAAGAGAAGTCTAGGTGGAAGACCGCATTTACTGTGCCAGGAAGACCGCTCTATCAATTTACTGTCATCCCCTTTGGACTGTGTAACGCAGCTCAGAGGATGTGTAGGTTAATGGATAAAGTGATACCTGCAGCATTACGTGAGAGTGTGTTTGTTTACCTAGATGACCTTTTTGTTTGTTCAACTGATTTTGAAAGCCATTTAACATTATTGCGAAGAGTGGCCGAATGTCTGCACAGAGCCAACCTTATTATAAATGTAGAAAAAAGTAAGTTTTGTTATCGAGAAGTTAAGTATTTGGGTTATGTAGTAGGAAATGGGATGATAAAAACCGATCCTGATAAAGTATCCGCAGTGGAAATGTTTCCAGAACCAAAGACGCCTAAGCAGTTGCGACGCTTCTTAGGAATGACAGGGTGGTATCGCCGCTTTATACAAGATTATGCTACAATTGCTGCACCGATGCATGATTGCCTGACCAAGGAAAATATGAAAAAATTTACACTGTCTGAGGCTGGGAGAACTGCTTTCATTACTTTAAAAAATAGTCTAGTAACTGCTCCGGTGTTGACTAACCCAGATTTTACTAAACCTTTTTATATACAGTGTGATGCGTCTTCAGAAGGTGTTGGTGGAGTTCTTTTTCAAATCAATGATGCAGGAGATGAACAACCGCTAGCCTATATGTCCACCAAATTAAATAAAGCTCAACGTAACTACAGTATAACTGAGCTGGAGTGCTATGCTGCTGTCTTAAGTGTACAAAAATTTAGGGCGTATGTAGAAGGTCTGCCTTTCACAATCATTACAGACCACGCTAGCTTAAAATGGCTAATGAATCAAAAGGATTTATCAGGTCGTCTAGCTAGGTGGAGTTTAAAATTACAAGCGTTTGATTTTCAGATAGAACACAGGAAAGGATCGCAAAACGTCGTGCCTGATGCATTATCCCGTATGCATATGGAGGAAATTGCTTTAGTCGGTAGAGATTTAGATATAGATTTACAGTCCAAATACTTCGTTACAGACGAGTATAAAGAGTTGATTCAAACCATCACAACGGAACAAGATAAATTCGCAGATCTCTGCGTATCTGAAAGTTACGTATATAAACGAATGGATTTCCGAAGTGGAGATGTGATTCAAGAAGATGACGCATGGAAGTTGTGGGTCCCCACGGAGCTACGCCAAGGATTGATAGAACGGATACATGAGTCCCCCTCATCTGGACACGTAGGTATGCAAAAGACCCTGTGCAAAATACGAGTAAAATACTTCTGGCCAGGTATGGTAAGCGATGTTCAAAACTGGATAAAAAGATGTGAGGTATGTAACTTGTCCAAAGCCTCAAATAAAATGATAAAACCTCCAATGGGAGCCCAGGTCATCACAGAGAAGCCGTTTCAACGTTTGTATATAGATTTCATGGGACCTTATCCACGAACTAAAGAAGGCAACACGGTAATTTTTGTATGCATGGATCATTTTTCCAAATTTGTTTTCCTAAAGCCAATGAGAGCTGCAACAGCGATGAATGTAACAAAATACCTCGAAAGAGATATTTTCCAAGTGTTTGGGGTACCAGAACATATACATTCGGATAATGGTAAACAATTTATATCCGAAATTTTTAAAAATCTTCTAATAAAGTATGGCGTGAATCATATCAGAACAGCTTTTTACTCGCCTCAAGCAAATGCTGCGGAACGGGTAAACCGATCAGTGCTGCAGATGATAAGAGCATATATTGGGGAAAATCAAAAAGACTGGGATCAACATGTGAGTGATGTCACTTTTGCATTAAGGAGTGTAACCCACAACGCAATTCAATTAGAACCATATTTTGCGGTATTCGGTTCTCACATGTCACAACACGGGAAATCTTTTTCCATCAGTAGAAGACTGGATTCAATTAGAACAGGAGAGTTTAGGGTTTTGCACCAGACAGACAAACAACAATTATTACGGAGTAAGATAATAGAACACTTAAAAGTCGCACATACACAAGCAGAAAAAGTATACAATACAAGGAAAAAACTAGCAGAGTTTAAAGTAGGGCAGATAGTATATCGGCGAAACTTCCGACAAAGTAAGAAAACAGCTGATTTTAACGCCAAGCTTGGACAGAAAAATATTAAATGCATAGTATTAAAAAGAGTAGGTAATGCACTATATGAATTGGGTAACATGCAAGGGACAAGGCTTGGTGTATTTCACGCAAAAGATATGTTTAGTCGGTAGAGCATGAGACTCAAGTGTAGGGAGTGGGTCGAAGCCACACGTGTGGCACAGAAACCCAGACAGAATAGACTAAGGAAACTAACAGCCTACATTTGAATTTTTTTTTACAACGATGCTCCATATTGCAGGCAACATCGACATCGTCGAGCCTGTTATGTAGGCCTGTGAGGGAATAAAATATTAATACCACAAGTAATAATAGTCAAATAATCTGACATTACCTCGGAATTCCCCACGACGTCCAGTGAACTATGTACCCGTCGGCGATCTCCTCTTTATGTTGTTGTGCCATTAAGGCAGAAAAGTCTTCAAATGTTTGTAGTTCTGCATGTCGTTTAAAACTGAAGCGTCGAAATTCGGTATCCAACTGTGATTACACTTATTTATTAAAATAATGTTTTTTAAAGAAAAATTAAAATTTTAAAATTAAATAAAAGTAGAAATAAAAATTAAAATGAAAAAACACTTAAATAATTTAACAAAAAAAAACATCACATCATTTCTTTATGAACAAACAATTCAACGTGCATTGTACGCACGCTATCAGTAAAAAAAAAATAAAAGAAAAAAAAACAAAAGTGGTAACTAAAGAAATGTGTGAAAGCTTTTGTTTCGGTTTGTTTTGATCTAGATCATTGAAGGCGAATTATGTCGAAAGCTACAATGAAGTTTGACGTAATATAGCATTGCCAAGTACCAATAAAACCTATATAATTTTAGCTTTATTGGAAGTGAAAAATAAAGTAAGCTTTCTTAGAGGTCATCACCCTAAAACAAATAAATAAACACAAAACAAAAACCAGCAAAGCCAACGAGGAGAGTGGTGAAAAATTTCCAAGAGCGTAAACAAAGCGGTAAACAAAGAGTTAACAGGATCACTAACGCGACAGGAGGATTTTTCAGTTAGGCAAACTAACTATAAAATAGCCAGCGGAAGCTTGTTTCGGTCTCTTTTTTTTGTATTTTTCGAGTACGGCAAGTGGTGCATTTCGGATCATTAAAAACCGATAAAAGAAAATTTTAAGACAGTTTATTAAAAGTGAATAAAGACTAAAAATTATTTAAAATTTCCTTTTTATTATAAAAAAAAAAAATTTATTAAAAGTGAATAAAGACTAAAAATTATTTAAAATTTTTATTATAAAAATTTATTAAAAACGAATAAAGATTAAAAACTATTTAAAATTTGTTGTGTTCTAAAAATTTATTAAAAGTGCGTAAAGACACAAAGATTTAACAAAAATTCGTTTTATTCTAAAAATTTATTAAAAGTGCTTAAAACACAAAGATTTAACAAAAATTCATTTTATTCTAAAAATTTATTAAAAGTGCTTAAAACACAAAGATTTAACAAAAATTCGTTTTATTCTAAAAATTTATTAAAAGTGCTTAAAAAAAAAACAAAGATTTAACGAGAATTTGCTTTTACAAATTAACTAAAATTTTTAATAAAAACTATCAGAAGTGGTTAAAGTCGAGAAATAGCCAAATATATAACAAAAATTGTTTAAAATTAGTAAAAATTGGAATTTAAAAGAAATTACAGCCAATAAGTACAATTAATTTAATCATCAGGCGAGAAAAGACTACGCGAAGATTTGAAATTCCACCGCATAAATTAAGAAAAAAAAAAAAAATCATCATATCCAACCTCTAACGGACATAAAAGGAAATAACGAAAACTGAGAACAGTAACGGCAGCAGGATCCACCGTTAGGATACAACGGTGGCCAGGTATTCCAGCTCTTAAGGACATAGCTTGAATATAGAAACAAAAAGAACTTTAAAGCATCGAATTGCATAATTTTCAATTTTTTTTATTATTAAATTTAATTTTTTTTATCTATTATCAATTTTATATTAAATCTTTATATTTTTTTTGTGTTGCTCTTTGATCATTTAAAAGAATAGATAGTTAATGCCAAACTGATTTGAGTGACTTGATTATTACAATAATTTTTTTTTGCGTCACTCCCAGGAATTATACATATTATACATATTGTAAACATATTGAATTATACATATTGTACCAAAGTGATAGAAATATCAGAACAGAAAAAAAAAAAAAAGAAAAGAAAAAGAAAATCCTTTATAATCACCAATATATATATTTATTTCTTTACTTATTTGTTTGTAGTTTGTAATTTATAGCTAGATCAGCAGTGGCTGGAGTGACGTCATTTCTGCGGCTGTAAGGTAGGCTATGTGAGCAAATAGCAAATTTAAATGCGATAGCTAAGTTTCACTGCTAAAAATTAAATGTTTTTTTATAATTGATTTTTTTTTGGTGGTTTTTTTATTTTTGTTATTAGTGCTACAATTTTTTTTTTTTTGGTTTTTTTTCTCTTAAAATCTGTAGTCTCACTGATATTGTTCCTACGTTAATTAAATAATAATATTCCGGAGTAATCACTGGACTTGTTTTGGTTTTAATTTCATTCAATTTTTTTTCTTTCTGTTCTATTCAATTGTTTGCTCTTTGGTTAGGGAGTTTTTTTATATATATTGTTTTTTTTCGAAAAGAAATGAATGAAACCGTATAATCACGGTATGTTTAGTATATGATTGTTAATAGAAACATGTATATAAATTAAAGATATTTTTGAAGAATGTAAATATATATATACGCAGAAATATTGTGTAAAATTGTTAATACTAGTTAGAATTCATAAATATTGATAAAAGAAAAAGAAAATATGTATAAATTAAATTCATTGTGGAATAATATGAATATTTATATAGGTGTAAACATTTTATAAGATCTGTTTAATAATTTTCAAATCATACTATAAGTTGTATAAAACAATTTTTATATTTTTTTATTTTTATATTTAGTAAATATAAAAAAAATAAAGAAAAAAAAAAAATTTACAAGTATATATTGTTTTTGGATTATTTATATTTTTTTTTATTTTTCTTGATGAGTTCATTATGAGATCTTGAATTTATATAACGGGGTGGTGTTAGTTTGGTGTTTCCATCATTTTTTCTAAGGCAGGGATTCCTTAAAAAAGAGAAAAAAAATTTTGTAGTCATTTATTTGTTAAAAAATGAAACGTTTCACGAACAGCAATCAAGCCCTACCAGATGTGTTACCAGTGTTTCCCACTTTTGAGGAAACCAGTACAATACAGGCTGGCAAGGCTAAAAACGTCGACTGGGATATAGAGGAGGCCACCATAGCTGAAGCAAAAGCCGTAGGGTTGCCCAGAGGTGGAACTTGCGACTTGGGAGTAAGCCTGGCATATACTGAGCTTCCTAAGGCAGCTGCAGTAGTAGTAACCATCAAAGGCAAGACGCTGCCCATACTGTTCGATGAGGACTTTTTTAAGTTGAGGAAACTCAAATAAATGATAGTAATTTGAGTTATATATTATTTTTTTTTTTCTTCTCGTCTGTGGAAATATTGAAGTAATGTACGTCAAGTAAATGAATTAATTAAATAATAGTTTTTTTGTTATCATTGAGATAATTAATGGATTTGGATTAAGGTGTAAAAATAATAATCATTATTTGAATATTAGTATAGGAATACAAATAAGGATAGAAATGAAATATTAATGAAGGATGGATAGGTTTAATTAGTTAGAATAAGAATTAAAAGAACATGGCACGAATTATTTTTTTTTGTTGTTGTCTACGGTGTAGCCTCAGTTGCTAAGAACACCACCCCAACACCGGCGAGCATACCGGGCTAGCCACCGTGCCATGAGCGGCTTCTGAGGACACTAAGTTAAACAACAGGTGGACACAACAACAGTTTAAGTGGCCTACAAGAACTAGTAAGCAGGGTTAACACCACTAGCGAATAATATGGACTAAAAATAAATATAAATAAAACAAAATATATGATTGTAAGCCGAAAAAATATGTACAGCAACACAAATTTAATGATTAATAACATTGGTATAGAAAGAGTACAACATTTTAAATATCTTGGATGCTATGTAAATGAAAATTGGAATTGTTCCAAAGAGATCAAATGACGAATAGAAATAGCACGAAATACTTTTCTTAGATACAAAAAAGTACTTAATAGTCATGATCTCAATATTAAAACTAAAATCCGTTTTGTGAAATGCTATGTCTGGTCTATACTTTTATACGCCTTGGAAACCTGAACTCTGAAAATTGCTAATGTTAACAAACTCGAAGCATTTGAGTTATAGATTTATCGGAGAATTCTCAAAATTCTATGGACAGATCATATTACAAATAATGAAGTATTACGAAGCATGAGATGTGATCGCGAATTGTTAACAATTATAAAAAGAAGAAAAACAGCTTACCTGGGACATATTATGCGAAATTCAAAATATGAGCTACTCCAAATGATTATTCAAGGAAAAATCGAAGGTAAACGCGGTATTTGTAGAAAACAATTTTCATGGCTGCGAAACATTCGTCAATGGACCCAAATACGTGAGGTTGGCAGCCTTATAAATATAGCTAGATGCAGCAATACGCAGAAATAGTTAAAAATTTGTAATTGTGTTTATTAAAAGCTAATCAAACAAAAAAGTATTATGTTTAGTTATTATGTTATAATTATTATTATGTTATAATTAATCAATATAGTATTATGATATGTTATATGATCACCAATATTTGAAATCGAATTGGCAAATAAAGAAGAAGAAGAAGATAGAATAAGAAGTCTTAAAAAAAAAAAAATTTTTTTTAAACATTAGTTATTAAGTAATTAAGTAATAGTTATAGAATATTATTACATTAATAATTATATCAATAATAATTAAGGTTAAAATAGACCATTAGAAATTTAACTTTGTATGCCACAATGTTCTTCATAGGGGGAAGGAATGCTGTGAATTTAATGACTATTTTACTAAACTTTACGTTATGCAGTTTTTCAGTAAAATATGTGTAGTGTACGATCTTAGTTGATCGTACATTTTCCTAAAGATAGGCAAGGTTATTTGCATGTTGGCAGTTACTGACTAAAGCCAAAACAACAGCCTGTCAGTTCGACGAAAAAAAAAATGCTGATTTTTGGTATTCGGTTAGTAATTGGGGTCATAGTGTAAATGACTTTGAAAATATTAAATACGGAAGAATTGCAAAAATATGTAGAGTATTCTTTTATTAATGAAATTAATTCTTTTATTAACTTAGCGAATTTTACAGAGTATATTATGAAATTATGGTAAAAAACCTAATGAGGTAATTGGGGCAATTCTAATGTCGAACATTAGATTTTGCATCAAGTTTAGGTATATAAGATGAGTTCAAATTTTTAAACTGGTCTGTTTTGTATTGACTAGTATTTTAACAAGATCTTGTGTGCTGTTGTGAGTGTTGTTATGTTGTGCTATCAAATAAAGAGCTTAACTGAAGTTCTAAAATTTATGTTGTGCTATCAAATAAAGAGCTTAACTGAAGTTTTAAAACTGATACTACTAAATTATTGTTAAGGACTACCTAATATGAATATTGTGTAAACTGTTGGTTAGAATTTTGTTTTCCGTTAAACATTAATTATATAGAAAGGTTACGATATAATAAAAACTGAATGTAACTTAAACCTGAACTTATTGTCTTTTTTTTCATAAAACTTACTGCTGTGAAGATAACATCGTGTGAAACTTTTGGACTGAGATATGAAACGTTAACTCTAGTAAACGTGTTTTTTCCTTAAATATATATAAGGGTGCAGTAGAACCTATAATTTGGCTCAACTTGAACTAACTAAAGACTAAATAGCCAAAAGAATGCACTACTACATAGACGAGTAAACTTTCAAGTTGATATAATGTAATAAAGAAAAAATAGCGACAGCGACGGCAGCAATAGCAACCGCAACATCAGCACAAGTGATAGTAATAGTGACGACAATAGCAGCAACCGTGACAACAGCTAATAGCAACAGTGCCGCTAGACCATAAAGAGGATTTAAAACCTAATTGGGGTTCCAGCCGTTCTTCGTGGGGACCAGTGACGACGCGTGTCCTATTTGGAAGGGTGTGCGGCCCTTCTTTAATGTTGTTTTTACATGTACCACTTAAATTAAAATATATGAGATCTTTTATTAATAATAACTATATTATACCATATAAGGCAACAATATATTCGCAATATTATATTAACAATTCATTAACAAAATAACATATTAAACAAATTAAATTAATAATTTATATATAAATTTAATATTATATCAATATGGAAGAAACAAAACTTTTCACATAATTCTCGTAACATCAAACCAACTTTTTTCAAACAAAAGAGTTTTAACTCAGAACCATACATGTTTATGCAGTGATCAAACAAAATCAAGCCCACTTGCAACGTATATATGTGCGGACAAGTACCCAGAACAGAAATTCGTCGGTGCTACTGTTAAAAGGGGAGAGACGAAATGTGATAGAAATGTATGGTGACATGAGCTGCAAACTTTAGCCGCTCATGCAACCACTTTAGCAAATCATCATGTTGGATTCGTATGCATGCAGTTGATATTCGAATAGAACAGAAAATTACTCTCATACAATTCCCACTATATAAATCTCTATTTCTGATATTACGAACGGGAGCACACGCACATTATTTTGTTCATATGCACACAAAGGGGAGAGACGAAATATAATAGAAATGTTCTGTGATTTGAGCTGCAAATATATGAGCACAACTAACAAGTATAGCAGCTAACAGAAGCACATTGATTGAGTTTTCATAGACAATTATATTTAATTGTTTTTGTTAAAACTTTAAAAATATATATATGGAAATGTAATAAATAATAATAATTGTTGATGTGAAGATACTAAATAAATTTATATACCTATGTTATTTGACACTTCGCAAATTATATTAGGGTGTTCACCGCACACCTCCGCACCTTAGAGCAATCGTCACTGGTGGGGACACATAACACAATAGGTCTGTTCCACGAGCTACACATAGTAACTTTGAGTAACACTGTGTATACACAAGTGCGTTCCACGAACAAATTTGTGAGTAAATGAGAGCATCTGAGAGAGCGTAACATCCCTGTCGAAATTTAAAAATGTTACGCAGACTTTACTCATGCATTTTATATGAAGTAAAATTTGTGTTTATGTGTAAATCAGCTGTTATGGTTTGAATTCAAATTTTTGTATTGTATTTGTGAATTTGTGAATATAAAAAAATTCTGTATTTTTAATTGTAACAACTGTAATAAATAAATATTGAAATGGATAAAAACATAATAAATATTTTATTAAGTGATAGTGATTTAAGTAACACAACACAACCAGAATATAACGTAGTTAATACACTTCGAGATAGTGACTCTGACGATGATGTAGAATTGGTGTATTCGATATTACATAAAAAAAAAGAAAACGTGTGTGTATAAAAAATTATATACAAGATGTTGTTTACAAATATGACGACAAGGAATTCAAAACTCATTTCCGTATTTCGCGGAGCCTTTTTAATTCTTTGGCTATAAAATTTCAAAATAGTACCGACTTTATTGCAATGCGAGTAAGTGAGCTGAACATTTCTCCAGAAGTTCTTTGGAAAAAGAAATGAGATTTATTAAAACCTCTTACGTTTACAGAATACTATCTACTGGCTGATTCCGCATACCCCTGTACACAACACATCATTACGCCATATAAAGACAACGGGCGTCTTACTCGTGCACAAAAGAATTTCAATAGAAAATTGGGGTCAGGTCGAAAACTAATAGAAAATGCATTTGGTATTTTAAAACAACGTTTTAGACAGCTGTACTACTGTAAATTAAGAGGAGTTGAAAAACTGTGTCACTTTATAAGAGCATGTTGCGTTTTGCACAATCTTGCAAATGAAAACGACTTAGAATTCACATTTTCAGAACAATCTGAGGAAGATAATGATGTCAACAACCACATCCCTTTTAGATGAAGTATCGTTAGAGATTCAATTTGGAATGAATTACAAAAAGAAAATAACTTGGATTAAAGTGTTTATTTGTATATTGCTTATTTTTCATTAATTAATTTTATTAATATTGCAATAAAGAACTTAATTCTAATTAACATATTAACATCACATTTTATAAATATATACTTAATTCTATCTTAGCTTTAAAATTACATTATTTAAATAAATTTTTAATTCTAACTAAACATAAAGACTATAATATTAAAAGTAAATATGTTTTTAACATAATGTATCCTAATAATAATAATATGTAAGATATTAAAATAAGTTTAAAAATAAATAAATAAAATATATTAATTATTTTATTATTAATGTCTTTGTCTATTATTTTTCAATTTCTATTTTTACTGTTTTGTTTTTCAAAAAACAGCCGTTTTCACCAGACTTTACACAAAGCTGTTCCATGAAAATTTGTGTAAAGAGCGTAATCTGGCACTTTATTTATGTTACGCTCTTAGTTTGTACTTTACTTCTGTTTTACTCATGGTTTACTATGTGTAGCTCGTGGAACAGACCTAATATATTAACACAGTAGAAACTTTAGATGTGTGCCTAATTAGTGTATATAATAAACAACCAATTAAGTTGTGCATGTTATTTATATTTTAGCACTTTAAAATTGGTATTATAAAGTGATTAGAACATTGTTTTTTCCATAATATAATAATAATTATGAAAATCTTCTTTGGTATACAGTATGCACACAGTAATTGAGAGCATTTGAAAGAGTGTAACATCCCTGTCAAAATTCGAGAATACTACACAGCAAAGAAGATAAAGGAAAGAAACTGAGAGGAAATAATTGTGTCTCTTTGTGTAATATCGCAAAAAAATCTTTCATTTGTTCACCATACCAGAATTGTCAAATATTAAAAACGGTGTGGCCAAAACCTAAATGTTTACTACATTTGTGGTTGCATATTAGCATATAGCCATTTCTTCTAATTAGAAGAAATAGTATAAATTATTGTTCTTGGAAAATCCATTGTTTATATTAATACGATTATAATGAGTAAATATAGGCATGATTTTTTACATCAGTTTTACTTCAATTTATATATAAATTTTAAAAGCGTTAAATAAATCAAGAATAGATCAACTTAAATCTGTATTGGTCTAATTATTGCTGATATATGTAAATATATATGTACATTTAGTCATGAAAGTGTTTTGATAAAGAAAAAATATTAAATCGTATTTGTTAAAATAAAAGTTTTATATATAACAACATATATATAACATTTATATAAATACATATATATGTTGTTAAAAAAATACATTTATAGGAAAAGTACGCATCTAATAGAGAAGTTATTATGTATTCAGTATTAGTTTATATTGTTTTGATATTTTGTTTTAAAACGATAAATATTAATATAATTTTTTAAAATTCAAACAGGTTTGGTATATTACAATACAATTTTTGCTTGTACATCAAATTTTTTCGATGTAGAAAATCGTAAAAATGTATACGCTGTTTACTACTACAAATTTTTTGTAGTCTTAAACAAACCTTTGAGTAAGGTGAAATGTTTTTTTCATATGAAATTCAAGAAATTCTTAACTAGTTAATAACAACATTGTAATAGTACGTTTCCACTACGTACTTAGTAGGCTTTATTTACTCAATAAATTGCATTACCCATACAAAGAGTTTCCGTGCTTTTTTATTTACTATAAAATATAGTAAACAAAATTCGACTAAAACTATACCAAATATGACGAATGCAACATTGGAAATTATCAAAATTTGACATATTTGACACATGAAACAAAATGTAATCATAAACAAACAATCAAAATTCATAGCAAACAACAGGTATGAATTTTTTTTAAACATTTGTTTCTTTATAAATAAAATATATAATTAATACATAAAAATATAAAAACAAGTTTATTTATCAAATATATATTTAATATAATTATAAAATTTCATATATTATTTAATAAAAATTTTTTATTGCAGGTTGACATCTGGAAAGCAATAATTGAGATCTCACAAGTTTGATTTATAAATTTAAAATTGTGTTGTAAAAAAATGTAAAACATAAAACAATCACCTGAAATGCGTGTGGAACCGTAGAACTATGGGAGGAAAATCTTCTTCGATGAAAAAGGTGAAAGAGGTTTTATGGTAACCGCGTCCGAAGTGCAAACGAAAGTGCACTTCACCGCACATTTTAGGTAAGTGTTCAATAAGTGAAATTTCTATCATATTATTACTTTTTTGTAATTAATACCACATAATCTTTTACGATTAATATTAGCTGTTTTATTTAACAGTTAATGTTATGTTAACTACTTTTCTCTTTTATTTTAAAACAGAAAGAATCAGCAATTTGTTGTGGTTTTCAACGGAGACTCCGTCATCGGGGAAGTTTGTCAATAACGTGTATAGAAACTTGCCTATTGACAACACCTTCGAATTAATAGTCATCCTCACCGTTACTGTCAGCGTCGTCAACATCTTTGAAGTCAAAAAAGAACACACCTACAAAGAAAGGAAAAATCAATGATAACCGACTATATTTTTTTATTTTTATTTTTAATATATTATAAATTATTAAAATTATAAATGTAATAATATAAATTTTTTATAAATTTTATAATTAAATAAAATCTAATTATATGAAAAATATATAAGTATATATTTTTTGTTGTTTTTATTTTTAATTTATAAGTTATTAGTGTTATTATTGGCTATTAGTTAAAATAAATCTTACTGAAAATTTGTTTCAAATATCGCCTTATTTCTTTTCTATTTGGATTGTGGTTATTTAGTGTTCAAACTTATTTTGAAGCCCTCTGTTGTCTTCTCAAAACCGACATACAGATTTCATTTTTATCTAAAATAGCAAATCATTAAAATTTTATTCTTTATTTAATAATATTTACTGCCCGGATTTACCAGAAGTTCAGCACTTTCTTTGGTTTCTAGTTATCATTGAAGATGTTTTGATTTTGAATAATTTGTAATTTTTTGTTCTTTTGTATATGCAGCAACTGCCGCTTTTATATTATGAAAAACATTACAAACATTATATATTAAATTATTTAAATTTTCTGTCTTTTCTTCCATGCTGATTTATTTTCTTCTAACAATACAACATTTGATATCATCTGTTTACAATTAAAATGTAAACACAGAAAAACTCTAAAACTAGAACTTTTTGATACATAAAAGCTCTTTCCCATTCCTTAAGTAACTCATGATAATGTAAACGCAAAAAGCTCTATGTTACTATATGACTTACTAAGTACGTAGTGGAAAAGTAATTTTAGAAGAAATTTAGAAGAAATATAAAGTATATAAGCATTTTCCGCACCACCTAAAAGGTATGTTTGCTGGCGCTTTACCGAGTTTTAGGTGTCCGATTCTCCAATAGACCTATCCGCCAAAATACTTTATTTAACAAATATACAATTTTATGTAAATACAATTTAGAATAACTTAATATATACAAAATAATATTACTATTTTAAAAATATTTAATATTAAACCAAAAATAATAAGGAACTATTAAATTAAAGATAAATTATAAATAAATTTAATAAATTATAAAATTAAAACTAAAATGTTTTATGTTTAAGCAAACAATCACTTAAAGAGTATGAACACTTTTGTGCTGTTTATAAGTGTTGAAAGCATAATTGTTTATGTTTAAAATTCGACACTTTATTATCTCCATTGAAAAATTTTAAAATTAAGTAAATTCTTACTTTAATAATAAAAACTAGAAGAGATTCTATTTTGCAATTAGAGCAACATATATAGGGATGAACGTTTTTTAATTTATTAAATAAAAGTTACGCTAAACCTAATTTATAGTAATTGCTATAGAAATAATCACAAAATTGTGATTCTAATTTTTCAATATAAATATGTAATAAAAGGAGGAGGTGGTTGAACTAAATGGCAATTTTGGAATTGCTTTTCTATGATGAAAATATTGTTTACCGAAAGGTTACTAATGTGTGGAAAAGTCGACAGACAATTATGATTAATTTGCATTTTTTAAAAAATCCATCCACATATATAAGAGAAAGCATTACGATGTAAAAATATTTTAAGGTCTACATTTATATCAAAATGGCAATTATTAAGAAATGGGTTCTGATCTTTATTTTGATCTACTTCTTGCCAGGAAGTGTCTAAAACAAGTTTATCTGTAGACGAAGTTGAAAGGAAAGGGTCTTCTAAGTTTGTTGGTAACGCAGTGGATGGCGAGTTAATATTAGGGCAGTCAAAGTCAGGGAAATATTCGCAATTACCGTTAACAATGTCAACATATTGCAAGCCCCATTTTTTTTGAAAGAGGCACAAAAACATATAAGATGTTATTCTAGTACAATTACCACCTCCTGTTCTAATTTCACCAAAAAAATGTTCTAACCGATCTTGGCAAAGTTTTCTGGTCAATAAAACTTGAACACCTTTTGTGGAAAGAAATTGCCACATTACCAAGAGTAATCAAGAGTAAAGCCACATTACCAAGAGACTATTTATATTAAGAAGAGAACCATTAAAATAAAAAAAAAGTTAGATTAATATTTTTGCCACCACTATCTTAAATTTTCAGAGATTTAAGTAAACTCTGTGCCTTTTGAAGAAACTGAATTTGTTCAATTGAACCACAGAAACCTGCTTTGAAATGAAGTCCCTTAATGTTGCTAGAATTAAATATATCAAAAAGGTTATTGAAAAATCTATAGTGTTGTTAAATGTTATAGTATTATCTTTAAATGGGTTGAACTATGTGTAGTTTTCATACCTGAAGCAACTGTGTTGGTGAAAATTTGTGCTGCAAAACTAACGTTCATTTTTTGAAAAGAATTAGGTCTAATGTGTTTAGGCGCACATTTAAAATTATCGATACTGTAGATTAATACAATATCTTCTAAAGAGACTTTTAAGTTTTTGAAATATAAACAATTTTTGCTATTTTCTAAGCAGATTGTCTTCGTTAACTCCTCAGCTTTTAGCTAAACTAATAAAGATTTTTGCTTGGTCACAAACAAAATGGCATGGATTTAATCCTATACTTTGAAGTTGCTTAATTACTTCAATAAGATATCTCTTTATAACTTCCGCTTTACAACTACCACTGGTTAAGAAATAAGCAAAAGGCTGTGACCATTGTAACGACACGGATTTCCCGGTTCGTTAAAATTCTTTTGCTGGAGTAATCTCAGTCTCTTCCAGGAATCGCTACAATAAATTTATATTTGCAAGGACTGGACTTCTCAAAATGAAAGTGATGCGTTTAATTTTTAAATGCAGATTAATACGGCGTTTACATTGGCCGAAAATGGCTCATTTTGGTCAAAAATCGAAAATGAGTATCGAATGGCTCATTCTTGCATATAAAATTTCAAGCACAAAATGAGCAATTTTCTCACATTCTGTATGAATGACGTTCGAATGCATTCCACATATGTTCCAAATGCAAAGGAATCTATTGAACATACCCTAAATGAAAGCTCTTCATGGCATTTTGACAGTTTGTAAAAGCTGTTTTGACATATTTACAAAAAAAGATAAACAAATGTTTAGTAGTTTTATTTCAGTTTGAATTGTTACCATGAGAACGAATGAAATACAACGAATGTAAACACTTTCAAATGAGTCATTCAAAATGAGCCATTTTCGGCCAATGTAAACGCCGTATTATTTAAAATATTATTAATTCATAAAAATAGTATTTGAAAAAAGAAATTTAGTTAAACGTAATTATATAAACTTGAGATTACTAATGTGTACAATTCAATGAAATAGTATTTTAAAAAAACAAAATAAATTCATTAAACGTGATTAAACTTGAGAAACTTGAGATTATTTCCTGGTATTCTGCTGTATCTGGAGGTTGTTCCTTTGGAGCTCGGTGATCTCTAATCTGGTTCCGTGGTTTGTATCTTCGTATGATTACTTGCTCAATGCGTACCTGTGTGGGACAGAGGGGTTAGAGGATATATAAATAATATATATTTATTTGTTTATTTTACTGAATATACACATAATAGTGTCCAAGCGCCTTGACTTAAAACCGCCCATGCGCTTGTGAACAATTACATATATATTTTAGTAAATTATACACTAAGACTTAAAACCGCCTTCGTGTCAGGGCATAGTTTATATTTCTTTTAATTTATAATTTTTGGCATACAATACCACTGAGTGATCATACAAGACTCACTAAATTCTTAGAAAATTGCGCCGTATTTTATACGCATCCTCTTGAACTTTTTGTGTAAAGTACACAAAGCTTTGAGTTGATCTTAGTTGAACTTACTGCACTTAACACTTTTGCACAAAAGCTCCCTTGTGCATCTTTTTGCAGCGAATTGCATTCTGACATTTTTGACGTTTGTAAATGTTTGTTTACATTTTTATAAAAAGCGGCGGTGCTCGTGTTTTTTATTTTTTTTGTTGAATCATTTATAAATAAAATAATAAATAATTTATAAATAAATTATTATTTATTAATTTAAATAAATTTATGTGAAAAAATAATGAAGGTATGTTATATTGTTATTTTTATTCATATACCTTTTTGTATGTATTATTAAAATGTTTTCTCCTAATTACAGATTACTTCACGTATTTTGTTCAAAGTGGTGGTGTTACTAAATTTATGTAGGTTGGAAATTATTACAAAATTTCCATCCTTACACCATTTATCTCCACCAATTCCTTGAACTAAAAAGGTAAGAACACTACTTGCACTTTTTGAAGTGCGATTCTCATCGCCGTAATCTTCAAGTCCAACAATTTTATAGTTGTGCCTATCATATTGCAGGTGACTTTTTAGTGACATTTCTACACAGGAAATTAAAACATAATTCTGAGCGTATGTGAAATTCCGACTACGAAATTCAAGGGACTTAAGGCTACTATTAATGCAGCCTGGAGATTTGGGCCATTTTAAAACAAACTCCAAAATAGTGCGCCCTGTTGGCCAACTAAAAGAAGTTCTTAAATGTCTATAGGCTATCGAAGACAGAAAAACCACCCCCAAGGCGTGAGTTTTTAAAACCTTATCATACCTACAGCCATTTACCGGCCTATCGCTGTTCTTTAAACAATTTCTAACAGAAATTTGAAGATTTTGGGGGAGCCTACTACAAAACTGCTCCAAATTATCCCCTTCTGGCACTTCAGTGATACTGATAAATGTGTTGCCAGCTGAAAGTAGTCGAAGCAACTCATTATTTGAGGCCTTAAATTTTTCAATCTCTAAATTTTGTTTTGAAATAATTTTATCCCTATCACCTAAATCTATGGTAAACAAATTTTTTTCAATTTATTATTTAGTTCTTGATTCTCTTCCACCAATTTTCTTTACCTAGGAGACAACTCAGAAGACGAACTATTTCTTTCTGGCTCTATGTTACCTATTAAAATTGCCTCTTCTACCTTCCCTAGGCTTTCTACTATTATGTTGTTGGTTGTGGAGGAGATAAGGTATTTGAAATTGTGTCGTTTGCTACAATTGAATTGTGAAGATAATCTATTTTTTTCAATGAAACTTGTGTGTTATTCTTGTCACCATCCACTACTTTAAGTAATTTTTGCTAACATTAACTACTAAATTTTTGCAAAAAAGTGCCTATCACATGGATAAAATATCCGGTTTATGGAGTCAGTAACTCCTAACAGAGCCTTCCACTCGTTTCTATAATAAAAATCATAAAACGACCATTACTTAAAATTTGTTTGAAAACATGCAACATAGTTTGGAAAACTATTAAGAAACTTTTAATACATAAATTTTAGTTACGAAAAATACAGATCACATTAACTAAATCGCAGACTTTGTTCAAATAACAACAAAATCTGCAGCAATTTTATGAAGTGGAATGCAACTGGATATTCAAGGCCTCTTGTCTGGATGATTTGAGAAAAAAAAAACAAACGAAACAAAAATTGTAAATTGTACAATATATTTTTAAAACACACAATTTTCTACACATGTGTGTATTTGTTTAAATGTAATTTATATATATCTTTATATAATAACAACTTATCTATATCTATATATAATAACAACACTAAACCGAAGTATAATTAAAATTATTAATTTAGCCTCAGGATTTCTAATGTACTTTACATTTATGTTTTCATTTTTTTTACAACAATAAATTATTTTTAATTAATAAATTACCTTCGATAATCCTTTGGAAAAATGTATAGATGTTTGAAATTTAAACATCCAAGTATGCACTTCCGTTTCATCTGTAAATAAATTTTTATTAAATAATAATTCGTATATTTTTCTGAAATAATTACCTTTTTTAATGTTTTTGTAAATGAAAACAAATTCCGCCTTAATGTTTCACTAATGTCGTATTTGTGCCTTTAATTGCAACTCAAAAAACCTAAACAGACAACGAAATTTCTTAGAAAGTGCTCTTACTTTATCGTGGTGAGTAGGAACCGGGTGGGCAAAATTAACTAGACCGGGTGGAGAAAACATTCGCACGCCATTATGTAGCATTAATGCTTTTTGTTTTTGTACTGCGTGATAATTTCACTTTTTCCATTTTTACAAAATTTTGAATATTATTTGAATAATCCAGAAAAATTTATAGACAATATTTCGAGTAACTCTCAGTTTCTTTTCTTTATCTTCTTTGCTACATAACATTTTTTTCAAGTAAAATTTGTGTTGATGTGTAAATCAGCTGTTTAGGTTTGAATTTAAATTTTTGTATTTTGTATTTGCGCGGCACTGGTGAATGTAAAAAATTCTATAAGTTTAATTGTATTAACTGTTTTAAATAGATAGTGACATAAACATATAGACTCCTGTCATGACAGTTGGGTTTTACAAAACTGCTATTTTTATGCGACTACCATCTAAATGTGGAGGTAAGTTCTTTGGCAAAAGAATTGAGATTTATTAATTTCTCTTATGTTTACAGAATAGTATCGGCTGTCTGATTCCGCAAACCCCTGCACCCCTGCACACATCAGTACACCATATGAAGACAACAAGCGTCTTACTCGTGCATAAAAAATTTTAATAAAAAATTAGGGTCAGGTCGAATACAAATAGAAAATGCATTTGGTATATTAAAACTACGTTTTAGATAAATGTACATCTGTAAATTCAAGGGAGTTGAAAAAGTGCGTTATATTATAAAAGCATTTTGCGTTTTGCAGAATCTTGCAAATGAAAATGACAGAGTTCACATTCCTAGAAGAATATGAGGAAGATAATAGCTGTGTTTCAGCAAACATGATCCGCTCAATGATCTGAATCATCTTTGCTGAAACGATACGGATCACGTTTGAAATGATTGGCAACGCATGAAATATGACAGTTGGGTTTGTGTACAAAATTTTTTGATTTGTGTGAATAATTTTGGCGCTAAAAAAATAAGTGAGAAAATTTTGAATACAAAAAATCTAAAAAATGGAAAATAAATAAAATCTGTTGAAATGTCTGAAGTATTTACTTAAAAACTTAAATTTAATTCTATAGTTAATAAATGAAAATTGCATATGTTATTAGAATCATCGAGCGAAACTGACTCTTCCATTCCCTTTTTACTAGTTCAAGTGTATGGTATTAAGCTCAAGGGATGAAGTGTATCAGCATAGATATAGTGGAAGTTTTGTGGAAACGATCAATAATTTTTTCGTTAAAGATTATTTGATTGATATTTGCGCATAAAAAATACAATTGCTATATATTAATTATGTTTCATATTTTAATAGATTTGTTAATAAATTCCAAATCAGCAAATGCAAAATAACCGTGATGATCACATTTGGACGAGAGCAATGAAGTAATTTTATATATTTTTGTGGTATATGGCAAATATGAATACTTTTTGCAAATTTGGTATTTGTTTTGGCATACCAAGAGCTTCTGTGTGGAGAATAATTAAAAAAACTAGTGTTTAGCTTATATCAATTGGACACTAATTTAAAATACGCACTTGCTAATAATGCAAAAATGGAAGCTTCGAAAAAATTCCCGTTCGTAATTGGTTGCATAGACAGTACACATCTAAAAATAAATGCACCAAACCATAGTAAATAGGCTTATTTCAAATGAAAGCATGACTATGGCTTAATCTTGCAGGCAGTTTGCGATGAAAATGATTTTTTTATAAACGTATATGTTGGAGAGCCTGGTTTCTTATGTATTGTTCTGTTTTAATTAAATAAATGTATTCAACTTAATTTTTATATATTCATTTCAAATTAATTGATATTAATAAATTATCAAACAACACTTTTTCAATAATAATAAAACGTAAATTATTAAAGTAATAATTTTAATTATATTGATAATTAGAACGTTACTTTAAACAAAGAAATAAATAATAATGACATATTAATTAAATAAGTACATAAAATAAATAATAAATAAATAAAATCAATAGTAAATAAATATAAATGTAGATTTGTTTAAAATTTTACTGCACCGTGCATCGCATTGCCAACCTTATTTGCATTAAAATACGTTCCACTTTTATCTTTTACATACATTCCACATTGAACCAGAAAGTGAACCAGATCAATTACTGGTTCACCCCATTGTTTTTGTTTTGCATGTAAAATTGAGCGGATCATGTTTGCTGAAACACAGCTAATGATAACAATCAGATTCCTTTTAGGTCAAGTATCGTAAGAGATTCAATTTGTAATGAAACAAACAAAATAATTTGGATTATTGTGTTTATATGTATATTGTTTATTTTTCATTAATTTATTTCATTATTATAACAACAAAGAACTCAATTCTAAACAAATTCTTAAAATTACATTTTATAAATATATATGTAATTCTAGCATAAAGTAACTTTAAAATTACATTATATAAATAAGTATTTAACTCTAACTTAACATTTCATAAAGACTTTAATATTAAAACTACGTGTTTTAAATTAATTTATCCTAATAATAATAATACATAATATAAATTTATAAATAAATACATAAAATATATTATTTATTTCAATGTATAAAAAATAATCGTTACATTTTCTTATAAATCATATACAATGAATATTTTTTACTTTTTTACAATTTTTCCCAGCATCTCCAGTTTTCTATTTTCAATATTTGCCAGTCTTACGTTGTTTTTCTGCAATTTTCGTTCAACATTTTTATAAATTTGTTTCCGGTGTTCCCTATACCGGCTTTTCTCCTCAACTTATTTTCCTACCATTTTGATGTTCATGGATATTAGTTACAGCTACTATTTGGTGGAATTGTATGTTCATGTGCATTTTGGTTCTATATTTTCCTGCACTGGATCCTACACACTTTTTTTTTCCAACTTAATATTATTATGTACAATCTATTCTATGCATGAATAATAAGTACTACTTATGACAATAACAATATTTGACTACACACTGAACACTAATTAATCGTACAGTTCCTCTTCAGCAACAAACCGCTTCGACATCTCATCAACAATTTCATCATCTAATAAAAAATGCATTAAACAATTGCGATTTCAAATGTGTGAATACAATTTCTTATCATTTTGCCGTTGCAGAAAAGTTGCTAGTGAACATGAAACAATTTTTCTTCCCTCCATTTCGTCTGTAATAATAACATAAAATAAAATTTTTGTAATAAATTTATTTAACATACACTAACTCACTAACATTCTAACTCACTTTATTAAAATAAAACTTAAATTTACATAAATTAATTTTTAATAATATTCAAAAATATTTGCGCTTGTTACTTTAGTTTTCCAAAATGTGATTTGCTTCTTATTTTTCAACTTCTATTTCTGTTTTATTTTCAAAAAACAGCTGTTCTCAACAGATTACACAAAGTTGTTCCATGAAAATTTATGTAAAGGACGTCATTTGGCACTTTATTTGTGTTACGGTCTCACTTTGTACTTTATTTGTGCTTTACTCAAGTTGTGCTATAAGTAGTTGGTAGAACACACCTAATATAATTTATAGACTATAATTTAACAGAAATGTTAGATTTTTCTAAAGAAAATCTCATTGATTAGAGGTTAGGAATAGTGTTGTGTTAAATACGTGTGAGTGAAACATTGTGTTTATTTTCATTTGCACAGTGGTAAAATGGGTCCAAATAAATATTATAAAAGTTTTAAAGAAGATTGAGAGTATTTTTTAATAATATTGGTAGTATCATCAATTTGAAAATATTTTGTTCAATGCCTTTGTTTATATCAAACTTGTATGAAATCTTACAAAATTTTAACATAAATTTCAATACAGCTTTAGTGAGGTGAAGTTTCATATCTTATCTTATTTCTTGTTAGAAATAAATGTTGATATTACGTGTTTACATGCGATTTTATAAATCTTGTTAAAATGTAGTCAGTGTAGATGCTAATTAAAATATATGTAGTATGTAATCATGTTTTCAGAATAAATTTTTTGAAACTGCAACACTGCAGATATTATAAAATGGCGGAACATTTCAGTGAACAAACAAAAAAGTATAGATAGCTTCACTTACGCGCGTGCTATAAACATAAATTTTTCAGTAAATATTTAATAGCTAATGCTTTTTCTATCTTGATGTGTATGAATTTGGTTAATATGAAACAGGAGATAAACAGTAAAATTTATGAAATAGTATAAAAATATATCTGGGGGTGCTCTCTTCAAATGCATGCTGTTTTAGCTGGAAATAATATATAATTAAAAATTAATATTGCGGCAATGTGTGTAATTTATAGATATGTATTAAATAAAAGTCATGAATTAAATTTATTTAATATCTCCATATTTACATAGTACGGAGAACTTAATTTTGCGTGATTATAGTTTTCAAATGTAATAAATGTGTATTATATGGTACTATTTGTAGGAATCTACTTTAGTATCGGGATTCGTTTGTTTTTATGTAACTACTTTGTGATGGATCCTAACTCTAGTCCTTGGTCTTACGCGTACAACAGAATAGTTCCTTCTGCTTCAACTAGTAATTCAACAGAGGAGTTTCAGCACCCGCATTTAGCCTCCATAACTGCAGCAGGACAAAGTGCTCAATCACTACTCTTGCAAGCAGCACACACAAATATTGCTGCCAGCTTTAACGCTGCAACGGGTGGTGGAAGTTTTGTTTCACCTTCTCCAATAAGCAGTTATAATCCAGTGTTTCAGCAAATTTACCATCATGCAGCTGCTGCAACTGTTCAACCAAAACCCGCACATTATGCCTCTACAGCAGTTAATACTCCTCATAGACAATTACAAATAACCTCTTTGGACAAACAGCTCACCACTTTTCAAAACCAAACAGCTGCTGCTTCTTCAGTGTCGTCTACTGTTGTGAATAATGTTTCATCAAATTACTATGGCGATAATTCATCTTCAAGTGGTGCCTCTCCCTCGCCAACAACAGCAACACCCACAACTACCACATTAAGTTGGAATACACCCATGATTTCAAATACTTTTATTGCAATGCAACAGCATCAACATCAGCAGCAATTAAATCTTGCAACCGAAAAAGTGGTAAGTAAAGTTAATTGTACGTTTGTAAAAATTGTGTGTTACTGACAGACACATATTTATATCTCATATTTGTAATTCAAGTATCATTTTGTACTAAATTTTAACAATAAAAAATTACTGATATTTTCTGTTTACTACAATTTAATGAATATGTACCAACTATAATTATTCCTAAAATAGCTAGTAAAGCAAGAAAATCTTCAAACAAAAGCTGAAGTCAAAGATTATAATGATGTCATTTACTTGAGTAACCTTCATCAGCATAATAATGAGGAATCGACAAATACATCAATCGGTTCTAATCCGTCAAATCAGAGTGATATCAATACTTATTATACAATTGATGGTAAAAATTATAGGATTTTACGTAAACAACAGCAACAACATATACAATTAAACCAAAACAATAGCACTCCTATATATCCTATTTACGCAAGCCCTTCACTTAGTTCAGCTGGCGGTTCTCCAGCAGCAGTTTCTTCTCTTCAAGCTACAAATACACCATCACAAGTAATAGTTTATAAAACAAATATAAATAATAATGATACTAGAGCAGAATCGCCTCTAAGCCCAAATGCTGCAAGCGCTGGCTCGCCTGTACCGTCTACAGTTGCCTATTCATCTGTGATACAATACACACTTCAACAACAACAAATGCAAAGACAACAAAACTCCAGTTGTTGGGGAAAAATGGAAAATTCACCACATATTGATGATGTCAAAAATGTATTGCAGTTACAAGTAAAACAAGAGAACCGTCAATTAGGTTATTTGAATGACTCAAATGCAAGCGAAAACATAATATTTAATTTGCCTCCTGGTTTGGAAATTAAGCAAACTATGTATCACCCCAGCAGTACTATAGCAAGTGCTTCAGTTTTGCAGCATACTCAAAACCAGCATCATCAAATACCAAACCAACAGGACCATACACATCAAGCATATGGGAATAACGATGATCAAAAGATTCGTCCAGAAGACAAACAGCGACGAGAGCACGTGGTAACTAATATGCTTATGTCACCAACAAGTAGCAGTCATAATTCACAGGAGTCTTTACAACAATCTTCATCTTCTGCTACTTCAAGCATTTTACCGTCACAGATTCAAATAATGCCCAAGGTTTGTATTTTAGTTTTATTATTTTAGTTTTACAAATATTATTTTTACATAAATTAAGTTCGTTTTTTTTTCTTTTTCAAGCCGATTTTTATTTTTCCCACCTACTTTAATGTATATATACATATATGTTTGTATATATGCATATATGTACATCATCTTCCTCTTAAAAATTAAAAAATTTTTATGTGATCAAATTAATAAAAACTTAAGATATTTAGTTTTGTTGTTTATATGCAGTATTTTATGTTTCAAGTTTTGATTTACTATATTAAATTATATTATTGCTTGGAAATTATTTGAACCTGTGACGTTAATTTGCGATGTGAGGAAGATGAGCGTAAGATATATTCTAGTATAGCGTGAAGGAAATTTTCCCTTTAAAAATTTATATTAATAAATTATATTGTTAAAAAATTTTCAAGTATATTCCTATAATCAAAATTATTTGAATTTCAATGTTTCTTTTTTAGGTTGAGGAACAATCTAAAACACCTCTGACATCAAAATCAACCAAAACACCTCGTAAGAGACAACCAAAAAAAACCTTAGTTGCAAATGACTTTTGTTCAGTGCGTAGTTCACAATTGGAAAACCCACAACACCAGCAACAACCCAGCTACTATGATTTTAATAATAAATGGAATTCTCAACTAAAAATAGAAAATAATGTGACTTCAACGGTTACACAAGCAGCCACAATTAGTATACCAACATATGTAAATCCAAATTCTACGCAACTCCAACAAAACGTTACACAGCATCAACAGCATCAACATCCACCTCAACATCAAATACCACTACCCGCACATTTGCAATCTTCGCAGGCACATTCGCATGCACATTTATCTGATATATCTCCTTACTATTCCACATTTCCACAACAAATCGGAACTCAGTATACAACTTGTGTACAACAAACACATGCGACAGGTGCAATACAGCATAGTTTATACAATCTAAACCAACATGCACAAGCTGAGCAACAGCCGCAACAACAACAACAACAACAACAACAGCAGCAGCAGCAAAATCAGGAAGAAAAAAATCAAACACAACAAATCTCTTTAGTAGAAACTACGTCTTCAAATGATGCTAGTAATAAAGTGATTGTACCAAATATTGAAGAAGAACTAGGATTTCTTACTGATGTTATTCCATCAAAAAAAAATTTTGCAAATACTAACAAACTTCCGAGTAATGCCACTAATTTTGGATCCAAGAGTACAGAAAAAAATTTGGTGAACAATTTAATATCAACAACTTTTGCAGCTACCAATAATGGAAATAGCAGTCTTTCAACTGCAGGTAATAACAACTTCGTTGAGAAGAAATCAGTTTGTGTTGGTACTTTAATAGGTGAAAAGAAAACCCAGTTTATGGATAGTTATTTAAGATTTTTACAAGGAGAACGTGATGATTCACCACCACCAATTGTAAAAACTGGTCGAAAAATTGGTTATCAAAAAACGGGAGCTGCAAGTATAGGTTCTAAACGTAAAAATGTACCTAATGAAAATTTTATGCAAGGCATTGAAAGTCAAGAACAGACAATAATAGGACTGACTTCAGGTGATGACGGACATAAAATTAAAATACTCTCGCAAACACAAATATTACCGAAGAAACGTCCACAAGCACAAATTGCTGCAGCCGCTGCGGAGGCATTATCAAATATATCTTCAAATACTTCGGCGTCAGTAATACAACAAGCAACAGAGCAGATACAGCAGCAAGTACAACAATCGCTACAAGAGCAATCATTCCGACCTTATAGTCAACAGGATATACATCAACAATATCCCTCCCAAAAGCAAGACTGCGGACAACTGGGCCTTGGAGTAGTTAACACAGAAACTAATAGTAGTCAAGGTATGTTACACAAGCGCTGAAATTTTACTAATTTTACTTCCACTGCCACTAGTGTACACTTTATTATTATTAATTATTTGTGGCATTTTCACTAAACCAAGTGTGTATTTTTTGGTGTTTCGTCTTATTTAAATTTCTGAAGTAATTTCCTAGATCATAAAAAAAAAATCGTATGAGAGAAAGTTTGTTCTTAAATATTAGTGTTTAAAATAAGTGTTTAAAAGATCGTACCCTAAAAAGATCTACAAACAAAACACATCCTAAATCTTAAAAATAGTTTATCTAAATAGCTTAAATCATATACCAATTTTTATTAGATTAATTGCGTAATAAATGGAAATTTTGCAGAATATGTTTACAAGATGATAAGGTATTAATACTTAAAAAGAAAACAAAAAAGTCTATAGTAAAAATAGTAAAATATTTAAGGATTTCTATAGAACTGCACATTGAAAATTCGTAATTTCCGAACCCGATTCAACTCAAAAGCACAATATTAATTAAAGCATATTTAGTAGAATAATTGGTATATGACCTAAATCATTGTAGCGTTATATTTTTTTACTGAACTTTACTTTTTTCTTTAATTTAGAAAAAGGAATATCTTCCGATATTACACCATTTAAAATAAATAGAAGTCATGTGTCTGTCAAATAGAATATATTCAGAACCAGATGCAATGCTTAAAGAAATGCTATATTCTAAATTAGCTGACACCACTGACGTAACTTTCATTCATATACTTCAAAAAATGAGTTTGCTTAAAAAATGTGTACATAAAAATATACAATACTTTTCGTTTTAAACGAACGTTTTTTAATCGATTAAACCAAACTAAATTGAGAAATTTGCCCCTAATTAATTGCCAGTAATTATTTTTGTTTAATGCGAACTCGTTTAATGTGAAGTATCAGTTATAAGAAAAAATATTAACATTTACGTTTTTATTGTTCGGTTTATATTAATTCCAAATCGAGGATACACAAACCTTATAATATGACTATAGCAATATTATTTGCAAGTTTAAAATTTCTCTAAATGGGTTTTTATTTTGCACATATTGTCCACATATAAATGTAAGTATGAAATTATCAAACACTTACAGTAATCAGTAAACCCAAACTTCAAATTTACCATACGATGGTAAACCATTTCCTATGTTTTAAATGGTTTCATATCTGGTTCTTGGTATTCAAAATTAAATATCGACAATTAATTAAACAAATGAATATTTCAACGTCTACTGATGATGGATATTTGGCAATATCCAAAACAGCTGTACAGTCTGCTAAGAACTTCTACATATTCCATGCAATAAAAATTGCATATATAGTTACAAACAATAAGTAATTGCCTTTAAACGGACCATTTTTTAGTCCGTTGAATTTGGATCTAAGCGGAAGGTACTGTACTCGTATGCTGATTATTTGTTCAAACATAAAATTTTATGAAATCGCTATTTTATTATATGTGAAAAACAATATCCAAAGCAAAAAAACTATATGCATTCAATATCACCATTAAGGCTGTATGTTCAATAAAGAATTTGATTTTCATTATTATTATTTATATGATGATCTGTTATAATTGCTAGCAGCTATTTTTACAAACTTCTTTATAAAATTTTATTCTATGTATTCCCATGTATATTTCAAAGATAGCAAATATTTTTTAAGCTTGTAAATTTTTTCTTAATGCTTAATTTAATCGATTCTTGTCTTGTTTTATGCCAAAATAATATGCTCGTCACTGGTTGATATACTTACATAATGTACATCAAACCTTCAATTAAAAAAACACAATATGTAAAGAATAACGTAAATAATGAAATAGGATTGGAATACTTGTTAGTTAAATTATAATAGAACAAGCTTTTGGTTTTGATGCGATAGTAGCCATGAACTTTAGATAGGGTGTTGTTTTAAAAAAACAATGTCTAACTGTTAGAGTTAGCAAATGAAGACAATCACCGAAACTTTTCAAAAAAAATAATTTGAAGCATCATAATTTCTATATTCTTAAATATAGAATAACATATACAACAAATTAAAAACTATTTGCGTTAGAATTAAATCGTATTTCACTTTGACATAATCGAATTAGGTACTGATTTTAATAAGCTGAATTAAAATATCACGCGATCTGAAGCGTGAAAATAGTCAGAACTGGACAGTTTTGTTTTTAAAATATTGCGTATAAGTTGAATAGAGATTTGCTCTGTTAGGCTCGGTGATGGTGCTCGGCAAATGTGCCTATGTGCCAACACATAGTGTGAAGAATGCGACCAAATAGTCGAAATTGTAGTGTAGAATAAAAAAAAACTAATAATATAGAAAACTATTATTGGATATCTTTCCGGAATTCAGAATTTAATGCTAGTTTTCTTTTTCGAATTTTTACATTAACTTAACTTTTTAAAAATTCGTGTCTTTTTCAATGTTATTTTTGCATATTTTACTATGTTTTAAAGTAAACTTCATAAATCAATAAATAAGAAGATTGTTAAAATATGTTAAAATTTTACTTTATAACAAGTCTAGTGAGTACAATGTTGAAATTAAAATAAATTTCAGCTGAAATAGTGTGGACTTACTATTTTATATAACTTTTCACACTGAATGCATCAATTAAAATACGCGATTAAGTAAGGTAGTAGAAAAATGAAATGAAACTATATATATATATATAAAAAACATTAAAAACAAATCTTTTTTGTTCAACAAAAAAGAAATTTTCAAATGAATGGCTTCTTTGTAATAAATATTTAATGAAGTCGAAAGTAAACTTACTTAAAATCACCTTTCACATTAAAAACAAAGTAAAAATAAGGTTTAATATATCATTCAAAAAACCATATAAGAGAATAAAGAATTAAAGAATTGAGAGATTGTAATATCTAATCCGCCTGCATAATGACTAAAAGGAACTTGAAAAAATGTATGTCCGTGTAAAACATTTTAGCTCTGCTGCTCGATATGGATTTATCTATGGAAAATTGTAGTATAAATATTTTATTATAAATAGAAATAATAAAGTGTGAACAGATAATACCGACTTAAAAAAATTACTTAAATCAATTGTTTGTTGTTGGAAGGTGGTGCAAAAAATTAATATAACTTTCATATAATTACATACTATTCATAAGCTTAAGTTAGTGTAATGATTTAGACTAAACTTAATTAGTGTTGCAGGAGTAATTTACAATTAAATTGATTTAATTTTAAGCAGTTTTCTACAAAAACAAAGCATCGGTCCCCAACCCCTTTATACTAGGGCTGCTATATATATGAAAATGCGAATATTTATCATTAAAAATTGTTTTATTGTTTTTCAAAGTATTTTCCAGCCTGATTTATACAGTTTTATATGCGTTCAAACCAATTGTTGAAGCATGAAAATCGTTGACCACGCATTTTTTTCTTGATGTGCAGGAATCAAAAGAAGTCATTGGGCGCCAAGTCAGGGCTGTATGGCGGATGACCCATCAATTCGACGTTTTGACCGGTCAGAAAGGCCCTGGTTTGAGCCGATGTGTGAGTGCTCGCGTTGTCATGGTGAACAATCATTCGTCTTCTCTTGTTCGTTTTTCGAAGACTTCAGGCAAATAAATTGTGATGAACCACTCAAAAGTGACCGTCCTTCGTTGCTCTGGCGGAATAGTCGCCACATGACCAGTTTTGCCGAAGAAACAGGCGACCATTTGCTTCGAAGTGCTTCTTCCACGGTCAAGAGTCGTTGGATTTGTCTCGTCTTTGAAGACTCACACGGTCGATTGTTGTTTTGTACGCATAGATCCATGATTCGTCATCTGTGACGATCTTATAAACGTCTTTTGAAGCACCGCAAACGTATTTTTTCAACATTTCTTTGCACCAATCGACACGAGCCGTTTTTTGAGCGATTGTCAAATTGAGCGGGATCCAAGGAGAACAAACCTTTTTTATGGCCAGGTGTTCATGCAATATCGAATGTATGCTGGTGGGAGAAATGCCCAAGGATACCTCTATCTCACGGTATGTCACATGACGATCTTGCATTATCAGTTACCGCACGGCATCAATGTTCTCTGGCACAACGACCGTTTTTGGACGACCTTCACGGAATTCGTCGTTGATCGAGCGTCGGCCACGATTGAATTCATTTAACCACTTTTTCACAATGCTATAGGATGGTGCTTCATCGCCATACAAAGATTTAAGTTCATCAATGCACTCTTGTCGTGATAATCCACGTCGAAAGTTGTGAAAAATGATCGCACGAAAATGTTCACGTGTTAATTCCATTTTATGGCCGAGATGAATTTTTCAAGTCTCTGTAGATAAAACAATTCACAATTAAATGACAACACGTTCTGAGTGATGTTATGCTAAAAAATGTCAACCTTTCCAATAGAAATGACAGATTGCACCTGGCAACACTTAGTGTAGCCTAGGCCAGAAATACATATATCACCCCTCGTATTCATACGTACTCTTTCATATTCAACATATGTTCAGTGACGTATATAATTATTGGCACAGCAAGAGTGTGAACTCTAATTCGGTTTTTATTAATACAATTTTTAATTAATTAACATTTTTTCAGATAAATTGCTTAAATTGCAATTAATTTAATTTAATTTCATTATATTCTCTTTAATTTAATTTCTTAAAATTGAAAAATCAAAACAAGAACTAAATTTTGCAAAATAAAATTATTAGCACACTTAGGTTATAATGAACTATTTTTATATAAATTCATCGATCTGACAACCTTTTCTTGGAAAAGACCTGTAATTTCTACATTATAAATGGATATCAGTCAGAGAATTTTTTCCTAGTGGTAATCAAATGATCTAAGAAAATATCCCAGCAAAACTTTTAATGCATATTCTAAAATGAGCTCAAGGTAAAGCCTCGAAAGATCCAAAAGGCACAACATCTTACACCAAAGTAACCAAAAGTAAGACTCGAAAGAGCAAAGTAGTTGTTATGCTTGCACAATCGTGGTGAATTTCCAAACATGGAAATTTTCTGATGAGAAAAATTACCCTACTGAGCAGTTATAAATTCTTAAAATAATCATGTTTACTTAACTGAACGCACTGCCGAAAATTTGAGACTATGAATGACTGACTACCTAAAGTAATATTCCATCTCAAGTAATGGTGTAGGCATAGGGTCTTCAATGGTATACGCTCTCCAATTGTTGTAATCGAGCCTGGTGTCAAAGTCAATGCGCCTTATGTATAGGGAAAATGTTTTGGAAGTTACTTTAGAGCCGTTCGTTTTCCAATAATATCCCTATATATGCCAATACTTTTTTGTGCAGAATTCGCTAATTCACTTTTTGGATTATCTTTGCTATTGTTGACTTTGACTGACCACCACCATGATATTTTGCAATGCTGTCAATATCACGGTAATGGACTATGGTACGACACACTAGTAATTTTTTTATGTTCAGTCGCTGTAGAGGTCTAACAATAGCTACTTGAGGTTTCCTCTCAATTGTAGAGCAATTACAATATCGCGTTTAAATCCCAACATTTGTACAGCGCACTGTCATAAACGGTTTTACAGTACAACGACTAAGCAAACTAAATAATTATATTTGTAAGCTGCTTATAACTTTGTAATTGATATTAATTAGGTGCCTCAAATTTGGTAATATTTTTTTTCTATATTTGCTAAGATATTTGACCTAAGATGTTTCATAACTATTCGTTTAGATAGAGAAGGTAGTGTTGTTGTTTTACGTATATATTAGCTACTTTAAGCAAGCGACTTGTTTTTTTTGTCACATTTTGGAGCTGGCGAATAATTGAATTCAAGCTTTGTTGATGTTATGGCTATAGGTCTATTTTTATCTGTTTGGAATTTATTTCAGAGTATAACATATGCGCAATCTATCTGTTATACGCATTGTAATAAATCGTAATCAAATTGTAATAAATGTTTTTTTTTTGAGTTAAATTAAATTTATTGATATAAATGAATTTTAGCACGTAAACTGGGCTTTTTTGAATAATCTTGTAATAATTAAAAACAACATCAGTGGTACTTTATTTAATAATATATCTAAAATTTCTTCTAGTATTGGCGTACATAACAGCAAATTAAACTTTGGCCTACTAATTAATATTAGAAAAAATGCATTCTTGCAAAATAATACGTTAATGTAGGTAAAGACACTAGAAACTCACTTACAAATGAATAACGCAACATAACAATAAAAATTAAATCAAGTATAAACATTTTTATTTGGTATAATAATAATAAATGAATAAATATTTTATTTTATTTTAATAGAATATTTCAATGTAATAAATTAATAAAATAAAAAACAGATGTTGGTCACAACAATCACGTCGCCGTTAAACACATGTTTAACTTATCGTCAATGTTGACATGAAAAGGTAATTCTGTATGTCTGCAAGCAAGTACTGGTTTCACGACTTGTGTTGGGTTAAGTTTATTACGTTTTAACTACTTATAATAAATTATTCATAGTAGTAGCTTAGATTCTGGGAGGTCTCACGATATGTTTCTATTGATTCAGATGTCAGGATTCTGCTGCGGAGTTTATACAGTTGAACAATACAATTGTACCGTGAACATACAATTCGAAACGTTCGAAAAATTTTTTAAAAAAAATCAGAAAGAGTGGGATATCCATATATCAACCATTCTATTAGCATAACGATGTGTACATCGTCGGTTCATTTGAGCCATACCCGGAAGAGCAGTTTTCGACACCGATGGGAAACTACCAGCCAACTTAAAATTGAGGATAACTTCCGAAGTACGAAAGCTGGTGGCTACGCTGAGAATAAATGCGACCAATTAGATGAAATTAATTGGTTCATTAGAAGGCAACTCTAAGTAACAGTGAAGAGCTGGATACGGATAAAATCAAGATTTATAAGTAAAATCAGAAGACTACCACGAGGTGGAACCTTCAAATGCAGTTTGTAACAATATGTTACAATCATATTACAAGTGTTAAAAAGAACATTCAGTTAAATGTAATGACATCCAAAAAAATTTAAATTAAAATAGTAATAAATTTAGTGCATTTCGTTTCGTAAAATCAGAGCAAATGTATTATAATTATTATAAACATACGCATATTTCAAAAATTTGTCCAAAATCGCACCGAAAATTGTTTGCGGAATTCATTTAAGTAATAAATACGTAACAAAATTAAGGGAACGTATTTGAAAAAACTGGAATAATAACTAGAAAAGTACTATTAATTGATTTCTTATACAATGCCTTAGTCGATTTGGGCAGTACCGTGTCGATGATTGCATGCAACATCGGTTTTGCTAGCGGTGAATATTCGTATACAGAAAACGCGAAAAATTTGAAAATAAATGTCGATGGACAAATTTTTAACTGCGAAATATTATTGACTTGTTATTCAAAGGTCAGGTTATAATTGAAAAAGGAGATTGTCAGGGATTTGTACCAACTAGCGAAAGAGTTAATTGTAAAGCGAATTATTTGAAATAATTGAATTACAGA
This sequence comes from Teleopsis dalmanni, assembly GCF_002237135.1. Taxonomy (NCBI): domain Eukaryota; kingdom Metazoa; phylum Arthropoda; class Insecta; order Diptera; family Diopsidae; genus Teleopsis; species Teleopsis dalmanni. The sequence continues at coordinate 93,753,701 of NC_051846.1, read as the reverse complement.
ACATCAACGGTATAATAACACCTTTATAGCAATCGTTCGACATACCAGATGTACCGGTATGAAATGAGCGTTTTTTGGTGAAAATAAAACACTAATTATTAATACGAAAGTAAAAAACATTTTATTGAAAGTATTGGCCATTGCTTTCTACACATTTTGACCACCTTTCTGGCAATTTGTGGATACCACCCCAAAAAATTGTTCGTCTTTTAAAGCAAACCAACCAGACACCCAATTTTCGACCTCCTCGTAGGAATCAAAGTGCTGCTCAGCCAATGCGTGTCCCATCGATGAAAACAAATGGTGGTCGGAAGGAGCCAAGTCTGGTGAATACGGCGGGTGGGGTAGCAGCTCCCAGCCAAGTGTTTTGATTGCATCCTGAACCCGTTTTGCTTTGTGTGCAGGTGCATTTTCATGGAGCAGAATTACCTTGCCGTGTCTTCTGGCCCATTCTGGTCGTTTATCGATTTTTTCCGTTTAGGATTCTTAAAATAAATCCATTTTTCATCGCCAGTAACAATCCGATGCAAAACCGATTTTCGTTCGTGTCTTTGAAGCAAAATTTCACAAGTGTTTTTTCGGTTTTCCATCTGTCTTTCATTCAATTCATGTGGCACCCATTTTCCACACTTTTGGATCTTTCCCATAGCTTTGAAACGGTCAGAAATTGTTTGTTGTGCAACATTTAACATTTCTGCCATTTGCTTTTGACCCAAAGTGTCATCTCCATCCAATATCGTTTGCAATTCGGCGTCTTCAAATTTTTTTTGGCGGTCTTCCACGTTCTTCATTTCTCACATCAAAATCATTATTTTTGAACCGTTGAAACCATCTTTTGCATGTTGCTTTTGATAGAGCACTTTTCTTTAAATGAAAACAAAAAATTAATGTTTTCCGCAAATCATCACTTTCTGGTACAAAATTCGACATTTTTAACACGATGAAAAAATATGATGTCTGTTCAATGACTTGATGTATACTAAATATATTTCATAAATGTCATAGCAAACAAACAAAAAGAAATAAAGGCTCGTTCACAACAAATGTTCCTTGTCGGAACATTTGTATCTTTATCTTTGTTTCCTGCTGTCAAATATCCCTGATAAGCCTATGCAAACTTTTAACAAGCTGTTCTCCGCACTTTATAAGTTCTGTTCTGATGTCATCAGCTCCAACGACATTTTCTAACATCTTAAGGAGCATCCTTTTATTTTTTTCTAAATAAATTTTGTGCCTTGTTTCGCAGCCTTCTATATCGCATATTATTTGCTCTTGTGTTTGTATGGAACATCTTTTTCCTAGCCTCGTTTTTTGTAATTGTTTGCAATTTCACACTCATTGTCCCACCATTTATTTCTCTCAGTTCGGCTATTAGAGGATAAGACGTTATTCGCAGATGATTTGATCGCATTTTTAATTTTTGCCCACTGTCCATCATTTGTGTTGGGCTCATCTATCAGGTTTGCAACTATTTCTTGGGCAAATCTGTTATTCATTTTATCATGTATTGTGTATGTTTTTATAGTCCAAAAAACGTATTACTAATGATCAAATTACTAAGCTTTGCTAGTTCTTGAACCCGCGATCCATTAAAATTTTTAAATCATTTTTTGGAAGCTGGTTGTAGAGCGTATTTAGCGGATTATAATATTCGTCCTTATAATCTTTTTTTTCTTTGGTAGGTGCATGCACGCAAATAATTTTTATATTAAAAAATTTTGATTTGAATCATATGACACATAGACGTTCGCTAACAGCCCTAAAGTCAATAACAGAATGTTTGATTGTATAACAGGTTGTAAGCCTTACGCTTAACCCCCTGTCAGGAGGATCAGTCCTTTTTTTATCCTTAGGGAAATGTTGTTAACAATGGTAAATTACCAGTAATCTACTATTGGGAATGTGAGCGCTGCCGCTGTTCCCTACAAAGGTATTCTCTGCCACCATCTCGCTAAACAACGCCCTAGTATAATGTAGCTGACTTTGCAAACCTTAACTTCAGAATATGTCGAAGTAGCTCTGACAAAGCTTCCAATCTCATTTGCTGTGATAAGAGAGCTAATACCTTTCAGTGCCCGGTTCATCACCAGATATGAAGTCGTTCACCTTTGTTGCTTTGCCCAGGGTGCGCCACGCGGGAGCTGAGATTTGCAATTGAAATTGTGAGGTTCTTTAAAACGCAATAACTTCTATTGGTACCCCAATGGGAGCGCAGTGTTTACATTTATATAAATATTCCTAATAAATTTATATATCTGTGACGAGATACCTTTCAGAAATTTTTATTACTAATGTTTTATTTACGATTTACATATTCCGCATTTAAAATAAATTCTTTTAAACTACCTTAATATATTATAACAAAAATCAAATTCAATTATGAACAACAATAATAAAACTAGTAGCCTTTAAAGCTAAATTGTTTGTTGTTTATTTCATGTTCACTGTATATCAGCTAATCTGCAGCTAAATCAAATTTCTGTTAATCAAATTAAGATTTTTTCGTTCCCATTAGCATAAGTTGATTTATGCATGTGAAAGAGCCTTTATGTGTCAAAAAGTTCTTCGAAAGTTTTTGAAAAACTTTTGTTTGTTTACATTTCAATTGTTAGCAGACAATATTTAGTTTTAGTAATTCATCATGAACTACGCAGAAAATGCAAACAATTTGATGTGCAATGCGTGTGAAATTGAAAACGTATTAAAAATTGAAAAACTGCTAGACTTTTGTTATTTTGAGAAGTGAATATCATTAAATAAAATGTGAAATTTGAGGATTGCCAAAAAAAATCCACCCAAATTTGTTTAAAATAAACAGATTGAAAGCGCAATTTGTTTGTAGAAACAGTTTGCAGATACGTTGTACTGCCTTGATTCATTGGCTGAATTTTGAAGCATTAAAGCATTGAATCATTAATATGAACTTATTTAAAAAACAAACATTTTAAGAAATTTTTATCTCTTGTTTGTATAATTTTTTTATTTCTGTTTATTAACATTTTGTTTCTTGATTTAAAATTGCGATTATTTCTTATCAACCAAGGGAGTGTTGGAAAAATATCAATAAAATGGTTAGGGAGAGCTTTAAGTATGATGCTGAAGTCTTATCAACCAGGGGAGTGTTGGAAAAATATCAATGAAATGCTTATTGGGGAGGTCTTGAAGTATGATACTGAAGTTTTTCAACCAAGGGAGTGTTGGAAAAATATCAATAAAATGCTTATTAGTGGGGTTTTGAACTATGATGCTGAAATCTTATCAACCCATGGAATGTTGAAAAAATATGGATGAAATGTTGATTAGAGAGTTGAAATTAGTTATCTTGGGTGTTAGGACGACAAGGAAAGCTATTTTTGCAATGTTGAATTCCACATTTTTGATGTAATTTACCTTATTTCATTTATTAGTTAATCAACTTCATTAGCGACCTAAATCAAATAAACTCTTTCTCTTTTATGTATGTAAGTAATAAGAACATACTATAAAACTCATTATTTTTATAAATAAATTTTCAGTCTATTGATTAAATTCCAACCGTTTAATGACTACAATGTTCGGAACATTTTACTTTTTATTTGGTACATAAACTTTATCACAAGGATCTAGGTGGCATCAAAATTTAATATTATCGAAATTTACAAGCGAAAAATTTTAGTTAAAGTTTAGTAACACCAAAATAAGAGAATAATAAAATTTTAACGAACTGCTGAAACAGAAAACTTTATCCGCTGAAATTAACCGGCTTTGTTTTGGAGGTAATAAATGAAGAGAAAATATAAAAAAAGGTAATTATATTCAAAACATTCGTTACAATTCAATGAAACGTATTTAGCGATTTTCGAAGTTAAAGAATTGGCGACGTAGTGACTTGTAATGGCATTGCTGGTCTCAACAAACTTTTGTCATATCATCAAACAAATAAAAATTATATTCTTTTATATGTTTTAATTGACTTCTCAATAATATTGTTATACTTACAGTGTTCTTTTATCCGACTCTTTTCTTCTTCATTTTAGCTCGGATTTAGATAGATAGAAGCAAGATTGCGCATTCCAAGTGTCAAAAAAATTACTCTTTCTGCACATATCGTCAATAGCCACCTAAATTTGTTTTGTAAATTATAAATACAATATGCGAATTTAAAATAATGCAGTGATATACTTATGAGAAATACATTTTTATTAATTAATGTTTAATAAACAATACTTAATTTCTAATAAATCAACAGTTATTTTTTATGTTATTTTAAGATGTATAACATTTTTTTTATTATTTCTACGTATGACATTTGGGAAAAGTATATATGTATGTATTAATATTTACAAAATTATTACAAATAAATTATAAATTATGTTATTGCAATATTAGTAAAGATTATTTATATTGCATTATGTTAGCAAAATTAAAAGCATTAACTTTTAAATTTTATTACATTATACTACACGTACATGTATTTATATTAACAGAACTATAAAAAATAAGAAATTATTAACTTATTTTTTTATATATTTGTTTATATATATGTTTGTATTTTCATTAATATTTTTATGTAGTATATCAAAATATATTCTAGCTTTTAAGGTATGCCAACCATCGGATAAATATTTTTCTTCGTGAGCGGATTAGCTTGTTGTTTCACTGTTCTATTTTTCTGAGTCCAATAAACTTATTTAAATCATACATATCAGCTTTATGTGCTATTCGCACTTTGTTTGTGTCACGTTTAAATTAATAAAATTACTTTATTTAAAATTAAATTCTTATACATTAACTTTAACACGAATTAATAATAATTACGCTTTAAGGACTAGTTGTCTGTTACACTCTTTATTAAATTACTGTCTTATTAAATTTATTTGGTGCTTATATATGAATTTACATGCTACCATGATATGTAAATATTTCTTTCTTGACTTACTGTTATTATAAATATAGAGTTTATTTTTTGTTTTTACATGAACTGTCAAATGATCAAATGAACACTTGTCAAATGATTAAATGAGCAGAATTTATGACTATCACATGATGTGGGGTGTAATGAAAACATTTAAAGTTCAACTGGGTGTCATATTTAAAATATTATAATTAAAATACTATAATTGGATAATATTGTGCGTTCAACTCAAAATAACGGTACAGGAAATAAATAAACGCGGTATATATTACTTACTTAATTACTTAATTGGCCAGTACAGACGTGAGTCGAGTCGTTCTTTAGTGTCGTCCAATTAGTTGCTTGCTGTCGCATATATATATATAAAATAACAAAAAAAATTAATATATATATATATATATATATATATAACAACAAAAATAAAATTAAAAGCCCAAGACTAATTTCTAATTATTTTACTTCACTATAACTTCTGTGGTGTATTTGATTTTAAATAAATAAATATCTTAAAATATAATTCTAGTTTCTTTCAAAAATAAAAAAAAAATAGAAAAATTCTCTAACTTGAAGTCTCCATAAGTCGATCCGTATTTAGATCATATTTAGATATAAAACTAATTCTTAAAACATAAATGTAGGCATAATCTAATTATAGATAAAATTATATTATTTGCATACAAATTGTACACACATACATTGCTTACAATGTTGCATAATTTTATTCAGTGCACAAAACCAACAAAGAAATAGTGCGTACTCATTCCCTTAAAACAAAACCAAAAAGAAGAAATCTATACACATTCGCTTATAGCAAAACACAAGCAACTAACGCATAAGCGAGAACGTTACATATATTCCAAACGCATAATAGTCAAAAATATAAAATCGACTATTAGCAAGCAATCAAAATGAAACCAGTTTGCGTTTTTTGCTTATGCTAATGCATATTCTTATTTGATTTTCTTATGCAATGCATTAGCAATCATGCAAGCAATTCAATTAGCAACAGAAATTCAAACCCTTCATAGATCTTCCGAATAATTTTTCTCTTAAATACCCCTAACACCTTTTTATCACTGTTATTAATTGTCCAAACTTCTGAGAGAGGACTTTTTTTCTTAATTGCCTACTAAGGCCGTGTGCGAGTTCAAGTAAATTAAGGTAAAGTAAATTAAAATTTCCTAGGGATTTTTTGCACTGCATTTATGTAAACATTTATTTATTTATTGCACTTATTTATTATTTTTGAATAATAAATAATAAATCAAATATATTTATTTATTTATTAAACATCATTCAAAATGTTCACAATGGTAACACTTAATTTTTATCTAATTTACCCTATTCGAAATTCTAGTAAATACTAAAATTTGCTGCCGTACCGATATAATTTACAATTTTCCTCGATTTACCATCAATTCACTCGAACTCACACACGGCCTAAGCTCGAAGTAACATCTGTTGGCCAGCATGACTCTACGCTGGTTCCCAAACAAACAAAGTCTTACACAACTTCGAACTTACCACAAGACCCATTTGCTTCGCTTGTTTTTTACGTTGAAAAACGCCGCACTGACGGCGCGAGTGTTCAGGCCAATGATATCAATATCATCGGCATATGTAAGCAGTATTACACTTTTGTGGAATATTGTGCCAGTGCGGTTTAAAACGTCTGCTCGAATTATCGTTTCCAACATTAGGTTAAAATAGTCACATGACAAAACGTCACAAAAAGTCACGTGGCAAAAGAAAAGCATAATGTACCCCATACATAAGAAAGGTGATGTAGGATTAGCGTGCAACTACCGCAGAGTATCGTTTACAAATTGTATTGCAAAAGTTATGATGGTAGTGTAGTAGTAACAGACAAGCTAACAAATTGGACCGAAAGTAATAGTATAATAAACGAATTTCAGGCTGGATTCTGGAAGAATTATTCTACAGTGGATAATATTTACAACTTGTCATCAATAGTACAGATAAATTTTAAAAACAATAAGAAAACGTATGCCTTTTTTGTAGATTTTAAAGCAGCATTCAATAAGGTCTCTCGAAAGGCGTTAATTTGTAAGCTTCACGCAGCTGGAATGGGAGAGACCTATCTAATGAATTTCCAGCTGTGAGCGGAGTGAAACAAGGTTGTATATTATCACCACACTTGTTTGTTCTTTATCTCAATGATTTACATGATTTTTTGGAAGGAGGCATACAGATAGAAGAACTAAACATTCGAATTTTAATGTATGCCGACAACTTTGTCATACTGGCTGACGATATAACGACGCTGCAAAAAATGATTTATAAGTTGGAAGCATACTGCCACAGTTGGAATTTAGAAGTCAATCTAAGTAAATCCGCAATTATGGTCTTTCGAAAAGGAGGTAGATTGGCAAATAAAGAAAAATGGTATCTCGATGGAGAAAAAATAAGAGTAGTGAATAAATACTTAAATCTTAACCTTTTTTGGGTGCGGGCTCTAAATGAGCTGGAAAATAAATGGCGCTATAAATTGGAATCAACAAATAGCATCGCGGAGACTTTCGAAGGCAAGTAATGAACTGCTGTTGACATTTCTGAAAACTGATTTGAGAGACAAATATATAAGAAAATCTCAACAAACTAACCGAATTTATAAAGACTTAACATCATCACTAGGAAAGGAATATATAGGTGACATAACAAATATCACCTGGATACTCAAAGCAAGAAGTAGCACGATACAGCTAAACGGAAACAGATTTGATGTATATAGATCTGCGCTCTGTAATATGTATAATTTAGATGAGACTGAACATATTGTACATTTTCTTGGCCGTTGTCCTATTCTACAAGAGTTTTGATTAGCTTACTTTAGTAAAGCTATTCTATCTTATGAAAACATGATAAATATTTTAAACGGTTTTGAGGTAGAATGGGCAAAAGTAGCAGAATATGTAAAAAATTGTATAGCATATCGGTCTTATTTAATATCAGAATATAATAATTAATATATATTTTATAGCTCATCTATTATTTATAACATGTATATACTAGTTTATTCTTATACTCACTATTATACAACTTTTTATAATACTACTATTATACTATAAGTCGACGGACTTATAGTTTATAAGTCCGTATAGGATAGGATTACACTATATTAATTTAAGATTCACTAATCATACTGAAAAAATTAAATTTAAAATGAAAATAAATATACATACATACATACAAGTCACTCTCTCTGAAACCTTATTTGGTATCAAAGGGCTCGGAAAGGTTCTTTTCGATTCTAACGGAGCTGGTAGTGTTGGTCAACGCATAGACATAGCGACATAGAGAGTGCTTTAAATCGTTGTATCAGAAGCGAATTTGAAATCGACAAATGAATAGTGTGTGTTTATTTGTTTTCCTTGATTCTTCTCCAGAATTTGACACACTGTGAATATCTGGTCTAAGGTGGATTTGTCAGGTCTGAAGCCATACTGATAAGGACCATTTAGACGATTAACGATTGGCTTCAATCTTTTACATAGTACTTTTGACAGAACCTTATATGCAATATTTGAATGACATATTTTTTGTGTATTGGGTAAATTTCCATCGTTCAATCGGGCTTGCATTCATTCGACTTTATGTTGCGAATTAACTGTAGCATGCTCTTCACCACCAGCTTTAAACAGCTCAGCCGGTTAACCATCGCCGCCTGCAGCTTTGTTGGTTTTGAGCCGCATTTTAGCTGTTGTAACTTTATTGTAATTGGAAGGCGGGACGATTATTTAATCGTCCATCGTCTCGAAATATTAAGCATGCTTTGAGCATCTATTACCAAATTACCATTTTCAGCTTTGCAGGAATTAACTCTGGGTTTATAACTATTTGTCAGGCTTTTGATTTTTTGGTAGAATTTTCGAGCCATATTCTTCCTGTCGCCCAGCTTCTCAAGCTCTTCGTACTCACGTCTTTCTGTTTCTTTATTTTTTCGCCTGAAAATATGTTTCTCTCTCCTTCTCTTTTGCCGATATCGTTTTTTAGTAGTGCGCGTCATAACTGACCACAGGGTAACTTCATATTTTGTGTGGTAGCAACAAGACACTCTTGATTGTACCAGCTGTTTCTTTGTCCACCGTGATATCCAATCACCTCTTCTGCAACGGTACGCATAGAGTTGGAGAAGTGGTTTAATTGCGCGTATGTATCGATTTTTTCAGATATATGGGAGAGTCGAGAAGCGAAGTTATTTTTATTTATTTATATTAAGTGCATTAAGTACATGCTTTTTCTTAGCTGTCTGTTGTGATTGCAGCTTTTCAACGTCCAGCTATCATTTTTCATCGCATTTAAACGTGTGCGGATGTTGGCTGCACAATGATCTGAGTCAATATTGGCAGGATCGTCACCTTTTTCAGTCAGGTAGAGAATAAGGACCTCCAAAAACTGATATTATTTTTACAACTTTTAAAATACTCAGTGTTTTTGCAAAGCTGCGAATGTAGCCAGACTTTGAAACGAGGACATTATGAAGTCGGTGAGGGGCCAGGATGTAAGGCAATAATTTTCATATTGAACTTTAGGAGAGCCCACTCAACCATCTTCCAATTAACTACTGAAAAAGTGCCGACACTGTTACTAAAGCCAATAATGGCACAAGTTTGGTTTTCCTTTACGAACTAGCTAAGAAGTTTGGAATTATAGGGTCTAAAAGTTGTCAGCTTGGGATGCTAAACAGACACAAAAGCCACGGTTCGTTCAGCCTGCTCAGTCGACTTTTGTCATTTTGAAAAGAAGCGAAGGCGATCAATGAAATGTCAGTGCGTTCGAAGTCGACTTAAGTTCAACCTTGTACTTCTCCGTGAGTGTCGAACGGTAAGGATTCGATGAGCTAACATACGTCTTCTCTACACCCTCATTAAGGGGTTGTATTTTTGGGATGTGTTTCCGAAAGTTTGAATTTGGTGTTAATTGATGGTGGAGCGATCAGTTTTAAACCATTTTCACTGATTAACTACTGTGTTTTCATTACAAGGCATCCTTTATATATATAAATTGAAAAGACACTGCCGTAGATTCTAACTTAAAAGCAATTTGTTGTTGCAATTAAAAAATTTTTAGTTTGGATAATTTTATATTCTTATGTTATGTTAAGAAATATTCAAAAACTGTTCAAGCAATGAATTTAATCAACACATTTAATAAGAAATAGTATGAATACGTAAGCTCGATTTTTGTTAAAATTTATTCACTTGTATTTTCAATTTCAATTCATTTCAACATTTATTTACATCTGCTTCTGAACTTATAGTTGTAACAGAAGGTAGTTTGATGTATACTTATTATTAATTAAATTAAACTTATTACTAATTAGGTTTAAAAAGTAAGCGATAAAAACAAAAAATGTTAAGTTAAATAAATAATAGGGAAATAATTATAATTATATATGTATATATATCTACAAAAAAATTATCCAAAATCTTATTCGTTTATAATAAATGATCTGATTTTAAGACTATTTAATATATATGTGAATATTGCTTTAGATGATTGCGGATCAGTGCAGTTGAAAATTAGAGATTTATTGTCTCTGAAAACTGTAAGTAGGAAACTAAGATGGTGATCTCGTACTGAGGAGTAAATAGGGCACTCAAACATAAAGTGATTCAACATTTCTTCAGTTTGTAAATTACAAAGTGTACAAAGGTTGTTGATTTCGAGTCTGTGAATTTGCCCGTTAATACAAAAACAAGTGCAGTGAGTTGATGACAACCGCAATTGGGCGATAACCTTTGCCATAAAAAATTGCTTACGATCAAAGAGGTAACAGGCAGGTTTGTCATCCAGGGCTCTTAATATATTGCAATTCATGGATTCTGAGTTGGTGGATTTTAGAATGTCTTTGAATTTTAGATATCTATCAATCCAAGTTGCTGCAGTCGGTGTTTCCCACAAGTTTGTCATATTTACAACTTTAAGAAATTCATTAAATTGTGTAACCCAATTAAATTCACTTGTAGAAGAATAATTTACGTGTAGGTAAATGAGACGAAGGAGACATTGTTTGGGGTATCTTGATTGATCCATTTGAAGTTTTCGTATAATGAAATCGATTGCGTGTTTGAAAACTCTATATGAAATTTTTAGAAGGCCTAGTTCAAGTCTAAGTGCTGCATTGTTTGTAGCTTGGGGGAGTGCTACCAAACGTTTGTAGTACGTTGATTGAACGATTTCTAGTGAATCACAGTAACGTAGACCCCACACTTCTGATGCATATAAAAGTGTTAGCCCGACCTTCCCAAGAATCTGATTTTAATTTACTTATAGTTTATACTGCCGTACCGAGCGCCATTTTCCCTTTTGTTATGGCAGTTTCTGCTGCACATTTGCCTAATGTGGAGCTTGAGAAATTTACTCCTAAGTATGTGTAGGACTTCACGACAGAAATTTTTTGACATTTGTAAAAGAAATTTTCTGCTATTGGCCTTCCCCCTTTTCTAAAGTGGACAATTTGGTTTTTTTCCGTGTTTACAACAATTTTGTTTTTTTCGCAGTAGCTTTCAAGTGCTAATAGATTTTTTCGTAAAATAATAGGGGACCTGGCTAGAACAATGGCGTCATCTGCAAAAAGCAGCATCAAAATATCATGTAGACCATAATTCTTTCTCAAGATCAGCAATAAACAATATGAAAAGGAGAGGGCTGAGAATTTCACCTTGGAGAACGCCTTCGGTAACAGAGATAGGATCGGAGTCTTTTTGTTGAAGTTTGATCACGAAGAAAGCCTTGTTGTAAATAGACTGAATTGCTGTTTGAAGAGTAAAAATATTATCAGTACATGATCTTTTTTTTCTAAACCCATTTTGCGACTCAGGAATTTTATTGTATTGTTCCGCCCATGGCAAGAGGCGATCATGCAGAATATGGTTAAAAATTTTTAACATGATATTGCATAGAGCAATGCCTCTATAATTTTCGGGTGAGTTTATATCACCTTTTTTGTGTAACATAATAAGTACGGACTGTGACCAAGAAGCTGGTGTGCTTCCAGTTAAGAAAATATTATTGAATACGGACTGTAGGATATAAATCCATTGACTGGATAAATTCTTAAAGAACTCTGCCGTAATCGCATCTTCGCCTGGAGCCTTATTGATTTTGATTTTATTTATTGCTGTTTTTATTTCAATTATTATTTCCGAATCCAGCGCTTCGATAAAGTTTTCAGACAATATAAATTGAATGGTAGGACGAGGTGGATAAATTTGCTCGTAGAAGCTTTGCCAAACAGAATTTGGTATGGGGTTGTTGACAAAAGGTTTTCGATTGTACGATTTAATAAGATTCCAAAAGTCTTTCGAACTTTTTACGTTAAAGAACTTGTTTTTGATCTTAATTTCATATTCCGTTCTTTTTTCAGACAGCATTTTTTTGTAATTAGTTTTTAAATCCATGTATACCGTTTTAGTTTCAGATAAAAAGCTTTGTCGCTTGCACTTTTTTAGGGCATGATTTAGATTTTTCTTTGAGGCCCGTAGCTCTGAGTCAAACCATGGCTTAGAAGTATAGTATAGAGGCATAAAGGACTTAGCGGATTTTTGTATAAAGGTTATAATTAGATCATTTTGTTGGTCATTGGATAAAGAAGAGAAGTGATGATTCATGTTCAATGATTCAAGACAGCGGTTCATGTGCATTGTAAAAATATCAGACTTATTTATATCCCATTTTAATCCGGTTTGCTTACAAGAAGTTACATTTGTACAATTTATATTGCTAGTGCCGGTAGGGAATTCAAGTTTTAAGGTTACCGGGAAATGGTCTGAACCAGAAGCAAGTGCTTGTACTTCTAGGTGTTTTTTATAAAAAAAAACAAGTCCAGCAAGTTTAACAAGTTTAACCCTCTTCACCCACTCTAGCGTTAAAGTCACGACCTACTATTAAGAGGATCCCTGCATATTATTTAATTATTTCATCGATTAATGGTTGAAGCAATTCTGAAGCAATATTTATATCATAATGTGGTTTAATGTACAATGAACCTAAAATAAAATTAAAATTATTAATACAATAAATGTTAAAAATCCACAAATTTGTTTTGCTTATTTCGCAACTTTTTGATAAATTTTTTTTAACTAGAGATACAATACCACCACTAGCTCTACCAGTGGACTTTTTCCTTGTTGCTGGGGCTGTCAGCGCATCATAGTTGCACCAAGGACTAAGGCTAGTATTGAAAGGTGTTGTTGACCAGGTTTCATAGACATGTATGATCTGCGAGTTAGCAATTTTTGATTCATTAAAAAGATTTGCAATACCGTGTACATTCCAAAATGTTATTTGAAGCTTAAAAAGATTGTATGTAGATGCTGTGTTCCGTGATGTTGATGGAGCGTCATCTGTAGTTGTTGTTAATGTGCTGTATTCGTTCTTTAATTTTTTGCCATATGGTTGTTTTGATCTAGCTCATTCATGATGCTTAATAAGTTAAGATTAAGGTTTTCAGGTTTGTTTCCATACATAGATTGGAGAGTAGTAGTCGCCTCCTCATTGCCACACTTTAGGATTCTATTTTTGCTCCATTTGCACCACTTGTTTCCAATGCGTATTCTATCATCTCGAACGAGCACCTTATGCGAACTATCTATTGAGAGAATTTTTTTCCTTATTAAAAGAAGAGCTTTTCTATGCCGTTGTCTGTCTTTGTTCAGGTCTTTTTCAATCCTAATCGTAGAATTTGCAAGTTTGTGTATGTTTTGGAAAACCAGGCCAATCGATTCTTCTGAAGTCATCTCTGCCAAGACGTTGATTTTATTTTCCCACTGTGATATGACTCTAGCTTTACGGACTAAAATGTTTATGCCAAGAGTTTCTTCACACAGTTTTGTGACACCTTCTTTGGGTGGCAGCTGATCTGTTAGGCCTTTGAAAATTAGGTTTTTTCCCTTATTGACGTCAATTAGCCGCATCAGTTTGTTTTTCATGTTCCAATTTAATTATTTTTTCTTTTAAAGTTTTATTTTCTTCTGAAAGCATTTCGAACGTACGATTAAGGCTGATTATATTTGTGTTGACAGCCTCTAAATCGGATTTAGTAGCAATATCCCTCAATTTCTCATCTAGAATGCTCACCATTGTTTTTTATATGTCCTGCAAAAGCTTCGACACATCCATACTGCCAACAGATTGTAGGTCACCTTTGTTAGGTGACACCTCTGAGATAGTACGTTTTGCTGCTGAGCCAGACATTGTATCATTCATTAATTTGGTGGATTTGGATGAAGGGCTTCTTCCAATAGGGATTATATTTTTCGTGGTCGATTTCTTAACAAAAATCTTTTTAGATTGTTAAATGGACGCGGTTTAAAACGAAAATTATTAGATTTCTAAATAGGTTTTTAAATGTTGTTTACCAATATTTAATTTATTAAATTTGTTTACTTTCCGCACTCTGTATTATGCAACCGGTCGCTTCGAACATTCAACTCAAACTCATATGATTAAAGTTACAAACACAAAGTTATATTTGTAATTAATTAAATTACAATTTTGTAATTCCAAAATACTATAATACTGTAAATACTGTAAATACTGTAATTTATGTACTAAAATTAAAATGTGATTTTAAAATTTCGTGTAAAAATTCAAAATATAAGCTAAATTAAAATATTGAATTTTATTATATTAAATATTATAAGCATTTTAATTTTAATTTCGTTATTGTTTATTGAGAATTTATATAATTATTTATTGTTCCATCAATTTTATTATGTAATGGAAAATAAAGGTGTTCTATTATCTCTTGTTTATATTAAAAAATGTTCTACTTCTTATAATATTTATTTTCCATTTTTTAGATGCTTAGTGATTTAGTTTTGTTACTTGGATTATCTTGCTTTGTTGTGATATTTCTAACTTTATTGCTGTAATTTCTTTATTCACTCATCTATTTGATCTCATCATCACTCATCTCATTATTATTCGCTCATCTCTTTGTTATTTTTTGCTGTTTACTTAATAACGATTTGTTGTTATAATTAAAAAAAAAAAAATTAAACCACTTTGTTGTTTTTACCACTGTTAGAATATTCTCCGCTATTCAAAACTTGTTTGTCAAAAATTTGTGCGCACACTTTTGCTTTATACAATAGTAATGGAATTCATATTATAAAATGTAAAATTTACTAAAATTGCACTTGTAAAATTTGTTAAGAAAATTTTTTAACACTTAAATAATTTATAAAATTTATGAAGGTTTAATAAATTTGCTTTTCTAAACAAGCCCAAATGTTTACATTCCGCACTCTGTATTTTGCAACCGGTAGCTTCGAACGCTCAAATCAAACTCCTCCGCTTGTAAACTTAAACAATTCCTACAAAAATGATTAAAGTGTGTTTTGTGTAACCGAATGCATGTTTAATCCAGTGCATTGTTTATTACTTAAAAGCTGCCGGTATATAATGTTATCACTGGACTGCAAATTCTAACCAACGAAGACATTGTCAACATCATTAATTGTGAGCAATTGAAATGTGTTATACTACAGACTTCGTTTTGGATCTAATTACAATTTTGTGATTAAACACAATATTTATATTATTAAAACCTTTCAAATACCAATAACGTTTATGACAATAAAAGTTACAAACTTATAGAATTTTTGATGTAATCTGCAATTTTTTTTAAAATTATTTAACGAAAAAACACAGCCTGTTGGTATTAGTATTTATAAAATATCAGAACTTTATAGTTGTGGTTATATTTTCTTAAACATTATCTTTACTAAAAAATTATATATTTATATTATGTTTATTTATTATACCATTACATATATTGTTTGTTTATGTATAAGAACAGAAACGAATAAAAAAAAGCAATACTTTTAATAGTTAAGTAATAAAAATTTAGTATTAATGTCAAACACATAAGAGGTATTCAGGATATCTGTGCATCGTTGCATGTGTAAAATTATTTGATTTTACAAAAACAATTCCCCTTCTTATAATTCTGCACTTGCTTTGCAAGACAATATTCAAGACCATACTTTCAACACCAATTACCTCTTGCATATTTTATTTTCAAGACTCTATTATGAATGATTCTATTTTTTTTACTGTACGCTGGGCAATACTTAATTTACCTTTATATAGCGATATGTTATGTTTTAACATTAAAATGTAATATTTCTTATATATTTTAAATGTTCAAAGATAGAAATACTCAAAACTCATATGTATTAAAAATTTGCAGCGCTGACAGTTGTTTAGTATTCATGACGTGACGAATCATAACAAGGGAAACCATTACGTAAACAGAAAGCGGAAAAATTGCGTGACTGTGACTGTAATCATAACATGGCCCTTAAAAATTATTTTTGTAAATTTTGACATTCTATGTGCGAATTGATGCAATATATTATATCTGTTTCACGAGCTACTCTTAGTAAAATATAAGTAAAGTACTAACTGAGAGCGTAACACAAATAAAGTGTCAAATTACCCTCTTTACACAGATTTTTATGGAACAGCTTTGGGTAAAATCTGGTGAGAACACCAATGCTGATTCACACATCCACACAAATTTTACTTGAAAGAAAATGTTCGAGAAAGTGTAGCATTTTAAAATTTCAACAAGGATTTTACGCTCTCTCAGATAAATTCTTCTATTCGAAAACTTGATGGTGGAACGCACTTGTGTATAGCTCGAGGAACAGACCTATTTTCACTTTAATTATTTGGTGGTTGACATATAAAATATTTGTGAACGATTTTATGTGTTTTGTTCAAAAACAATATTAAGCATATAAGTTCATTTGTGTTTTCGTTCTCGTATGTTGTGTATTTTGAACAATTTTATGTAATGTATGTAATGTAATACATAATACAATTAACTGTCGAATAGCATTAAACTAATGCGTGCGACTAAGGTTTTACGATTACAATATTGGTGCAGTTGCAAAAATTTTTGATTTATACAATCGATCTAAAATAGATTGTTATTTAAGAAGTAGAAATCAAAAAGGAAGATTTGCAAGAAATGTGAATTTAATTAATTATTAAGTATTGTAGGCAATATTATTTACATAGTTCGAAGATTTTGTGATTTGTGATGGAAAATTTTCATATGTCAAATAAAAGTTTTAAAAGTATTTTTGATTTAGTGTAACCACACTTAAAAATTAAAAAAAGAATCCGACCGATGAATGAAATACCTTCTAAGAAAAAGCTTGATTTTGTTTTAGAGTAAGTTTTACATTATTTAAATTGTTCATATATCTGTAGTTTATATTATATTTTTAGATGTAAAGTATACGGAATGTTATAAAGACACGTTGCTACTATATACAGAATCAGTAAACAGTACTTTGAGGTAATGTTGAAGGAAATCTCTGACGCACTTGTTTAAGGGGTACTACAGAAAATTTCAAAAATGGCGGAAGGAAGATTGAAGCAAACTTCTGAAAAATTTAGAAAGTGAAAAAAAAAAACACTTTACTTTAAATGACCAGGAAAGTCAGACAGCTTCTTTTTAAATCGCAAGGTATTTGTCATAAAAGATATTTGTACTATAATTTTATGTTTTAATGTCTTATATTTTTAGGACTTCTTTCGTGTTGACATTATGGCAGTTGCGGTTCACTCATTTGGATATGGATGCTTCTCGTAGAGAAAGTGATTCTATAACTTTTCACAAAGGTTCATTAGGGCGTCCGTACTACATAGAAAAGTTAATTTGCTCACGATGTGAACGTTTTTAAAACGACTATACCTGTTGTATTCGTGGCTAATGACGCTTTTCCACTTTGTCAATGAATAATAAACCCATATGCGAAGTTGAGGACATTTTTAATTAGAAACTTAGTCTCTAACGCATAAATTAGGACTCAAAAAGTCCATACTTCCTTACAAATTAGGTAAATTGATGTGACGAAAATGAACAAGTATTTAAAAGAAACTAAGACAAATAATTGCAAGAAAATACCTTGGTTTATACTGAACCAAGCCTTTAACAGTCTGGTACACATGAAATTCTGCTAAAGATGTTAGAAAAGGCATAAAGTTGTATTTTTATATCACTTATTTTAGGCTTAGTTTCATAGTTTCATATATAAAATATTCAGATCTAAACAATTTTTTTTAATATATATTTTAATATATTAACAAATTATATCCTAAATATTCAAATTATATTATTGTCCTAAAACTAATACCCTACAAAATAATTCAACAAATAGAAATAAATTATTTCAAATAATTACATATAATGTAAAATAATATAAAATATCCATCTTATTTATTTGATGTTTTATTTAAACTAATCGCGTAACAATTTGCAAGCATACTGACTGATTTTATTGCTACGTATTGTGATTCATTTGGAGAAAGTTGTTCTGAAATCAAATTTATGGTAAATGGTTTAGAAAGGGTTTTAGCTACCAATTTCTTTTGTGTAGTTAATGCAGTTTTTTAGCATCGTAGCTAGTACTACAAATATTATGTTCAATGTGAGAAAGAAATTAATACTTACGTCATAGCAATAATGTCTGGTTTTTGTGGCTTTTGTTTCATCTAGCTCATCCATAGTGTTGGAAGTGCTAATATAAAAAAATGTTAATAGTAATAACATAATGTCCACAAAAATACTTCGTAAAACATGATTATTGAATAATTTGAACATTTATAAAAGACCTGTGTTTATGAGTTATGAACTTAAGCGTTATATTTCATTACTTAAATCGTTGTCTTTTAAAAAATACTGTTTTTTCTTTATGCTATAAATGACATGGCTGATTGACAATTTTCAACTATGACAAATTTGTATGTCTTCTATGAAATATTTTTAACCTAATCTGAATATTTCTTGCCACTCATAAAAAGCTCCTCAGTTACCGACTACAATATACTCCTTAAAGTACTCTTGTCGGATATTTGTATTTCTGTTTTTAAATTTTTGTTCCATATATCTGGATAAAATTCCGCGACACGAATCACTCCCATAGTGCCATCTGCATCCAATTAGCGTTTGATATTTTTAGATGAATTACTCTCCATTTCACGTAACCACTAGATATCATTAAATCAATATATAAATAATAAATTTTTTACTTTTACTTTATTTTTTAGTAAAAATAAATTTTCTAAAATAAATAAATGCATGTTATAACATATTATATATTGTATAGCGAATAAGTTAAACTGTTAAAAATTTACAAGTTGCTAAACAGTTTGTTTGCAAGATTTAAAATTGCAAACACATCATTGACTTTGTTGTGAAAAACCTACAATACTTAATAATTCTATAATCTGTTCATGGTTTGAGTCCACAGAATTTTTGTAGATGATGGTGGTTATGCTTTCAATAATATATGATTACACTTTTGAAGAACTGTATCACAATGTCACATTGAAGATAGAATGAAACATAATCTGCAGTCCGAAATGTGTACGGAAACACCATTTTCCTGTACATACTTTAGGACTACGATAAAAATTGACCACCTTTTTAATCGTAAGTGATTTTATATAATATATGTTGCAATTAGGATTAAGTTCACCACAAAATGAAAATTCCACAAAATTGAAGATACAATAAAATTTAAATATTGGAATCAATGACCGCGATCAGTTCTCTAGCTTGATAATGAGTTGTCATTTACGTCTGCCGACAGAAGGTTCCCTTCACATGTATATTGATGCTTTCCTACTTCATAACATTAATTCCATGCAAGAGGATTCACATTTGGTGTGCATTTAATTTCAAATTATATTATGGTATTTTCGTAATTATATCTTTCTTATCTTTTTTGGTATTGCTATTGATTTGTACATAGTAGATGACTGTTTGCTGTATAGTAGAGTTATTTTTTGGTGCAATTATAATGGTTTTCTAAGTTTCTCAATTCTTCGTGATATATATCGCTTAAAAGTTGAATAACTTTAGTTTGAACTGTAAAACATTGATCTATCATATAGGTAGATTATTGTTTCGCCATGATAAAAAGTTAATTGATTCCCTTCACACCTGGTAAGATTAATTGATGATTGAATTTATAGATTCAACTAGATTGTGAATTTTATTGTACTGCAACTGGATTTCTTTATATATTTATTTTAATAGTATTTACTGTTTTTCAAATACCGATGTTTATTTTTTAATCATTTGCCGGAAGTTATGTTGATTTTGTAGTAAACTTTTCCTGTTTTCTTCATCGTTTCAATTATCTTCATCCATCATTTCGAAAAGAAGATAATAGAACGATCTAATCAGTGTTAATAGTGATTGTTTTTCTCTTTTCCTTGACCGACCACATAAATTATTCCCATCGTCTAATCTCTGACAAGTTTTTCTAAAAATCTGATTATATTTTTTGCAAGAGTTTCCAACTCTCTACCAAATTAATTTTATTTTTATTTTTATTTTTGTTTCTGTCTTAACAACTAAACATATTAAAAAATGTCTAGGTGTCAGAACATGATATATTGTTAATTCTGCAACTTATATACAAAACTAGTAGTGAGTAGAGTATTTCTTTGATTTGATTTAACAGTGTCGTCATGTTTTCAAATGTTAACTTTATTCCGCCTATTATGCATTTCAGATGATATTTTGCTGCTTTCACAGCTAATTCGATATATCACAAAAATGTCGGCTTGCTGGTGGAATAAAATTGCAGTCAATTTTTTCTGCTGCGAAGATTGGATTAAAGACGTTTGCGATTTTCCGAATCACATTCCCAAATTCTTTGTATAGTTTACTTTTTAATGCTTCTATAAATGTAGTACTATTATCTGAATACAGATGTGTCCTTTCTTGCATCTCGACAAAAATCTTTTCAATGCTGTCTGATTTAATTATAGAAAGAATACTGACCTCTATCGGGACTTGAAGATCGAATCTGAAGACGCAGTTTGCGCTAAAGCACTAAAAACGGTTAGACAAATGTTTGTGGAAATTATGAACAATAAACAATATAAACAGCTGTCATTTTTTATTAATTTTACGTAGTTTGCAATTAAGTTTAACAGATATACCTGTATGTAGTTGGTAACACTTCAAAATCGCCTAACCCTGTAATTCCAAATTATTAGATATTAAAATTCTCATCTATATTGAAACTAAAATATGTTCAACTTTTTATTTGTACATTTTGATTGCATTTTTTAAATTTCTTATTGGTTCCAGTTTTCATCCCAATCATATTTCAATTGCCAAAGCTTTTCTGTATATACCATAATTTGCATTAACTGTTGCTGGTGTTAATCAACCTAACCGATGAAAAACTTTTGTGAATTCTGAGAATACCATTCTTTAAGTTCATTTTTCATTTGTTGAGATATTTATATAAAACGGGAATTCGTCCTTAGTTGGATTCCATTTTAAACCCAATGTCTTTATTGAATTGTCTTCTTTTATGCACAACATTATATTTTCAGCATTAATAGACAGATCTTCTGAAATGAATTAATTATTTAACATCTATTCTCGCAGCTTAATTAAACACATAAAATTAATTTTTATTATAATATATTATTGCATCAGTCTCAGTTAATGAATATAGAAATTGTTTTTAATAGTATTTTTTATATAAATGTCTTCGCTATAACTACGTATATCTGCTATTTGCTGTAAGGTGCGAAACGCTAAATATGTGGTAACCGCTACCCCATAAGTTACGGTTTTTGTTGCTGCTGCTTGTTTTTTAGAACTCCCAAAAAACAATTTTTTAAATGAAATATATCTTGCACAAATTATCTTTCTTCAGTGTCTTTTGTTTTAGATGGTTTCTGAACTTCTAGACATTTTCAGTCTTTGTGTATGTTGTATTGTTCTAATTTTATAATCCGTCTAATTCTTCAAAATCGTTGTCAGTTTAAGGCTGATATCACTTGATTTTTTATTTTGTTTGTTATGAGTTACCACACAAATATGGATTTTTGCCCGGCTGTGTTGTTGGTTTTTTAACACCTCTCATAGCTTTTGAATTGATATTCTCCATATTATTATATCCATGCGGTCGTTTTTGTCGAATTTAGGATCTGTCAATTTATAAGTGTCCGAAATACTGCTGTCAAACTCTACTGTCTGTTCCTTCATCGATTTAATAATTTTTTCTTCATAATATTTTTATTTTAAATCTCGACAATATTTCCATAAAAACTTCAGAATAAGACGTGCCACTAGCCATTATTTGACACACGTGATAATTTTGTTTTATTTTTAATTTTGTTTAATGATAATTATTGAGCTACAACTTCAGTTGTCTTTGATACTAAAGAACCTTGATCAACGAATGCTCTAATAATCAATTATTTCTGTTAGAATATTTTCTACTGATTAATGCAGTTGGTGTTAAAGTTGGTGTTCTACTTTCTGTTTTTATGTGTTGACATGGATTTTTCTTGTTTATTAATTTTTACATTTCTTTTATAGTTTTTTTGAATATACACCAACACCAAATGCGAAAGAATATGATGGGAATTTTTACATTTATTGCATTAAGAAGTAACATTTGTTGCGATTGTTTAATTTAAGCATTTTGCTCATATCTACTTACCACGAATCATCGCTATTTGATGTCCAACTGACATGTCTGTAAGTCTAGATGGAAGTTCTTTCGGCTTTACAAATAGATGTGTCTATTTTTGTATTAAGCTTCAAGCGTTTAAAATTGCTGCTCTAAAAATGTTAATATATCGTATTTTTTTCTAAGAATAATGTGTACACATAGTTCAAACCAACTAGATTCCATATTTTTATCTGAACAACATTTAAATGCCTGAATACATTGATTTGCTGCATTATACAAATTTCTTATTCCCAAAAATGATATAGTAGAAAAGAAAATTCATGTGATTTTGTTGTCAAATTGCAGTGAAAATCTTATACTATGTTTAGACAGTTAAATTTCTTTAATTTTGTTAAAATGAAATTACTTTAATTTGGAAAGTGTTCATATTACCAAAAATGAAGGAAATCATATGTTTTTGTTTACAAATCAAATGTTGAAAATTACATGCTTAAAACAACATTTGTATCTGCGAAATTTCAAAAGTTGATTATTATAACTATAAAGGATGGCTTTCAGTAGTGTTATTAGCTTAAGTGGATTTCAGGTATATGAATAACTATTTTTTATCCTATTTTAAATTAATAACAGTTATAGTTTTTTCTCTATATTCAAATTTAAAAATTTGCACTATCAAAATATTTTCTCTCAATTTCCTTAATTTGGGACAGTATGAATACTTTCCAAATAAACTTAATGCAATTTTAATGAAATTAAGAAAATTTGGCTGCCTTAACATAGTATATTCTAAACTTGAAACTGAATTTTGTATGGAAAAAAACTTAATTTCGGTGAACCGAAAACGAAATTAAGATTTTTGCGAAATTAAGGTGTGTCTGAAGATAGTATTAATCTATTATTTTAATATCTTCTTATTAAAGTATTTCAAGCAGTTTCAAAATTTGCTGATGGTCTATTTAGTCAAAATAGATATTCTGTTTGTGCTTCACATTTCACATTGAATCTTAGTTAATCGAGTTTGGTTGATGCAGTTAAATAAGATAATTGTGAGTTAAGGCCCTAAATGACAAATGATGCAGTTGAACTACCATCTATTTAGAATCGATATACCTTTCGGTTGCAATAAAACTATATTTATATTTCGTATAATGACATATTGTTTTCAAGTGTGCCGAAGAGTTTGCTTCTGTTTTAAATTGCGATAAATGTTTACAATTCATAATAAATTTAAATTATAATTAAATTATATCGAATAAAATTTATTTCTCAATAAAAAAATATTTAATTTTGTTTTTATTAATTTAACTGAGTTCAAAATATTTGGGACAAAATTTTTTATTTTAGGTTTATCGAAACGTACACGGCAATACTAGTTTCAAATAATATACGCAAAACGTAGTGAAGAGAAAAAGATATGCAAAAAATAATGAGCGAAAGCAATAAAGCGTGTCATACCTTACTCTAAGCATGCCAGCAATGATGAAGCTGCGATGATGAGTACTGCGACAAAAAATTTAAACAATAAACTAATTCGTTCATAGATTGGATACCGGGTGATGATGGCTGAAATAAGAGATATCAAATTGATGCAGATGAAGACTATATTTGTGATCATTGTGATAGCAGCAAACATAATTACGGCGAAAATTTATGAAGTCAACATGTTACCTAGCAATGTGTAGTTCAAAAGAATAATTTAAATTGTCAAGAAAATAAAAGGAAAATACTAATTGCCAAAAAGAGCGCTTAAAATTAATAAAAAATGCGCTGAAAAATCAACGTTATTTGTGATTTGTTTTTATATTTAATTTGATACAATATTTGCTTTATGTCAGTCTTGTCATTTAGTAAATTTAAAGGAATACACAATCGCGATGTTAAGAATCAAATCATTCAATGTTTTGTTTTAAGAAATGTTTAAGCTATTTTAATTAAAATAAATTGACAAAACAAACTGTGTTTTAGTTCGAAAGAGCTAATGTGGCAATGTGATAAGAGTATCAAATCGTTCCTTGATAATACAAATATTGAAAGATCGAAAGCTTATGAAGAGAAACTAATTAATTCTATAACTGAAGGTATTCCTGATGAGTAGTTGAAAATATAAGCAAAAATTTAATATTTCAGTAACAATAATCAATAAGAATTCAGGAACATATTATTAAAACAACGGATACGTTTTGGCACAGTTATATTCTGACCTGAGAAATGCTAAGGAAGGAGAAATTAAAATGATTTAACTGTAAATCAGAAGAGAGAACTTGGCGCTTGTGTTGCTTGTGGGAGTTAAAAACACGATGTAGCCAGTTGTCTGTAACAGAAGACAATGTAAATGAAAAAAGATATGTAAGACTATCAAAGATTATCAAATTTTATTTAGATAATTGTTTATATTCAAATTGTTTATATATAGTTTCATTAATTGATATCGGCAGTTTTGTGAGCGTAATTAAAAATCCTGCCTCTCTGAGGAACACAACAGCCTTAGTAAATTAAATTAAAAAAAATAATCCATTTTAATTCCAATTGTGTAGAGATTTGTTGAAGGCGAACACTTTAATCTTAGTATACAAAAACTATGTACATATATGTATATACAAGCAATAGTAAACTTCGAAATAATTATTTTACTAATACAAATTTTTAAAAATAAAAGTTTATATTTAAAAATATATGTAAAACATTCAAAATGAAGCGAATAAAAATGCGTTTAATGAAAAGACTGGTTATGTAAATTCGGTTATGATCATGATTATCATTAATAGCTGTAATTAAAAAAAATATTAATTTAAACGCAAAGAATTATTTTAAAATTAACAATTTTTGTTCAATTTAATTTTTAATTAAACAAAACCCGTTGGATTTATTTAATTAGAAATTTTTTAACATTTTTAGTATTTCGACCATCTTCAATTTTCATCTTTAGGAATTATTTACAACAACTATAGAATATACATAAAAATTTAAATGAACTAATGAACAATATAATAAAATACGTTAAATTAATAAAGCAATTGCAAGCAATAGAATACAATATATAAATACAATTCCTGTTTCTATTCATTGTATTTACATATAATAGTTGTAAATATTTTCTAATGATGACCATCGAAATATCGAACTTGTTAATAAATTGAAATAAAATTTGTATATAAAATGACTAAACGTGTTTTGTTTTAAATAAAAATAAAATTGACTAAAGAGTAAACGAAATAACTTTGATTTTATCACAAAAACATGTACAAAAAAAATATACAAAATCTTTGATAAAAATTATTTCAAACCGGAAGAAAAAATTAAATAAAACTAAAATTAAAAGATTGATTGGTCTTTTTATTGCAGTCCTAGACGTTAGTTGAACACGGAAAAAGATAAATCCAAAAAATATCGGATTTATGTTTAAGTAAAGCACTCGTAAAAGCAAGTGAAACGGAATTTGAAGTTAATTTAATTCCAATTATTGATTATGTGTTAGATAGGCTTTAATATAAAACGATTTTACCAAATAAGGTTTGAAGAACTTATATTGTTATATATATATGGATAAAGGTTTAATAAAGTATACTTTGTCTATCACATCATTAGCACAGTTTGATTTTAAATGTCATTCAGCTTAACAAACGTTCTATCGTGGTGGGCAGATTAGCAGTTTTAACATCATATGAAATTTGTCCAAAATTATTGCTTTGTGGAACACTGGAGAAGATTTTATACAAATTTGATATTTCCTCATTTACTTTATAAACTGGCGGTCGTTTATACATGACAACATAATATGGAAAGGGTACTATTTCTTTCAGTTTGTATAGCGGTTTTGTATACATGTATTCATTGTCTTTTATTGCAGTACGCATGATTTTGTAAGCTCTATAAATTTGTTTAATGGTTTCATATTGTTCTCTGATGCTATATAAACTTGATATTTAAGCTTTTCCTTTAAATGCATACTGATTCGGGGTACCTAATGATACAGTACCTTTGTTGCAATGCATGCAATTTTGTTAAAAGTATATGAATTATGTAAGTCATCGAATTTTTTGTGTAATAAGTACTGTAGTTCTCCTCTTGCTGATCCTGTCGAATAGTTGCAACTAGTATATATCTTTATTATTTGTAACAGATCTTATATGTACGCAGAATATTGAGTCATGATTTGTGTTGTGATGCTTTATATGATATGTTTACTATCTTGTGTCCACATCTGGGGAGTTCAAAACTAATGCGCGTTTCAAATCAACACAAGAATACAGAGTTCCTGATTTAACTCATTTAGATGATATAATTCTCACAATGGATACACAGAAGATGATATATAAGCTGATAAAGTAATTCAAGCTATAAAAACTTTTTATATATGAGATAAAGCCGACCAAGTGCAAAGTTTCTTAAGTGCTCGTATTTTGTATTGCAATCTGTATTTATTTGAAAAATAACATACCTACAATCAAAAATTCTTTTAACTTATCTGGTCTATAAACAGTGGCTAACAGCTTATTTAATGCAGACAAAAATTTTCTTGAAGTTTTTTTTTCAAAATATATTGCAAAATTAAAAAAACAAAGTATACAAAGTTGTGGTTTATAGTGTTTTAATTTTATTTCCAAAAACAACCCAAAAATCTCAGTAATGCAATAAAAACCAAAATCATAACACCCAGTGGCTATTCGAACTGGCTGTTATGAAATCATGAGAGTCATTTTTTTGTTCTGCATTCTCAATCTGTATATTATTTGTCTGTGGTAATATCTTATGTCGAACGTTTTTCTCAATAATTATTAGCTATCCCTTTATCTGTAGAGTATTCACTTTTATTTTTATACACTATAATAATATATTAATATTTATATTAATTTAACCATGTTTCAGTTATATATCATTCAATTATAAAAATTAAAAGATTCCATCTTTTTATAACATATGCCTCTAGCACTACAAGCAATTGTATTTATACATTACAGCATTATGACAGAAACTTCAAAGTAAGAGATGTGATAACTTCAAGTTGATATAATTCACGTAACATGCCTTAAGTTTAGTAATTAATTGTTTTGTTAAATGTTTAATTTGGATTTGGAAATAATTTTTCATATTTTTATATTATATTCGAGCTTGGCACTACTCTATTACTACTAAGAATTTGAATTTACATTTAATATTTTCTGTTCATTAAAGTCTGTTCAAATTTATAAATATAAAAAACCCCGTAAACCTTTATAATATCTACAAATATTTAGTATTTGCTATTATTTAATAATTATATTATAAGAGATTTATAAAATAATAATTATTATGCTAAACAGAGAAATGGTATTACAAAGACAAATGTGTATGCCAAACTTGTTATGCGCCGCCAATATCAGTTTTAGGACAGTGCAAGAGATGTGCTTATATTTGGTAACATACTGTTATTTATAATTTCCAAACAATTAATTAATTAAATCACTGCGGCGTTCACATTAAATAATAGGGATATTTTCACAGTCTTGCAAAACCATGGCAAGGTGTAGGAAATGTATAAATGCTGTACTAAAATTGCAAGAGTGCGAAAACATGTTGCAGAAATGCAACATCAAAATAAAACAGCTGTAAAATGTAAAGCAACAGATGTCAAAAAAGCTGTCCAGGGTTTTTTTTTTGTTTTTGCATCGTTGCTAACATGTATTAACATGTGTTTGGGTGTAGAAAGATTGCAATCAATTGCAAGAAGCTTTGTGGGTGTGTTTTGTTCTATGCATTTCGTACACCTTGCAATGAGTTTGCAAGACAGAATGAATATCCCTAATATTAAATATAAATAAACACTTATACCTACAGGTCTAAAATCCGAGGAAAAGTTGGAATCGGCGTCTACTGCCAGTCTACAGAAATACAGTATATATATGTAACAAGGTTGCATCACTATCCCGATGACAGGAGGTAGTGACGTAAGCGAAGTGTGAAGCAGTTGAAATAACATACACTTGGCAGAAAAACTCTGCGTACAGAAAGTAAATTTTGTTTCAACATATAAAAAATTACTAAATAAATAAATTTTTTAAATTAATTTTATTTTTTATTAGTACTTTTATTTGTTATCTTCATTTTAAGGTAAAAATTATTTCTAACAGATTAGTAGAAAAATTATAATAATTAAAAATGTAAAAAATCAGCGCTATCGGTGGCAGAAAAAGTCTGCGTACAAGAGTTTAAAAAGCGTCAAAATATATTATTTTTGCAAAGATTTTACGTTTTTAGTAACTTCTTGGATAACCTTTCCTTTTTATGACCTCCATAAGTCGTTTTGGTATCGAATTGACCAGCTTCGCAGTCTCATCGCTGCTTATTTTACCCCATTCCGCGTCGCTCACGTTCTTTAGCATTTCTTTGGAGGTTATATTGTATTCATGTACCCGACGCTCCAATAAATGCTATAAATGTTCTATAGAATTCCAATATGGCGATTATGATGATGTTTTGATTTGCTTTGGCACATTTTAAAGCAACCAAAACTTTACAACTTCTGCCGTGTGCTTTGGGTCGTTATCTTGTTGAAGTAAGTAATTATTCTGCAACCCCAACTTTTTGGCACTGCTCTTTAAATTGCATTTTAAAATATTAAAATGATCATCTTTATTCATTATCGACTCAATGAATTCAATTTTTCTCACTCTATTACTCGCCATACACCCCCGCACTATTACTCCTCCACTACCGTGTTTTATTGTTGGATATAAATCTTCATTATTAAAGGCATTACCCGGGATTCGTCATATAAGTGTTCGACCTTTGATGCTAAAGAGACCAAATTTGCTTTCGTCTGAAAAAATTATGCGTTCCAAAATTCTGGAGACTTTTTTAAATACTCCCTTGCGAATGCTAAACGCTTCATTCTAATATCTTTGGAAATAAGCGGCTTGCTTCGTGCAAACCGGCCATCGTAGTGGTATTTTTTTTAAATTTTGTGTACAGTATCCACGTGAATTTGCTTCTGGAATGTCTGGTCAATATATTTTTATAACAGAAGTCCAGTTAGACTAGGATTATCTATCACAGAATTAATAATGCTGCGGGTTTCTCTTGTTGACAGCTTGGATGGACGCCCAGATCACAACTTTGAGGGCAATAATCCTGTTTACTTGTAGTTGTTCACTACTATTTGGATAAAAGAATGTGAACGCTTAACGATTTGACCAATTTTGCGATACATTTTCCTTATTTTCCATAGATCAATAATAATACTGCTCCCACTGATAATAATTTCTTTTCCTTTATTTGCCATTATAAATTTAATTACTTTTTAATTGTTAAATTATAAAATAAGTGCGTGGGATTGTGTATAATGATATACTGGTACAGTAAAACATAAAGCACGCCAAAATTCTACTGTTAAAACTTCGGGAATTCCCCTTTATATGTTTTGTACGCAGACTTTTTCTGCCACCGATAGCGCTGATTTTTTACATTTTTAATTATTATAATTTTTCTACTAATCTGTTAGAAATAATTTTTACCTTAAAATGAAGATAACAAATAAAAGTACTAATAAAAAATAAAATTAATTAAAAAAATTTATTTATTTAGTAATTTTTTATATGTTGAAACAAAATTTACTTTCTGTACGCAGAGTTTTTCTGCCAAGTGTATATAATGTATTTTAAATAAAAAATAAACATTTTTCTTTTTACAATAAATATTTCACTAAATTAATAAATTTTATAAATTAATGATTATTCTTATAACATTGCATCCTTGTACAAAAATGGAATTCGATACGAAGCATCAGTGAACGTCAATTGGATAGAAGCGGCAGCGTCATTGATGACTGACTAAAAATACCTCTAATTGATGATTTAATTGATTAATTGATAGCACGTATTCGTATGTCGTGAAGACGACTTGAACAATTCAATTAACAATCTAAATGATTTAGTTACCGATTATTTTACAATAGAAAAATTCGGAACGAAACTGGTATCGGTTATTATATCCGAAGTTAATGAACGTGATAAAAGCATTTTGAGCGAAACTACGAAATATGTTATGAATAAATACGAAGGTGTTATAGAAAAGCGATCATTTGCCATGCATAAATTATTACGCTATAGCATAAGAAAGTAAGTTTGACAAAGATAAGAAGTTTGCGAAGTGGCATACAAATGATATTGATGTACCGGATATTGATGTACAGGTGTACCGGTATGAAATGAGCGTTTTTTGGTGAAAATAAAACACTAATTATTAATAGGAAAGTAAAAAACATTTTATTCAAAGGATTGGCCATTGCTTTCTACACATTTTGACCACCTTTCTGGCAATTTGTGGATACCACGCCAAAAAATTGTTCGTCTTTTAAAGCAAACCAACCAGACACCCAATTTTCGACCTCCTCGTAGGAATCAAAATGCTGCTCAGCCAATGTGTGTCCCATCGATGAAAACAAATGGTATTCGAAAGGAGCCAAGTCTGGTGAATACGGCGGGTGAGGTAGCAGCTCCCAGCCAAGTGTTTTGATTGCATCCTGAACCCGTTTTGCTTTGTGTGCAGGTGCATTGTCATGGAGGAGAATTACCTTGCCGTGTCTTCTGGCCCATTCTGGTCGTTTCTCGATCAATGCATGGTTAAAATTTATCATTTGTTGTTCATAGCGATCCAGCATTTTTGACGGTTTCATTGATGGTTTCACAAGGTTTTAGGAGCTCGTGGTACACCACACCTTTCTGGTCCCACCAAACACACAGCATTGTCTTCTTGCCGAATCAATCTGGTTTTGCAGTCGATGTTGATGGTTGTCCCGGATTAACCCATGATTTTTTCCGTTTAGGATTTTTAAAATAAATCCATTTTTCATCGCCAGTAACAATCCGATGCAAAACTGATTTTCTTTCGTGTCTTTGAAGCAAAATTTAACAAGTATTTTTTCTGTTTTCCATCTGTCTTTCATTCAATTCATGTGGCACCCATTTTCCACACTTTTGGATCTTTCCCATAGCTTTTAAACGGTCAGAAATTGTTTGTTGTGCAACATTTAACATTTCTGCCATTTGCTTTTGACCCAAAGTGTCATCTCCATCCAATATCGTTTGCAATTCGGCGTCTTCAAACTTTTTTGGCGGTCTTCCACGTTCTTCATTTCTCACATCAAAATCATTATTTCTGAACCGTTGAAACCATCTTTTGCATGTTGCTTCTGATAGAGCATGATCACCATATGCCTCGACAAGCATTCGATGCGACTCTGCACCACTTTTCTTTAAATGAAAACAAAAAATTAATGTTTTCCGCAAATCATCACTTTCTGGTACAAAATTCGACATTTTTAACACGATGAAAAAATATGATGTTGTCTGTTCAATGACTTGATGTATACTAAATATATTGCACACATGTCATAGCAAACAAACAAAAAGAAATAAAGGCTCGTTCACAACAAATGTTCCCTGTCGGAACATTTGTATCTTTACGCTCGCTTCATACCGGTACACCTGGTAAGATAAATAACACTCAAAAAAAGTGGTATTTGCAGCGCTTTGTGTATGTAACCACAACAATAAATTACGAATAGTGTTCAATATTGCAAATACTTCAAATGCAACATCAAGCGTAAACGTTTAATAAATTTGTTATTCAAATTACATCCAATCCAAGTCCAACAGTTTAATTAAAATATTTTCTGCTTTGAAATTTGAATTATTGGCAGCAGTGTTGGTAGTCGCTTCACTGTCCTATCACGATACTAATCCACAAAAATGCTATCTATGAAACGTTTCGAAAACTGTTATTTTGGGTAATCTTCAGTTTTCTGTCAGTTTTTTTATTATATTAAAGAGTTTAAAATTTATGATCTATAAAAAATTCTTTACGTAACTGAATTCTAAGTTCTTCTTCAACAAGTTTATACCGTAACGTTAAAATATAAAAAAACAATTTCTTCATCTGTACCGCTTTCTTCGAACTGTCACTGAATTCCATATGTTGCATATGTTTTAGATCCACTTTCATTACCTCCCCGTCGTGAGCAATGTTTACGTAAGGCCAAACAAACAAGTATTCATACTATGATGACGCATTCAACTGGTGCCGGCAATGATGATCAATTAGCTGAGCCCGACGAGTTTGCAGATTCGGATACAGATCCAGTGTGGACACCGCAGGAAGAGGATGTAAGTATATAATAACATAGAGTAGTAAAATATTATTTCTAATTAGTGAAGGTTAGTATCTCAGGAAAATTTCTTTGCATTTGTTTATTTCTTTGGTTTTGTTGCAGAACGAAGATGGTAAGGGTTACAAACGTAAAACTCTTCGACGAAGTAAAGGTCAAGCCAGAAAAATTAATTATAATTATCAACAGCAACAACAATTACATAATAAACAGTCAACTTTACAACCGCAAGATTCACCGCAACGTGAAACTGAAGTTATAAAATGTGAGAGCTATATTCCCAATCAAAATTTGTTAAGTAGTACAACATATTCCAATTCTGTTTCAATGCCAACTGATAACTTTAAGGTAAGCGCTGATTACTTTTGAAGTAATATTTATTTTTTTATTCTAGTTAAATAATTTTATTATTATTAAATAATAATTATTTCCATATTTAAGTATAAAATTTTTGTAAAATGTTAACATTTCATATAAAATTTATTTCTCAATATATTTATTTTAAGCTCCAAATTCGTAATATAAAATTGCATTTTCATTTAGCAAAAAATTTTATTTAAAATGATTACGTCTACAACAATTTGTCTTGTACATCCAAAAATAGGTCAATTTAAGAGTTAATGTTTTATTTATTTTTGCTTAAATTTGCGTCATCTGGAACAAACCTGAATAAAAGAAGTTTAATAAGGTTTTTGAATCAGTTTTCCAATATACATATTTTGTTCAAAACATTTCTTCATGCCAGTTCTTCATACCTGAAATTTCGCATGATTTTTTATCTTTTAGTCAAATTGAAAACCAACAGTTTTTAAAGCAGAAAAAGTATATTTCTCAATATTTACATTTACCGTTAATTTAAATTCGCTTACAAATATAAATGTGTCATTAAATAATATATAATTATCAATTGACTTCCTAAAGAGTCTAAGAATTTATCATTTAAAAATAGGATGTAAATAAACCTATGAAATTCTGAAAATGAGTTATTTTCTCCGATGATAGTTAATTTTGCATATTTGGAATCAAGGGTAGAAAACTTGTGTGAACAAAATCATGTACAGCCTATGATAAACAAAACTTAGTTTCAACGGTGGATCAAGGAGGTGGAGGCGTAATAGTTTGGGGGTGTATATCAAGTAATGATGCTGGCAAACTTGAATTTATACAAGATACAATGCATAACTATGGGTATCTAAATATACTAAAACCGAATTTAAAAGAAAAATATAGAATGTTAGGGCTTGAGGCAACCTTTTTGTTTCAGCAGGACAACGACTCTTACCATACAGCAGCAATCGTACGGATTTGGCTGCTGAACCATGCTGCCAAGCAACTTCAAACAGTATCGAAATCACTATACATTAGTCCTATAGAACAGCTGTGGGTTTATTTAGATAATAAGATTTGCCGCAAACGATTTCCAACAAAGATATGTTAAGAAACGTCATCAAGGAAGAATGGCTAAAAATAAATGAACAGGATACTGCAAAGCTGGTTGAGTCCATGCAATGACACTGTAGGCTTATCCTACTTAATTTAATTCTTTATTTATTAATTTAAACAAGAAATAATTATTTAACTTCGTATGTCCGTTGCTTTATTCTTAGTTTCTAAATCCTAAAAAGAATGACAATCCCCCTGTATATTAAATAAAAATATCATTAGCTTTTTTAGAAATTTTCTTTCATGGCCAACTCATATCATTTTTAATATAAATTGGTGAATATGCAATCGCCACAACACCTAAAAAAGTCTATTAAACGCAGACGTTATCCCACAGGGTATAAAATTAAAAATTTTTGTGAATTTTAATTGTTTTAATGTAATTTGCCTTTGCATATATTTGTGTTTAATTTTTTTTTAAAGAATAACTGTTAATTTTTTATGTTTAACCTTCATTGTTGTTTTTTTTGGTTGAAATAAATCAGAAAACAAAAATTTATTTTAATAAAAATTAAAAAAGTTATGCGAAAATTAAGAAAAATTTTGTGGATATCCGTAGACTTTTTCTGCTATGTGTATGTAGCCACATTCATAGCCAGTCAAACATGATTTTGTTGTTGATTTTAATGTTAATTGAAATTGTGAGAATGAGAGATGGAGAACAATTTTGACAAGCTTTAGTCAGCGACGATGCTCTTTGCGCCTTACTTCATGTTGACCAGAACTTGGCTTACCAATATGTAGATTTTAATGTGGATGTGTGAGATTATTTAGACGAAAAATATTCCATATGTCTTAATATCATACTAGTATTTCCATGTACGCTTTGTTACACCTTAAATAAATAATTTGTTTTAAATTTTCATTCCTGAACCATGACTTTCTTCAGTGCATTCATACTAGCATATTTTTTAGTTCTCACCTTGCTCTCCAAATCGCCCAAATGGAATAGTCCTTCGGATTTGCATCTGGGCAATTTCAAAGCCATTCTGTGGACGAAATGAAGTGTGGAACATAATTTTTAACCATTCTTGGTTCACGCGAGCTTTATGAGACAGTGTCGAGTCTTGTTGGAATGTCTATGATCTACGACCGAAATATTTACATGCCAACGACTTTAAAGCAACTTCCATAACATTTTTCCAATAATAATTCGCATTGACTTTGCCACGAGGTTCAATGAAAACGATTGGAGAGCGTCCATCGGCAATCGCAGCTGCCTATACCATTACTTAAAATGGAAAATTACTTCGGGTGGCCATTCGTAGTTTGAAATTTTCGGCAATGCGTTCAGTTAAATAAACACGATCATTTTGAGAGTGTATGAACTGCTCAATGTGGAAATTTTACTTTTGTGCATCTTGGAACTTGTAGGCCTGTACCTTGGGTTTATTTTGAAATTACGTCGGATGCTTTGCTGGGATATTTTCAGTTCTTTGACCATTTGATTATCATTATGAAGCGGATTTCGTTGAAGTTGACTATTTACTCTCCGAACCATATTGATGTTGCTGTTTTTTTTTCGTCCACCACTATACTGTTTGGCGACTTTGCCTGTACTACTAGGGCGGTTTGATAGGTCAGTGACTTTTTGAATTTTCCGCACAGTTACTCCAAATGCAACAGTGCTGCCGTCAGCTGTAATCTACCAGTGGGTAACTTTCTAATTTTGAGCAAACTATGTCGTTCAGTTGGTGTTTGATAGCCGTTCAAAGCAGACAACCTCGTGAATTTTTACGAAAATAGAAAAAAGTGAATTTCGTGTGCTGATTAAGTATTACTTTTTACGTAAAAAATCCATCACTGAAACTAAGTTAAGACTTGATAAATACTATGGGGACTCGGCACCATCAATTTCAATGGCTAAGAAGTGGTTTACAGAGTTCGGTTGTGGTCGTACCAGCACTAGTGACGCCGAACGTTCAGGTCGCCCAAAAGAAGTGATCATGCTGGAAATCGTCGATAAAATCCATGAAATGATATTGGATGATCGGAGAGTGAAAGTGCGTGAGTTAGCTTATGCTGTAGGTATCTCAACTGAACGGGTACATCATATTTTACACGAATATTTGGACATGAAAAAACTAATCGCGAGATGGGTGCCGCGATTGCTCACACTCGACCATAAGCGCAATCGCGTAACCACTTCAAAAGAGTGTTTAGCGATGTTCAGCTGTAATCCGAACGAATTTTTGAACCGTTTTGTTACTGTGGACGAAACATGGATCCATCACAACATGCCAGAGACCAAAGAACAAACGAAACAGTGGGTTGCTAGGAGTGAACGTGGACCAAAGAAAGCCAAACAGAGTCTGTCCGCCGCATTTGGCGAAGAAAAAAGCAGAGTTCGTATTTGCGTACCCATGAGCGGCTCATTTCGGCTCATTCTGCTCACGGCTCATGAGCCGGCAAAAAACTCTTTTCATACGATGGCTCACGCTCACGAGCGAGCCCAACTACAGAGCTCACGCTCACGAGCAATAGCCGCCATTAAGTTATAAATGGGCTCACGCTCGTGAGCAAGAGTATGAACTGCGGCTCATGAGCTGCGTCATTAAAAAGATTAAAAATATTAATAACCTTGAACTAACTAAAATATGGACATAATCAAGTTCCTAAAATAAATAATAAATATATTTTTATTGTTTATTTGTGAAAAATAATAATATTTTATAAATTTGTTTTTCAAATTCAAATTATTGTTTCGTTATATTGTTTTAATATGAAATTATATATTTTTACATATAACGTTTATAAAAATAAATAAAGCAAATAAGCTAGTAAATCGCTTTTTATTAAACAGTTGAGCTCGTGAGCTCTTTGCCCGTGAGACCTCATGAGCAGCTCTTCAATATGAGCAACTTGAAGGCTCACGCTGGTGAGCAGCTCTTTAATATGAGCCAATTATGGGCTCACGCTAATGAGCCCATTTTGGGCTCACGTAAGAATTGGCTCTTGCTCATGAGCCTGAGCTGCTCATGAGTGAGCAAATACGAACCCTGAAAAAAAGTGCTGTTCCATCAAGACAATGCACGTGTGCACACTTGTCTAGTCACGATGACCAAAATCCACGAATTGGGATACGAACTGCTACCCTGTCCAGCATATTCTCCAGATATAGCCCCCTGCGACTATTTTCTGTTTCCAAGAATAAGAAAATTAGAAAAACGCTGGACTAAATGTATCGAGCTAAAAGGTGATTATGTAGAAAAATAAAATGTTTATTTACCGAAAAAAATTTGTTTTATTTAAAAAGTCATTGACTTATAAAACCGCCCTCGTTTTAAACCGATTTGTGGTACGATTCACAAACATTTTATTCACTTTGAGGTGTTTGAGCTCCCGAACAACAGCTGGTTGTGATTTTTCAGCCAAATATAACACAATCACACTATTACGTTTGAATTCCATTTGGAAGTTTAACTTTTGTTCTATAAAAGTTAGACGCAAATGCTTGTGGTAACTTGTAAACAATATAAACAGCTGTCATTCGTTTGAATTTCACGTAGTTGGCAATATCAGTTTAACAGTTATAACTGTGTGTAGTTGGTATCATTTCAATCGCCTAACCCTGTATAGTACAGCAAAAGTGATTTAATTGATGTTTATAAAACAGAGATGTTAACAGGAAATCGTTCTATTTACCATCAGAAGTATGAGTTTTTATATGAATCGGTTCTGCTATTGGTATTTTAATTCATTATTTATTTATTTATTTATTTATTTATTTTATATATTATTTTTATTTTTATATATTTTTAAATCCATTAATGCAAAATCGTTATACAAGACGAAAATGTTCATTAAGTATCACAAACAAACGAAATATTTATCTTATAATAGACGTAAAAAATGCTTTACTATGAAAAGTGTTATGACAAAAAGTTTCCAAATATTATCTTCGGCAGCATCACCTACAATTCCATGCACAAACTGTCTAAAGAGTAAAATAGCAATTTACCTACACAGGAATGAATCGTTATATAAATTCAAAACATGAACTAAGTTCTCAGAAAGGCATTTAGAAAGCATTAAAATAAACAAAAAGAGCACATCTACAAATATATAAACTTAATTGCTATTGTAATTTGTGATTTTGTAATACTGTAATTTGAAGATCTTTAACAACTTTAAATCCAGAACAATTATCGATATATAATAATAAGAAATGTTATTACACATACCAACTGAAGAGATTGAAGAAATTCATTGTTGTTATTAAAGATATTGAATGAGATACAGATCTTAGCGATATTGTACATTCTTTTGGCAAAAAACTCCTTAGTGCTATAGCAGTTATAAATATTATATTGTCAACAAACAAAAAACCCACAACCAATTAACAGCATAATGGATAGCCATTACTTCTGCTTGGAAAACACTACAGTAGTTAGGTAGTCGAAGCGAAAAACTAAGATCTGATCTTTCCGAAAAAATGCCACAGCCGACTCGTTCATCTATTTTGGAGCCATCTGTGTAGTTGTCTATTATATTGTGGGTAATTACTCTTCCACGGATCCAGTTTTCTGTACTACGTAAAGGAACTTTGAACCCCTGATTTAGGTCTGGCTAAGAACAATTATAGTCGATTGAGAAGGGGGCTGGTAGATCCTGATTCAGTATGATCGCGTGCCCTATACCAATCTTAGATCAGCGGGAAAGAGCATTTAGTCTGGTTGCTACTATCTAAGCTTGCTGTTTTACAAGAAGTCGCGATGGCAGCCAGTGAAGCAGAGTGAAAAGAGCCTTCGTAGGAGTGGAGCGCAGAGCTCTAGTGATTTGTAAGGCAGATATCCTCCTTGTTTTGTCAATAAGTTTTAAATGACATGCCTTTTCAGTAGCTTGCCACCAGAAAGCATCCCCGTAGAGAAGAGTTGGTTCAATGGCGGCCGTGTAGAGCCAATTTAAAATGCGATGTTGAAGACCCCAGCTGCGACCTATAGCTCTTCTACAACAGTAAGTAGCACATGTAGCTTTGTGGACTCTCTCTGCCAAGTTTGCTTTCCAGCTGAGTTTAGAGTCCAGTATGAGCCCCAGATATTTAACACTCGAGCTTAAGCTCAGTGTAATGTCTTTTATCTTGGGAAGGGAGAAGGAAGGAATTTTGTATTTTCTAGTGAAGAGAATAACCTTCGTCTTTTCAGGGTTAATATCAAGATCAAATTCCCTACACCCGATGAAGCGATAGCAATGTCATTGGCATAAGCTATTATGCTACATCCGGATCGTTCCAAAAGTTTCAACAAGGTATTAATCGCACTGTTCCACAAGAGTGGGGAGAGTACCCCGCCCAGTGGTGTTCCCCGACACACTATTCTACATGATTTAACACTTCCGATGTCGGAGGTAATAATTCATGTTTTGAGAAGGACCTCTACAAACTTCTACAGACTGTCCTCAAGGTTTAAATTCGAAAGAGATTTAACAATACCATTTGGACACATTGTTGAAAGCGCCTTCGTTGTCTAAAAAAATTGCGAGTGTATAGTCCCAAAAAAAGATAGAATGATCAACTTGTGAAATGAGTGCATGAAGCGCCGTATCGACAGAGTTGCCTTTAGTATATGCATGCTGTTATGAAGAAAAAAGTCCGGGATTTATAGTGTTTCTGATATGAAGATCAAGAACCCTTTCCAGTACTTTCAGAAGTATAATCTTTGGTGATGGAGTGTGTCGTTCTCCCTGCTTTAGGAATCAATACTACTCGAGCGACTGTGCAGCAACTGGGGATATACATGAGTTTGAGACAACTGTTATATAAACTAAGAAGTCAGGGAAGAATGACAAATTCACCTTGTTGGATGTCGACAGGAATGATGCCGTCCAGACCTGGAGATTTATATGGTTAAAAAGTTTTAATGGCCCACTTTATTTTCGTGTTGGTCACTTGAAAAGGGTTGGAGGTGACAAGCGGAGGTGGCTCGAACTGTGTTGATGCGTAAACATCGGAAACCACGCTGAGTGTCCAGCAGAATATTTAAAGCTTCCGTGCTAGAGTTAGTCCATTAACCATTAGGAGTCCGGATACAATCTAGGGTCTTGTGGGAGGAGTTGAGAATCTTGCGCAATCGACTGGACTCAGTAGAAGTTTCTATGTTACAGCAGACATTTTTCCAAGCTGCTCTTTTGGCCCGCCCAATGGCATATTTAAATTCCCTCAACTTTTCCTTATATAGTGCCCAATTAACGGTTGCTTTGGCTTCATTGAAGAGTTTTCTGCAACATTTGCGAAGATCTACAATAGCTAGATCCCACCATGGAGGTTTGGGTTTGCCACGAAATTCTGAGGGCTTACAAACCGCATCTGTGGCGCCTTTAATTGCTGCCGTGAGGAGGTCGACTGTCCGTTCGATATCGGAGCAGTTAAGTATAATGGGGGGCCCGGCTGTAAGCTAGACTCAAGAGTTGATCGAAAAGTGGACCATTCGGTACGTTTCCTATTTACTGGCTTGGGTGATCTATTTATTTCAAAGTTCACCAACAGATCCAAGTTAAAAATTATGTATCTATGGTCCGAAAAGGAGCAGTCCTGTGATACAGACCAGTTTTTGCGAAAATTTGAGGAGTGTTCGCTAATGAGGGTACTTCGACCTTCTATTAGAAGTCATAAAGGTCGGTTCACTGCCTTTATTAGCGATCATATAGTTACCTGCAAGAATGAAATCAAAAAGACACTCACCTCGTCCGTTGGTGTGGCTGCTGCCCCACATTACGCAATGTGCGTTGGCATCGGTCCAATAATGACCGGGATTGTTTTACTGTTCGCCTCTGATGTCAGAAGTCTTAGAGAATCATGTGGTGGAGTGGCACCATGATCATGTGCCATGTAAGCTGAGACAATCCAGAGAGCCTTTGCCTCATGTTCGATGGCCATGGCTATGTTGTCGTTATTGCTAAATCTAGGGAGTAAAAAGGCATTAATGTTATTTTTTACTACAATACAAGATCTGGGTTTACCTTGACCTACTACGAATACTATACGGTATCCGTTTGCATTCAGACCACAAACCCGGTTATTAACAACCCAAGGCTCTTGAATCAGAAGGATGTGCTCTCCTTTTTCAGCTAGGCGTAGGATTAAGGCTGCCGAGGCAGATTTCGAGTGTTGGAGGTTAATTTGCACAACCTTCAACATACCTAAGTGCTTTTAACAACGGTGCTGTTCAGTTTGTCCTCGTCCGCCATCGGTGAGAGTTCGTGGGACAGCGCAATACCTGTGAAAATTTCATCAACCAGTTCGGATGACGAGAAAATACTGGCTCCGTCGTCGGAGGAAAGGATACTGATTTTGTCACTAACGCCGTCTTCGGTGATATTGGTATCAGCTACCACGACCCTGCCATCAGAGACCGGATCTGAAGAGACAACCCCAGAAGATTGTTGTCGAATGACTTGGGCATTCTGACCGACCCGAAGCCATAGTTAATCACCCGATTTCGAGCTTGAAGGGGGGCGAGCGATTGTTCGTCAAGAACGACGAGAGCCTCTATGAAGTCGACCTTGGGTTCGCTGCCCTAAGCAACCTTCCAGTCGTGAGTTGGAAGATCGGGGTTGCTTGCCTTAAGAAGTGATAATGTTTCCTCGGGCGAAGCGAGCTCCGAAGGTACCCAGACTTTGAAGCGAGGGCGCTGTGGAATATTGTCCATAGAAACAGCTTTAAGCTGTGCACCGGGCCAGTGTTCCCCAAGTCCCCCAATTGCTTCTTTGTATATATCCGCGGAGCGTTGATCGGAACAAGCAATTATTTTGATATGACCCTGGTACCAGCCTGCGTCACGACAGCAAGGCGTGGGGCCAGGGTTAAGGGCCACGACTTCCATATAGACTTTCAGGAGAGCCCGCTCGACCTTCTTCCAGTTTACTGGGGAGATGGTGCCGTCACTGTTGTCAGTGTTAATTATGGCCCAAGTCAGACTCTCCTTAATGATCTCACTGAGGGGTTCGGAGGGTGTTGAAGGTCCCAACTTGGGGCGCTTCGAACTTCCTAATCCAGTGTGACCTGTGCGCAAACTGATAAGGCTGATATCTCTACGAGGAATCTCAAAGAGAGTACTGGATTTCTTCTTGACAGAACGTGGCCAACTTTCATACCGATGCTTACATGTCGATAAGTCTTCTTATTTTTTAATAAAAAGCTTAGCACAGAAAGAATTTAGTAAACGTTTGTATGATGTCAACAATATGTCCAGATTTTTTAGGTGATCTATGTGATTATCTAAAACACCTCATCTATCTATCCTTTCTACTTTGCAATTACCGAAATATATTTATGACCAGGAACTCAGAAAAAAAAATTGCGTTATCTCGTTTAGTGACGTGTATCTGTCAAAAACCGTCCTGAATGTAAATTGTGCTGAACTAAATTACTTTAAAGCATCTTAACTGTCTGATAGTATGTTTATACTCCTATTAAATATATTTTCCACTTTCAGACAAGCTATGACTCCTCTATTTGGAGTAGGACTAAAAAGATTTACATTGGAGCCGTGGTCGCTATAAGATCAAACGGCTTTAAGTGAAGCATTTGGTCCAAATAAATGAATAGCGTGGTACACAGAGCACCACTAATACAGAGTTAAGCCCACGCTGAACCTTGTTGAGTACTGTACAGTACAGAAGTTGCGGTCCCCACCTTTTACCAAAAGCTTTCAGACATAGTAGTAGTGCCATATTAGATTTTACGACGCGTGCTACAGTAC
The DNA here is from genome assembly GCF_002237135.1 of Teleopsis dalmanni. Classification (NCBI taxonomy): domain Eukaryota; kingdom Metazoa; phylum Arthropoda; class Insecta; order Diptera; family Diopsidae; genus Teleopsis; species Teleopsis dalmanni. The sequence goes on along the minus strand of NC_051846.1, from coordinate 93,711,026 downwards.
TTTGTTTCCAATTTAATTTTTTTTTTGTCAAAAACCATACGTGAAAATGTATTTTCCGTAAATTGCAGCACAGAAACTCTAGAAAAGATTGCAGAAACAGTGCAAACCCTATGTTTTCTGGTACAAACTACAATTTTGGTTTCATCAAGACCATTTTGCAAAATATCCCTGAAATTAGTGGCATATTTTTTTGGCAACCAATATAAACTATCCCAAGTGAACTATACTTTCCAGATGAAAGGAAGGAGTACACCCTCTTAAGGTGTACGTCTACTTATCCGTCTGTATGCTGTTCATGAACCCATAGTTGTTTCAATAAACCTGACGGTTAACAACTGACTAGTAAACCTAATGAGCGGATTATTAGCACCAAGACGCGACTGCCTGCTACTGGAGTTAGAAGTATTGGTAAAGGCTTCTAACTTTCATCGGTTCTCTTGAACTTCCCCAGTTCTTTTTTGTATTCATATAGGGAAATCTTGTATTCAGACCAGTCATTCTCAGACCAAATTATTTGGATCCCCAATAAGAAATTTAAACGTAATTTGGGCGCAACCAAAGTCTGCATAGGTAGGTGGTATCATGAATTTCCCACTCATCATTAACACAATCCATTGGTAAAAAAATTGTGGCAAATACGCTTGTTTAACTAATCAAAAGCAAATATGACTGTAAAAAGACACCACGATATGATAACATTTTAACCATCATTTTAAAAAAATAACCGTTTTTCGACATTAGTTTCATCGCGAGGCTTTTTAATGCCACTATTAAATTTGATTTTTACTCAATAGAGAGATAATATATATACTCGATTATATTAATTACTAAATCAGAAAAAGATTCTATATTAATTATATTATGTATCATTTCACTCCTGTTATTACTCCATGTTACGAGTTATTAGTATAACATATCTACTAGTATAAGTGAGTTTACTAACATTAGGAAAAAGTACAATAAAACGCAGACAGACTTTGTCAACACTTTATTCTGCATTTATATCTGGTATATCCCGTATTAAGGCAGCCGACCATCCAGCCTTTAATTAAACAATAGAAAGCAAATGAATACAATTACAACTAAATATTATCCCTTTGTTAGTGAATTGCAAAGCATTATTGATTTTTTTCATTCATTATCTGTAATTTATCAAGTATAACTTAGTCCAAATGATTTAAGTGAGTCTTTAATATTAAGTTTATGTATGTTAATCTATATTTCACAATTATTATTGTTGCTGAAATAAGCATGAGTAAATTTCATATAGTGTAGTATAAGGTAGACAATACAAATTGACTATTTTAAATCTGCCATTTCACGTTCCATAACTTTCTTTTCATGTGTTACCTTTTCAGGGTCATAGTCTATACTTAAATGCAGTTGCAAAGCATCGACTTAGCCTTTAGCGCCTAATTTTTTATATATATTTTTAATGATTCTATACTCTTTGTTCAATGATTTAAAAATTAACAAGAGAAATAAACAAACTAAAATAAAAGAAAAATACGATATTTTGAAACACTCGATGTCTTCCATCGGTATTAAAACATACAAAACTTTAATATTTTAATAATAATACATATTATTCGCCCGTGCGAATCGTGGAGCAACATTAGCATAACTTTCTCAGTATTTCGTTCCTAGATTAGATTATATACATAAGAAAGAATATATAAATCATGCAACAAATGATGCCTCTACAAACAGAAAAGTTTTGAAATTTAATAATTAAAAATATAAAAAAAATATAATTAAATAATTCAATTATTTTACATCTGGTTTACGATTTCGTTCTAATATAAACACAGCAAGTGAATTTTTAATAAAACTTTCACAAAAAATTTACAAAACTCTAGATAAATGTGCGAACATAAAAGTTAAGTCAAGTCAAGTCAAGGCTTGGGATCAGTTGGTTCGATTCGATTCCTGGTACTTGCAGGCTTAAAAAATTAATTACGGACAACTAAATACAAGAATTGTATCCAAGACCACTGATGACAGGCATTTGGCAATACTCGAAGCAGCTGTATAGTCAGCCAAAAATACAATTAATTAAAATAATATAAAAATGAATTTTTGTTGTTGTGGTTCACTACTTTTCGAAAAACCTCTTTAATAATATTTAATAAATACTGTACCATAGTATCGTGCTTTAGATAATTCACTAAATTCATTGTTTAAGTCTTTGGACTATGTATTTCCTTAGTTTTGCGTTTCCTAATTACTGGCGGCTTAGTTAGTTGTACGTTCTATGGTAATTTAAAAAATTTTGGTTCTTCTAAAACTAAATCATTTGTTTATCTTCACCGCACTTATGTCTTTTCAGCACTAATATCAAGTGCGGTTACAATAGTTTTAGTTTCAGTTAATACTGCACTTCAAGAGCAACTGAACTGAAGGATAAGCAACAATCATATATGTACACTTATACTTACATGTATATGGGTTAGAATCGTACATTACTAATCAAATATTGAATTACTATTACATCAACATCACCATGTATTTTACACTACTAAATAGAATGTAACTTTCTGACTGGAACTGAGTTCACCAGTCTTGTATAGGTATTTATTCTTGGAGACGCTTAGTTATAGAGCATACTAATTTAGACTTCATCTACTAATAAAACTAATTAACAAAGTTATGAATTAGGTACCAAAACCAGTCAATATAACAGAACATAGAATTAAGGAGCAGAATTTGTCTTCAACTAATGTTAGAAGTTGTTTGTACTAATCAAGTTCGATTGGACGTGGGGACGCATACAGTAATTTATGTCCGTGGAAATGACCTCTAATTCGCAGGCTGCACTTGTATCAAGGAAATATACTAGTCTCATAAGTTTTTTTTAAGCTGTTACTTTAATTTTTTTTTCATACTTTATAGTTATCGTATAAAGTTAACGAGAAATCCATTTTATAAAAACCAACAAATTTATTAAATGTAAAAAAAAAGATATTAAATGGTTCATATTTTTTTTAGACTGGTGATTTTATCGTCTTACGTGCGGATTTAGTTAACGATTGGCCTATAATTTGGCAAGTTGATTCCAAATGTATATTACAAAAATATGAGCCATTTTGTCAAAATGGAAAAATGTTTTATAGAAACATGTGCAAAGTAAGTATATATTGTTAATATATATTTCAATTATATATTCGAGTTTTTATGCCGTATGAAGTATGCTTCTTGGAATCTCGAGACAAAAAAGCTGTATCTTAAAGCTCCTGTACGTATTCAAATTCAATCCCATACTGAAACGATTGTTGAGTTTATGCGTTCCGAGTTACTAGCAGATGATACCGAACAATTCATTGAAAAAATTATGGAAGATTTTTTGTCATATCGTGACAATTTTGAAATATATATACAAACAATGATATCGCAAGTATTAGACCCAAGTTTCTTCTCTGAAATCACTAGAGAAAAAGGTATATATAAGGAATATATATATTTGCTACGAAGTTTTATAATTTTTGAATTTTAAAATAGATGAGTATTTTCTGGGAAGTGTTCGTGAAATTGATTCAATAATGGAAAATTGTAAGAAGAAATTACTTTCAATCACACCTTGGACCCGTAGCATTATAGTTTCAATTGAAACTTGGCCAAAATGTCACGTTTTTACGGAATGGGGACAAAATAATTTAGCGCAGAAGAATTGCGGTGGTTGCCATCAGCCAGGTATATCAGTACGTTTTTTATTATTTGGGCATTCGTACAATGCAAATACAATGCAACCAATACCTTCTGACGTACGCATATCTTACGAAAAGGTTAGTGTGTTTCAATTTATATACAATTCTTAAAGGAAATAAATTCAAAAATTTTAGGATATTTTACTATGTCGAATATGCGCTGCACGAGCTGATATATTTCATAAAATTGCACATGAAAAGTATAATCTTTACATAAATTGTTCGAGACGAGTTGCTGAACAACAACAGGAAAATCCCGGCAAAAGCTCAACAGAAATACTTAATGATTTACTTGCGGAACATAACTGGGTAGATGAGGTAATGTAGATCCATCATTGAATACCTATATACATTAAATTGTTTTTAGAACAAAATCTTTTCTTTTAGTGAATACAATTATTTTTTGGTTTATTTATCAAGAGAATTTTAACTAACTTATCTCAATATTTTCTTAACGGTAAAACTATACATTTGAAATTTATAATGTATATACTTTTTCTTAATAAGGATACTCACAAAAATTCATTATTGCGTCGTAAATTGGATAAATTTAATAAAAATTCAAGAGGCTTTATTAATTTGTGCATGAATGAGGCACCTTTTGTGAGTACCCCTAATGATATATTCATCATTGCTTCGATATAATACAAAATTTGTATTCACGACACTTTTACTTTACTTTACGAAACAATAATATACCACTTTCCATTTGTCTTAATTGCATACATCTGCAGTACATACAATTAACCGCATAAATATGCATATGCACAATTCAACTAAAACAGCTTAATTTATGGTATACAGACAAAAATTAAAATTTTGAAAACCTAAATGAAACCATCCTCCAGAATAGTGCTATTGAAAATCGATTTTTCTGAAGTTTAAGTAAAGTTTTTTCGAGTTGTGCAACATTATTTTTTATTCTATTCCCTTAAAACGTCGTAAATTTATTTTTTAATTAATGGCATACTTCATTTCAAATCACATGAAATAGTAAGTAGGAATAAGGTAGATTGGTTACATAGAGTAAAATTTAAAATTAAATTTGAATGAGCCACTTACAAATATTCCATTGACAGAAATTATGATTTTACTTTTTTAATGGGAAGAAAATAAGAACAATATTCCAATCAAATTACGACTCAATAACAGATATTAAACTAGAAATTTGTATGTCTTTATTATGCCAATCTATTTATAAATGGGTTTAAAGGTGCAAAGAACTCCTCAAGTTTTGTAAGGACAAATATCATAAAAAATGTGATTTTATTTGATTTTATTATTATTTTGTAGCAATAAAAAAAATTAAAATAATTTGTCTTTAAGTATACACACTTTTGTGCGCATATCATTTGTTGGTTTTATTACAAAAGTTATAACTGTCTGCTCAACTAAGCTCACATGTATAAAATAATGTAAAATAACTTACAATTAACCCAAACTATTATTTGTTTTGCGGCCCTCTCTCTACAGCTGGGGTATAACTCAACGAGTATACCCAGGGATCGTTATAAGAATTTAATTAAAAAAAAATATAAGAGAAACTTCTGTTTATACCAGCGTTCCATTCCTCTATCAGCTATAGCCAAATGGAGGTCCGGATGACTAGTTAAATTACCCTACTACAGCATGAGCCAAGCAGAAGATAACTCAACTAATGGTAATTCAACCATTATCACTTCACCCAAACCAGTTTATCCATTCACATGGTGATCGTCAGCAATGACCAAACGAACCAACATGTGTCTAGACCAACTAGTTCGAGCTCCAACTGTTGTCCTTAATAGAATTGACTTACCTTCAAATGAAAGAAATTCAAAATAGAACGATTTGGCAATTTCGCTGCACTTTTATTTGAAATTCCTTCCATTGTAGGCAAAAACAAAAATATTTTCAAGTAAACAAAGTCCCGTAAATTTCTCAAAACAAACTTCTTATTGTTGTACGCATTGCAATCAAATGCGATAAAAATAACTGCATTACATAAAAAATGGGTGTACAATATTTTTCTTAAATTTGTTTATGCAGACAAACAAGAGAAATAGTTACAACAAATTTACCTACCTTTTACTAGCGGCAAAAACTAATCAAAACATATTTTAGACTACAGGGTCATCCATTAAAAAAAATTAGTTTTTACATAAAGTGCCCATTACACGGCATCGCCCGATGTAATTGCGCAATGTTTTCACTTGCCATTACACATGGAATTTGTCGACAATTTTTTAAACATCGCCTCCAGCAAACAATGTTCAGTGATTAGTATTAAAGCAATCGCTGAAGTGTCAACGGCGGCAGCTATGCGTAATTTCGTAACGAAAAATGATGTTTTGTATTATAATTTTAAAATATATATTACAATTCATTCATATTTGCATCGCCTGCTAACGATAAATCATGCGTGCATTTAAACGATATTTACGCTTCCATTTCTCAAAATAAATGAAATTTTGCATGCCGACAAAATCCGACTGTATACGCAAAAACACGAGTGTGTCTGAAGAAATATCAAAATATCTTCGTTAAATTTTTAGGCTGACGTCATTTCTGTTGTTTACGCTGGTTCCCAAATAAACAAAGTTTTTTACAACTTCGAACTTATAATTGTCAACAGTGACGTTGGTCCCACAATGCACATGAGATTTCTTTATTGACAGAAAGTACTTTGTTTTGTCCTCATTTACCACAAGATCCATTTCCTTCGCTTGTTTTTTTAAGTTGAAAAACGTCACACTAACGGCGCTGGAGCTCAGGCCAATGATATCAATATCATCAGCATATGCAAGTAGCATCACATTTTTGTAAAATATTGTGTTAGGATGGTTATTTATTATTATTTTTGATTCTAACAGAGCCGGTAGTGTTGCTCAACACCATTTAACATGGCCGTATAAGTTTTGTTGGGATACAAAATTCAAACATAGCGATATAGAGAGTGCTTCAAGTCGTTGTATCAGAATCAGCTTTGAAATCGAAAAATTGATGGTGTGTTGATGTGTTTTCCTTAAGTCTTCTCCAAACTTTGATGTATTGTGAATATCTAATCTAAGGTGAATTTACTAGGTCTGAAGCCATACTGATGATAGGATGGGATTGAACATACAAGGTAAAGTGTCTGATTGCATTTAACATGGTAAATACCAGCGCCATCCTTGTCAATGTTTTCTCCAAGTTGACTTAGCCTTTACGTGGCCTCTTCTGGATAGTTACAATCATCCGTGCGTAGTGTATTAATGTGTGCGGCAAAATCCTTCTCATGAAAATATATGTGGTTATGCGTCGAGTTTGGAACCCACCATTTAAAAACACCATTCAAACGAATAGCAAACGAAGAGGCAGCCTCGGATAAGGAAACGATCTACTGATGACAATCGCAAACGTTTTAAGAAACACGCTTTAAAGAGAAGGTGCATCTATACAGCTGGTTAGTGTCCGCAAGAAATATAAGGCTGACATTACCGCCCTCCAGGAAATGCAATGGACGGGACATGGATTGTCTAAACGAGAACATTGTGACATCTACTATAACTGGCATGCAACAAAGCACGAATTTGGAGTCGGATTTGCGGTAAGCCGAAAGTTGAAAAATTGGTTTTAACATTTACACCAATAAACGAAAGACTCGCAACTCATATAAACGAAAAACTTCTTCATCACTATAATTTGTGCTCATGCCCCGATGGAAGATAAAGATGACGACACCAAGGACATTTTCTATGAACAGCTTGGGGAAGTATATGAACGCTGTCCCCATCATGACATCAAAATCGTTTTAGGAGACTTCAACGCAAAGGTGGGTAAAGAAGGTATCTTTGGCGCTGTTATCGGGAAGTTCAGCCTTCAAACAAAAGCTTCTGTTAATGGAAGAAGGCTGATTGATTTCGCCGCGGCTAGAAACATGGTGGTTAGTAGTACCAGATTCCAGCATCTTAACGTACATAAGGCAACATGGCTGTCACCTGATTAAAACACAAGATCTCAAATTAATCACTTTGTGATAGACGACAGGCATGGTTCCAGTGTCTTGGATGTACGTACTATCCGAGGAGCCAACATCGACTTGGATCATTATCTTGTTGCAGCCAAGATCCGTACACGTTTATGTGCGATGAAAAAGGTACGTGAAAAAGCACAGCGAAAGCTAGACGTCAAAAACTGCAATCACAACAGACAGCTAATGACTTGGCTACTCGACTATCCCAGTATCTGCAAAATTTATCTGAAGAAATCGATATATGCGCGCAATGCAATCACATCTCCAACTGTATGCGTACCGCTGCAGAAGAGGTGATCGGTTATCACCGTAGGCAAAGAAACAACTGGTACGACCAAGAGTGTCGTGACGTTACCGCAGAAAAAGACGCAGCATATTTCTTTCTGACCCTTTCAAAGACCGGGGTATACTCAGGGTATACCAAGGTGTTAATCCAAGATTCACAAAATTTGATTGGAAAATTTGTATTAGATTAATATGTGGGACACAACAATTTAGATTATGCACTACACTTTATTTATGATTTAAAAGTCCTACAAAACAAATCAACTATGATAAAAAAAAAATTAAATAACTAATTTTATGTTCAGTATCCCTTTTTTTATTTACAATTTAACAGAACAAAAGAAAATAAATAAAATAAACTACCATTTATATAAATTCTCGAAGTTAGGAGTAAATTATGATTTAAATACTTAACTTATGTTTGGGAAAAATATTTTTTTTCCTCTTTTTAGTACAGAAGAAAGATTTCAATAACAATGCTCTCTAAATTTTTAATTCCCTTCCATAACTATTTTATTATTTAAAATAAAGAAAAAAACAAAATGAAAAAAAACCAAGAGGTACTTACCGCAGTTGTTGAGATGACGTCATTGCTCCTCTGCTGTACCTGACTATGTTTGTAACAAAAAAAGATCAATGTTAAATCTTCTATGATATAAATATTTACAATAGGGAGGGAGGAAAAAAATTAACAACTATATTCACTAATAACTAATAAAATAAATAATACTATTCATATAATATACACTTAATTATCACAAAAGTAGAAATATTTCAAAAAAAGGAAAAAAACAAATAGACCTAGCTTATCTAAAATATAAACTTCAAATTTACTCCATCAAAAATGTATATGTAATATATTCTTAGTTATTATCACAAAATTAGAATATTTCAAAAAGAAACAAATGGACTTAGCTTATTTAATATGTTGAATTCACCATTGTTCCATCAAAAATGTGTAATTAAAAATAAAGAAACAAACACAATTCATATATATGTATATAACTCAATTAGTTATACAAAAGATAATATATAATATATATAATAATATATATATATATATATATATATATATATAATATAATATATATATATATATATATAATATATATATAATATATAAATAATATATAAAAAGAGAAGAAAAAAAATAGTGGTTCGCTGGTGTTATAAGCCAGAAGCGACGTTGTTGTAGCTGTGGTAGCTGCTGCTGTTTATGAAAATTTTATCAGCATTTGCGGTATGACAAATATTAATGCTATTGCGGCTGTTGTGGTCTAAGGTATTATGTTGATTAACTAGCGTCCGAATTGTTGTTGCTTAGGTGTTTTAACAAAAAAAAAATTACGAACATAATACCCAGTTTGAAGTCACCAACTAAACAAGTGATTTAAATTTTTCTTTTAATAAATGGGTTTTTTCTTTTTTTAGTTATTTTGTATTTTAGTTAGTTAATTTCTTTCTTTTTAGGCTTTAGTTGTTTAGTTTTATGAATTTATTTTCAATTTTTTTTAGATCGCTAGTTTAGTTTAATTGAAGTCCACTTTAAGTTGTAGTGTACTTGAAATCTTTCACGTAAATTCGGTAATGCAGCAAGAAACGAAATTTTCACTTAACAACTTTGCGCCACTTTCTATGAGAATTGTTGCATATTTTAATTTGTTGGTATTAATTCTGAATATGCCGATTTTGGAAACTATTTACTTTTGATTTAGCCGATTTTCTATATTCAATCTTCAATGTTCAAATTACTGCATAAAATAGACAACGCTTATTTCATGTATATTTAGCAATGCATATTAAAGGAAAATTTATTCTTTTATATTATTTGCAGTTCACAGCAGTTTATAATTAATAAAACTCAACGAATTGCAATTTCAAATGAAAAAAAGAAACTTTTATAACAAAAGAAAGCTCTGTCGCAGGTTTTACACGTTCCGTTCTAAAACACCAACCAAAGAAGCGAGAAGCTCCTTCCACTGCTCCTTTTATTCAATTTTTTTTTATAATTGCTTGAATCTGACTTTTCAGTTAGCCGTTTTGCGGTCAATGACCATATTCTTTCCCCTCACCATGTTTTCGGTTGTTGTATTTCCAGACTTCTGGTAGCTTTCAATTATTTTGCTATTGATTCTTCTTTTTTTTCACCTTGCGATGTTTAAGCTGCATGCATTCTCAGCTTTTCCTATTTCCCGCTGCAAATTTTGGCGATCAAAACGAAAATGTAAAAAACAAATTAAAATGAGATTTCTCTCGTTGCTATTTTTGTTTTGATTTTTATAAATGTGTTTGGGTGCCAGTGTTTTATTTCTGTTGCAAAAATTGATTATTAACTACAGTATCAAGCCACCCGATATCGGCAAAAGTGAAGGGAAGAGAAACTTCTTTTTAGGTAAAAAAAGCAGGAAGTAGAAAGACGTGAGCTTCAAATTTCTATAAAAAAACTAAAAGCCTAGGAAATAGTTATAAACCCGGGGTAAATTCCTGCAAAGATGAAAATGTTAATCTGGTGATAGATGTCCAAAACATGCATAATATTTGGAGGGATCACTTCTCGAAACTACTAAATGGTGGTAGTGGTAATGTGACTAAAAGAGAAGATGATCCCGAAATAATCATCCCGCCTCCCGATCGTAATGAAGTAAAAATAGCTGTAATGCGGCTCAAAAACAACAAAGCTGCAGGCGCCGATGGTTTACCGACTGAGCTGTTAAAAGCTGGTAACGAAGAGCTATCAAAATGCATGCTACAGCTAATTCGCAGCATATGGTCAGATGAATGCATGCCCAACGATTGGAATTTAAGTGTGCTTTACCCAATCCACAAAAATGGTGATCCTACAAACTGCGCCAATTATCGCGGGATCAGTCTTTTAAATATCGCATATAAGGTTCTGTCAAACGTACTATGTGAAAGATTTAAGCCAATCGTTAACTAACTAAATGGACCTTATCAGTGTGGCTTTTTAGATGAAGAACTAACGGACTTCCATGCAGAAGCTGTGGTACTACTGCCTAAAGTTAAGGGCAAAGGTGAAAGGTGACATAAAGTCGGTCAAGAAATTGTCGGAACTTGAGGGGACTGTTAGGAGATTGGGGTTTGGTTGTAAATTGAAACTCACAGGCTTGGAGACGTGGGTAGCTATTAGTGGCTGAGGTGGAATGGGTTATGGTGTGGTCTGATCCACTGAGGCAATGAAAACACAGGGTGAAAAGAAACTGGTTGGGGGCCTATTGGAGGAATGAGAGCTGATTTGGGTCGGTTTGGCCCGTTTGGCCACAATTGAACACTTTGGAAGTGTGGTGGGCCAAGAGCTGGGTGCAGCTTCAGGAGGGAAGAGGTGGCATACCCGCCTGAGTAGCGTTTGACAATGCGAGAAGGTGCGGAGAATTTACTGCGACGCAAAGACGGTCGCGCGGACGGCTTTAAGATCTACTTTATCGTAAGAGAGGGGGAAATTCTTCAAGAGGACTGGAATAATCCGGTCGTCTTGGGTGACAGATGCAAAGGAGGGGATTTGCATCTCCTTAGAGATGCTCTTCTAGAACATGAATGCTATGGAGGAAGTCATTGTCTGGCAAGGATTCGAGTGATCTTGCCATTTACGCATTTAAATAAGTAAGTGGCATTGAGAAGGGAGGACTTAATGTCGGCGGATTTGATGGCTGACGCTAAGCAGGGGGGTGGGTGGTGGAAAAGCAGGGTAGAAAGCCGGAGACGGCCTCGGGGCTGGCGAGAGTTTGGGGGCCAACACGGATTTGGGTGCTGACAGGGGTTTTTCAGAAGATGGGGGCTTGTGAGCTAATAGGGGTTTAGGCTGACACTGGTTCGGACCCAGCTTGAGTCTTGGGGTGCCAAAGGAGCATTGGGAGCATTGGTGAGGTTGTTGATGGGACTGAATCCAGGTAGGAACGGAGAAATTCAGACACCGAAGCCAATTCAGCAATGAGGGCGCAGACTTAGGTGTAATAGAAGTGCCTTTCTTAAGCATTACTTTGCCGAAAGTGTTCCGTGCCGCTTGCTTGTTCCAACAACGGTGTTGGCTCGAGTGCGTTTAGCTGCAATGCTACGGGATACGTAAAAGAGCTGCTCAAAGAGCGGTTTTTGTGTAGCATAGTTGAGGGAGTCACATATAATAGTATTAGTGACGTGAAGTTGAGTGTGGTGCTGCCACATTACTTTTGTTTTTCTCACATTTTTTATTTTTCTTGAATGGTGGTATAATATTATGCTCAAAATTGGGACTACGCTTTTGTGTTATGCTATCAGTTTTTAGGTGTTGTAGTTTCTTAAACAGTGTACTATTCTTGATCATTTCTTCTACTAAAATATTACTATGTATGTAGTTGTTTTAATTTATTTATGGTGTTACATAATTAGTGCTATAGTTTCTTGTTTTCATCAGAATACATCCATTTTCCTGATATGTTCTTTCTATCGTTTTTTACCTAAATCTTATGGCTCTTCTTAATGGCTTCGAAATCTTTTTTCAATTGTAACAACGCTAATTTATTTTCTTGTCGAGCTAAGATTATGTTTTCTTCAATAAAAATTGGTGCGTCATGAAATTTTCTACCATTTTTTAAAAAATCTTTCGTCATTTTCGAGAGTGCCTTCATTTCACTTGTGTTTTGTATCTTTCTTTTGCCTTTGACTATTACATTATGATATTTACTCTGATCGATCAGTGTTTCATTCCGGTTCTCATCTCTCTTAATTCTTAGTTGTTTGATTTCAAAGCATTTTATTTTCTTTTTTCAGCTTCTTTATATTCGGTGATACATTGCCCAGTTCACCCACCTATGTCGCTCTATGTTAGCGTAACTATTTGCGAGTCAAAGTTATTAGTCAGACCTCTAATATTGGACTTCAGTTTTTCTGGCATTTGATGAATAGCTTGCATAACATCGCCGAGAAAAAGTCTGGTTATGTTCCGATCGCAATAAAATTTTTTTATTAATTATAACTATTTTATTTTTAAGTAAATATTAATTATTATTACTAATTTTATTTTATTAGCTAAAAAAATTAATTTAATTTTATTAAATAATTATAACTAATAAAATGTTATTATTATTAACTTTACTCACCGCATTCAAAAGCATAATAATAGACCTTTTCGGTGGCTCGCAAGTATAGCAAGAAATACATACTGACCTATATTGGCTACGCGAGACATTAGTATCAATATTGCAATTTGTCAAATGTTTTAGTTTCACAAACAGCAAATTTCTAGCATATGTGCACATAATGCAAGCAAATTACATTTTATATAAAAATAAATAATTCATATAAAATGAATACAGAATTAAAAGGCATGGTAAAAATGTTGGAAATTTCAAATTAAAACACTAACATTTTTCTATTTTTTTCCAAATTCCAAATATATGAAATTTTTGTATTTTGTTTGAATTTTTGTTTACATATGATTTTTGATATATGTTTGCAATATTCGTTGGATTTTCCATTGAAGGTTTACAATAGTTCGCTTATTGCTTGGGTAATACTATTATTTACTGGCTGATATTATTTTTCCTGTCCTCTTTTCTATTAATAGTTCTCTATATGCTTTTTAGTATGTAGAAGCTCTCTTGATTAAGGTCTGGATTGTTTGTTATGGGTTTTTCCTTATCTATTATATTATTGTCACATTATCTATCACTGCCTTATGTTTGGTCTCTGGTAATGAAATTGTTTTCTTACTTGTTTTGATATTATTTCGCTACTCCTTTATTCGGGTGCGTAATGTCCATTTTATTCTTCCAAATATATTTGTTTGCAAGCTTTATTTTAGCAGTTTTCATGATATACTACATTGGATTCTTGTTATGGATCTAAACGTTATCTTGATCTTGTTAAAAAAATTCTTTAAGTTGTTTACTGAAGATTGTGTCATTATTTCCTTTAAAACTATATTTCCATTTAATTTTGGGATGTATAGATATATTTTCGGAAATATGGTATGGCGCCTGTTTGGTTTTATTTTTGTATCTGAGTTCGTGGGGTTTGATTTGTTATTATTTTATTGATAATGTTTTTATGATAATCGTTGTTGATGAGTCTGTGGTTGATTTCTTTTCAGTTATATAAATTAATTTTTCATCACATAGTTCGATATTATTTCGAATTTGGCTTCTTGCGGTACTAATTTTTTGGTGCTGTGATTGGTGAGACCAAAAATTTATCATTCTATCAAAAGAGATACGTTTTTGTATCATTAAAAACGTCTGTCGTGTTACCGACTATTCTCTTTATTTACGATTATAATTTTTAGTTTATTAGCTAGATAAAAATTACAATAACCACTATAATATGGATAAAATTACAACAACCAATATAATGTAGATGAAATTACAATATTAGATGAAACCCGATATCTTAACCGTATTGTAGAGATATTACCTCCTTAAGAGCTCAGACCGAACAACTGATTGTGCCGTGGCACGCGTGCTTATGTTGATTTTTCAAACGAAACTTTCAACAGCGATGCCAAAACATCACTGTTGTAAATTATAAATCGTTTTTAGAACCAATTTTCAATTTTATATTAATACTGTGCTTAGGTCGTTAATTGAACAGATAAAAATTAAAAATGTTTTTTTTAAATAAAAAATTGCACTTTGTGTTAAATATTTAATTGTATTTTAATTTTTATAAAAAATTATTCATATTACAGATATTTCGGTCTCCTTTTTTCTATTTTTGATTTCAATCGTTTTTTCTAAATTTATTTTTTTTTTTTTTTGCCTTGTTAAATTTAAATGTTAAAAATGTGAAACGGTCAACAATGTTTGTCTTTTTGGTTTTTTGTTTTGGATAAATGTTTATTTACATGTATTTAAATAATTTCTTTTATTTATTATTGTACACTAAAGATGGTTTACAAAAACACATTTTATTTAAATTTTGTGTTAAATTAACGACCTAAGCCCAGTAATAAAAAAAAACGAACTTAAAAGTTTTTCATTTAGATTCATAGGAGTCTTTAAAAACACAAATAATTCTAAAAAAGTGGGCTCGTCACTATTTTAATGAAAAATAGGTATTTTTATTTCCTAAAATTAAATTTAACAAAATATTTTTATAGCTTGCATATGAAGTAAATTTCAATAGGTGCTTTCGGGGCTTTGGCATCACTGTTGCAATCTCTTGAATATTATGTTTTCACAAATAGCAAATCTTGCATATGCAAGCAAATTTCATTTTGCGTAAAAATAAGTAATTAATATAAAATTGAATATTAAAATAAGTAATGAATTAAAAGCAATGTTAGGAATGCAGAAAATTGTGAAATTTCCCTTTACAACAAAATTAATAATAGTTTACAATATTTACAATATTTATTCAATATACAATATTTATTACTTATAAGTGAATAAATTGAGAGTGGTTTTCAATTATACTTTTTTCGTGTACTCATATAAATTTTTGTTTATATTTATGTACATATTTTTAAAATATCTACAATTTTGCACATTTTTTTCCACAGTTATCATATTTGTGAAACTTTGTAAGTTTGTTTGCATTTTTGTCAACAAACTTTTGACATATGATTGGAATATTCGTTGAAATTTCTAACGAAGGTTCACAATAGTTCGCTTATTGCGTTGGTAACACTTTTTTCTTTAGTGGCCAATCAGTTGCATGCTTCACGAATGTCATTTTCCGGTATTTTGGAATATTCCTGAACAATGGATTTATTCAGTGTATCCATACTGACATATATTTTAGTCCGCACATTACTCTTCAAAATGGCCCAGATGGAATTGTCCATCGGATTTGCATCTGGCGAATTCAAAACCAATTGTGGATTTTTTAACCATTCTTGGTTAACACGAGCTTTAATAGACGGTGCGGAGTTTTGTTGGAACGTCCATGATCTACAACTGAAATGTTTCTTTAAAACCCACGGCTTTAAAGAAACTTCCAAAACATTTTTCCGATAATAATTCGCATTGACTTTGCCACGAGGCTCGATGAAAATAATTGAAGATATAGCATTACTTGAGATGGAAAATTACAATTTTTCGTTGCTTTGACAAACGGAACATATATCAAGATATCAAGGGTACATAGCAAGACAGACTAATGAACAGAAAGGAAGACTGTTATAATATAATTGCAAGCCACCTGTTCTTGTTGCTCTAAAGACAAACCCACCTTCTTTTATTGCGATTTTGTTTTATTTTTTAATTTTTTGTCATTAAGTTTTTTTTTTGTTTACTGCTAAGTTTTTAAAAAAACATATCTAGGTAAAAAATTCACAATATATAAATGCCAACTTATACGGCATATTCACTGGCCGAAAATGGCTCATTTTGGTCAAAAATCGAAAATGAGAAGCGAATGGCTCATTCTTGCATATAAAATATCAAGCGCGAATGAGCCATTCCATCACATTCTGTATGAATGCGTCCCAACGATGTTCGCATGCGTTCCAATTATGTTCTAAATGCAAAGGAATACATTGAAAATACTCTAAATAAAAGCTCTTCATTGCATTTTGACAGTTTTAGAAAGCTGTTTTTGAGATATTTACAAAAAAAAGGTAAGCAAATGTTTGGTGGGGTTGCATTTTTTTCAAAACGATGCACCTCTTTTTAGAACTTCTACTTCCCAAAAAGTAATTAATCGAAGTTAAAAATATGTTTTAAGTTTATATTGTAAGGTTTGAAGGCATATTTAACTATACTTTTTTTTTTTTAATTATTTTATTATTTAAGGTATTAAAGGACAATAAATAAATAAAACAAAACAAGACATAAAGCAACTAGTTATTAAATAACTAACAAGCAATTTAAATTTAAACAGATTTAGGCGATTCTACGCAATAATAAATCAAATGTAGTACATTTCAATAATTTAAGTCCATATTTAACCTTCATGCAAAATTTTATTTCATTTTCATAAATTTAAAAAAATCTTGTGAATTTAAAAAAAATATTTTTTTTTTTCACTTTTATTTGAAGTATCCTTCAAGTTTCAATAAAAAGTAATTGAAATGAGTATGACATTGAATAGTATCAAATTATTGTGATAGATTATACTTCTGTTAATACTTTTGTTAATATTAATTTAGTAATTTCTTTTCTCATAAGTAGTTTTGATCAAATTTCTTTATATCTTTAATTGCAGTTATTTCGGAACATGCGTAACTCTTGGGCAGAAGTTGAAAGTTTGGAGCGTCAAAAACGTTTTCGTGAGGCACAGAACAATATCTGAAGAACTAACACGTGGAATAAATTAATTTAATACTAAGAAATATGTTGTGAATAAAATTATTACTGCAAAAACTTGATTTATGAAAATTTCGAAAAATTCATGTTGACATAATGTTCTTAAGTTTTCGAATGTATTTTGAAGGAATAATATTAATCCTTTTTATTGATTAGAAAAAAATGCCTTATGAAATTTTCTTTTTCTATAACATATAAACAATTAAAAATGTATAATGTAATACATTGTAATTAATGACCATAATGTATAAAATGTATAATGAAAACAAATAAGATAAAAAACTTTTGTAAAAGTTATAAAAATAAACATCAGAAACTTTATATTGTATATACACATAATAAAATTTTTTTTAAATATATATAATTAATTTTTTGCTTATTAAATAGAATGTATTATGTATTATTTTAATAAAATAACTAAAATAAAATTATATATAATAGTGTATTTCAAAAGTGAATTTATTTTTTTCGAGAACAAATAGTATGTTTGTAATTGCAATATTGATATTATGTACAGCACACTGTACAGAACTCTTAAGTATGGTTTTATTCCAAAAAAAG
Source organism: Teleopsis dalmanni (assembly GCF_002237135.1). Lineage (NCBI taxonomy): Eukaryota > Metazoa > Arthropoda > Insecta > Diptera > Diopsidae > Teleopsis > Teleopsis dalmanni. The sequence continues at coordinate 93,693,246 of NC_051846.1, read as the reverse complement.
ATGAAATCTGTTTTTACACCATTCTTGAGGCAACTTAGCAAAAGTTGTATATTCAGGCAGATGGTAATGAAAATAAAAATAAGTGACAAGAAGTGAAGTAATAATGAAAGCAAATATTGCAACTTCAATCAGTTGGAGCTTCGTTACAACTGGGCTCATATTGGCATATGCTTTTATATAGTTAAACAGGTAGACTAAAACTATAGTTTAGATTTATCTTAAAAAAACAGATTTCTGCTTCACTGTACGTATATAAATATACCTTGAACTAAACTAATGAAACGTATGTGGGCGATACCATTTAGGAATCTATACGTGGCCATGAAAATATGTTTTATCTGATTTAATAGATATTTCAAGACACGTAAACCTGATTTCATGTCCACCTGGTAGCTTATATAGGATGTTTTTTAAGCTGTATGAGAACCTAAAATGATAATACAAGACAGAAATATTGTTGGGATAAAATTTATTTTTTTATAATCTGGTAAATAATTCTACGGCATTTATTTTTTGAATATAATTTCTGGCATATGTCCACCGCGGCTACGAGTTACGTGGTTCATTCGATCACTCCAATTTTTGACTATTTTCTGCAATAAATGTGACTGTATAGCGTCAATGGTAGTATGAACATTGGCTTCCAATGATTCGAGTTGCTCGTTTGTTGGCATAAACCAATGACTTCACATAGACCCATATCCATGAAAAGTAATGGAGAGGCGTTAAATCGCACGGACGGAATCGAACAGAATCTCTTCTAGAAATAAAGTTGTTACCAAATTGATTTCGCAATAAAATAATTGTTAAGCGCAATGTATAGCATATTGCGCCGTATTATTGGAACCAAACGTCGTCGATGTTTAACTAATTAATTTTTGGAAACAAAAATTCAGTCCGTATGTGTCAACAATACTCGCGATTCGCCGGAACGACAGCTCCTTTTCCTCATTTCGAAAGAAATAAAGACCGATGATGTCGCCAGCGTCACAACCGCACCAAACAGTTAATTTAAATGGATGTAATGGTGATTCGTTAAAAGCTTAAGAATTATCTTCGCTCCGTATACCGAAATTTTGCTTATTGACGTAGCCATTATGTTAACCGTAAAATGGATGAAGCATGAATTTTGCGAATAGATTTATTTTTATAAAGTAACTTTTTACAATTTGGAAGCGTTAAACGGTTCATGATGAATTGTTGAACTTTACTGAACAGTGTGACGACTATAACAAATGACCACCTCGCCACAATAAAAAATTAAAATACTTTATTATTAAGTAAGTGTAAAATTAAATCAAGTTATTATTAAGTTAATGTAAACTATTATTAAAATTAAGTCAAGTTATTAAGTTAATGTAAACTGTTAATAAAAATTCAGTTAAAATAACCAGCGTAGCTCAGTCGGTAACGCTGATTCCTAGCAACGTAGCCCAGTCAATAACGTTGATCCCCAACCTAACAGCGTAACCCAGTTGGTAGCGCTGATTCCTAGCAACGTAGCCCAGTCGGTAACGGTGATTCCCAGTCTACCAACATAGTTCAGTCAGTAACGTTGGATACTCTTCCTAACACTAATTGAGTTTTCCTAATTCAGTAAGAATTTTTTACTTGAAAAATTATTATTTTGGTAATAGGCAATAAATATAGTGTAACAAAAAATATATAATAAATAAAAATTACACTTAAAATTAACCAATGGTTTAAAATTATTATACTACGAAAAGATTCAGGGTTACAGAAGAATATTCTTGTAACACCCCGGGAAGATCGTGAGCTATCCCAGAAATGTCAACATAGTTTAACATTCATAGTTGTCAAATCATAGTTAGCAATATCGGTAGTTCTCATGCAGCTAATGAAAAACCCTATGTAAACGAAATGATAGCTATGTATATACATATATAGTAGAAAAAATCTGTGTCTACCCACAAAATTTTTTCTTAAATTTCGCATAACTTAATTAATTTTTACTAAAATTAATTTCTGTTTTCTGATTTATTTTAACAAATAAAAAAACAACGATGAAGTTCAAACATAAAATATTAATTATTCTTTAAAAAAAATTAAACACAATTATATGCAAAAGTAACAATTTTTGAAGTAGAAAAAGTCGGCGTACGTGAACAGGCACAGCGAAAACTAGACGTCGAAAAGCTGCAATCACAACAGACAACTAGTCACTTCGCCACGACTCTTTTATTATCTGAAAAATGAATCTGAAGAAAGCGCAATGGAACTACATCTCCAATTCTACAGAGGTGATTGCTTGATTGACTATTACTGTTGACAAAGAACAGCTGGTACAACCAAGAGTGTCTTGATGCCACCACAGAAAAACACGCAGTATTTTAAGTTACCCTGCGGTCAGTTGCGATGCTCGGAGCTAAAGAACGATATCGCAAAAGAGAAGTAGAGTGAAACGAATTTTCAGGTGAAAAAAGAAAGAAATAGAAAGACGTGAGTTTAAAGAGCTTGAGAAGCTGGGCAACAGAATATGGCGAAAACTCTACCAAAAATTAAAAGCCTGACTAATTGTTATAAACTCGGAGTTAATTCCTGCGAAGATGAAAATAGTAGTCTGGTGATAGATGTCCAAAGCATGCATAACATTTAGAGGGATCACTTCTCGAACCTACTAAATGACGTTAGTAGTGATGTGATTGAAAGCGAAGATGATCCCGAATTCGCAATCATTGACGATTAAATAATCGTCCCGCCCTTCGATTATAATGAAATTAAAACAGCTATAATGCGGCTCAAAAACAACAAAGCTACAGACGCCGATGGTTTACCGACTGAGCTGTTTCAAGCTGGTGACGAAGAGCCATCAAAAGGCATGCTACAGCTAATTCGCAACATATGGTCAGATGAATGCATGTCCAACGATTGGAATTTAAGTGTGCTTTATCCTATTTTTGTAAAATAATATATTACAAATCATTTATTTTAATTAGATTTATTCCATTATTTTTGTTTTGTTGTCAAAGCGAATTTTTATTCTCATAGTGTTAATGACTTGATGTCTTAACCTTGAATGGTGGGTTAAAATATCAACATTTATCAAAAACAACAACAACAGTTGTATATCACACGAGCACACTGTGCTCCTCATATGAAACTGCAGATAGGCCATGCATATGGCATGTGCAAATTTTAATACAGAACATTATGAGAAATAAAAATTCGTTTGTGCAAGGTCAGTATTATAATTATTAAAATAATAATTATGTTTGTAAAGCAAGCTGGTATATGGACTTAGTTCAAAATTAAAAGAAAATAAGTTTATAAGCATATACCAGGTTGCTAAGGAAATTATTTGTTATTCGTAAATGCACACAATTTCCATGAGAACTGTGACCGTTCCCACGACTAAGCTACTTTAATGCAGCTTAAGGTATAGGGCATTATCGTGAGAATTGTATGTATCAACACCTTGCCAAATTTTTATAAAAACCTAAATTTTTAGTAATAAAACTCAATTCAATTCTAGGATTCATTGTGGTCTTAAGTCGTTTCAAGTGCTTATTAAGATTCAAGCAAATAGGTTCAAGTGCCTAGTTGCTAAAAACAATTCAAAAACAATTACTCTGAAGTTGGTTCAAGTGCCAAATTCAGCAATTGTAAATAGGAACTGGTTCAAGTGCCGGATTCCTAAGCAACACTGAATCGATTCAAGTGTCGAGTCAATTGCAATAACAAACGAGTTATTGAACATTTTTGGTGACCCCGACGTTATACATCACGTCCAACTTCAACATTCAATCAAACTAAAAGACGTGACACATCACGTCCAACATCAACATTCAAACTAGAAGACGTGACACATCACGTCCAACATCAACATTCAAATTAAAAGATGATCCATCACGTATTGACACTATCATCAATCAAATTCAATCAACAATCAAATACTGATGACCATGGAGGTGCTTACCAATCAACAGGTGGAGACGGGTATTGAAATCCAGGACATCGTAAAGAACTTCAAGAAGGATGGTAAGGCAAGAAAGACCAAAGCCTACTATGAAGAACGACTGAGGCATTTAAACTCAGTGGGAATCGTTGACAACAAAATACAGAATCTTGATCCTGTTCCAGTCGAACACGACTACATAAAAAAGGAATATTATCAGTTGATCCTGAATCTTTACAGTCGGCAATTTGAAATAGCCATTAAACAGTTTGATTAAGAAGAAATAGTCGAGATAATGACTGTTCCATCAACATCAAAGGTTGGGCACACAAATGTTCCAGCTATTGCAACAACACATTCCTCAAAAGAGTCGGCCACAACAACACGTCAACCGATGCAGTCACAATATAGCGCGAGTATAGCACGAATGATACACAAACAAGGTGCAATTTGTGTATCACTGCAGTGACTCATAGCAGGCATCAATCATCAAACAGGCATTCAGATGAAAGCATATTACGAAGTAAATATGGTAAGAATTTAGAAGCTATGGAATGAGATTGAAGCTATTAATTTTGAAACTTGGGAATACACCAACAATCCGACTACAGTGGGATATAAAATATATAAATATCTTGAAATAAAGGAATTGGTTCAATCAACCTTAATTTCGCTAGCTTCAATGAAGACAAATGATGAACAATCACAACAAGAAATCAATAAATCAAACAGAGCCGGCATATCGCTGCCCAAGGTAACCATACCGAAATTCGACGGCGATTATCTGAAATGGGGTCAATTCTATGATTTGTTCACTGAAATGATCCACAAGCAGCAGCTTCCTGACGCGCAGAAAATATGGTACCTCAAGGGGAGTTTATCATGAAAAGCAGAAGGTTTAGTCCGACACCTGTCAATAACCAACGAGAATTATCAAACGGCGTGGAATTTGCTACAAGAACGATATCATAACAAAAGGATAATTGTAGCAACAATCATCCAAAGAATTCTAAATCAACCAATCCTTCAGTGGCAGAAATAAGGACACTACATGATGTTACATTTGAAGGATTACTGGCCCTGAAAAATGTGGGACTCGAAACTGATGCATGGTCACCGCTACTGCTTCATAATTTGCTCCTCAAACTAGATAAGCAGGCTCGCATTTTGTATGAACAGTCGCGAACTTATCCAAGAGAGATTCAGTCGCTTACGGAGTTCATGATTTTCCTGGAATCAGGATTCCAGTCCTTAGAGGCGATTGGCCATAGGGAGAAGCCATGCCCAGCAAATATCCTTGCCACAACTATGGGAAAGGGAATCATGTCAAGCTACAAGGTTTGCAATAATGGATCACATCCACTGTACTATTGCAAAAAATTCTTGCAGTCAACATCACAATGTCGAAAATTGTAATTCAAATTAATTAATTCAGAACAATCAACAATCCAAACTTTCGTTGCCCATCGTATTAGTAAAATTCGGCAATTAATACTAAAGGAACAATGGAAACAGGTCAACACTAAACAAAATTTACCTGATTTATTATCCAGAGGAGTAGATCTAATTCACATTCAGAAGAGTACAATGTGATTCTACAGTCTAGTTTTCCTGCACAGAAATCAAGAATGTTGGTCCCAACCATTCCGGCAGGAGTTAATAACATTCAACCAACTACAAGTAGAAGTCAAAAGGAAGGTACATGTGCTTACAATTTCACACGATGATGAACTAATCAAAAATTCATGAAAATTCCTTTATGAAGTTGCAATGACTTCTTGGCTACGTGTTGAAATTCATTAAAAGGCTACGTAAGAGAGACAAACACAATGACACCAATTTGACATCAATAGAACTGAATGAGTCGCTATACCTTCTGATCAAAAAAGAACGCGAGGAATGCATTTTGAGACTATAGAGCCCATAAGGTAAAAATCGCCACACGAAAATTTTTCGACTTTAGACCCCAACCAAAAACTAATCGTATGATATGCGTTACACTTTGACAGAATGTATATAATAGTGTCAGCGTGAAAATAAAAAAAATTTACCGCAGGTATTCGTGCCAAACCACGTCTTAGGTTTTTTTTACTCAGTGGCATCTCTTCTTTTGTTTTTCTGGTTTCAACTAATTGCCAAAATAATGCGCTTGGCCATTCTCTATTATTTCTTGTTCCTTTTCCTAGCACCTCAGTAGCTGCTTCTACATTGGATAGTTTTGCGTTTTCCTATAGACAACATATATCTGTTGCATTGTTAAGTCCACACCTGCGTTAAAAAAAGGTCTTTGAGCTTGGACTCTGTCAGCTGGAAAATTGCCCATGATTTGTTTAAATATGTGTAGGCGTGCTCGAGTGCATTGTACACAGTGTTGTACAATGGATCGAGCTATAACCTTGCGTTTTATTGGCCAAAATCGCTTCATGCACTGAGCTAATAATGTTTGCGGCGCAGAGTGAAGTCTCTTCTCATGTAGATTTTTTATAATGAGCTTAGCTATTGTTGTAGGAAATCAATATAATAAACGCATCGCTCTCTTGATACGCTTCTATATATTATACAATTTCGCTTTAAATCAGTCGCGTTTAAGATCGCTGCATGTTCGGATGCCCAATCGGTGGTGTTTGTTCATTTTTTTATTTGTCATATACCTATAGTTGCTTGCATTGTTGAATAAATGCTTATTAATAAATGAATTAGTTTTGAACAAAAAACGTTGTGTAAATTATTTATTTTGAAGTCTGTTGAAACTTAGTTATCAATAATAACTTAATAAACCTTAAATTTTGTTGTTTGAATATAAAAAATTTTGTTATATTGTAGTACAAGAATTGGTGCTTTGGTGGTCTGCAGATTCGTGCTGTGCGACCAACAATCTCCAACATTTTTGGCGACCGTGACAGGACGGGCGGCATCGAGAGCTGTCTTAATTGTTTATTTGGTTGAAAAAGCGGCACTTTGAACAGTTCGCTATTCGGACTTTGTACCCAAGCACATGTGTATTTGAGTGAAATTCGTATTCAGCGGTTTTTAAACACACTCGACTCAATTGCGTGCATATCATCAAACTCTTTTGGAAATTAATTATACTTATTGTTTTACTTGCAAAAATGACTCGTCGAAGAAATGACTCAGTAACTGAGCAACTCTCTTCACTAAAACAAGAGCGAACATCAGTGGAACGAAACATGCTAAGCATAAAGGCGAAGGTAGAGAAGGAATTAGCGTTTGTGGATGTTAACATTTTAGAATGTCGACTGCAAATTTTGGAATCGTATTTTACAGAAGTTTGTCAAAGACAAAGTAAAATTGAACGAGCATGTCCGGATGATGATAGGCGTAGCAAATTAGAGGACATATATGTCAGCATAAAATGACTTATTGTGTCCACAATCAACAATCATAAAATAAAGCCGATACATGAATCAAGTGTATTGAATTCGTCGATTTTAAACAACTCCTCACATCATAGTCGTTTACCAGCATTGAAATTGCCAAGATTTGATGGTAAATACAGCGAATATAAACGTTTTTTCTCTGCATTTACAAATTTAATTCACAACGACCTGTCGATAACAACAATTGATAAATTTAATTATCTTTTAAGTTGTCTTTTGGGTGCGGCGTTGAGCGTAGTACAACCATTTCAAATAACCGAGGAAAATTATACAAAGGCTCTAACGCAATTACAATTGAGATATGACAAAAAGGTCTTAATTTTTATGGAACATATTAATTCCCTTTTTTTTTATTAAAGATATGACGAAGGGCGACTCAATCACACTCAGGCATATTGTAGATACAGTGTCTGCTTTATTCGGTTCACTTCTATCGTTGGGTTCGGAAGCAGACATGAACGCCATAATTATTCATTTAGTATTGTCTAAAGTGGATAACGAAACTAAAATTTTTTATGATTCTCAGCAAGATTTTGAGTCATTGCCATCTTGGGAAAGTTGCTACGCACTTTTGAGTCGAAGATGTCAATTTCTGGAAAGCAATTCGAAAAGATGCAATAATGATAAAGTAAATGATACCAAAAATAATTCTTTTAACAGAAAATTGACCACATTTGTTAACACCAAAATCAATTGTATGAAGTGTAATGGAGGAGACCACAGCCTAGGATCATGTCCATCGTTTGTGAAACTGACTTTTAACGCTTAAATTGTCTACGCAAAGGGCACGTCGTTAAAAATTGTCAATCCACAGCTCGCTGTCGAATATGCAATGGTATGCATCATACGTGTTTGCATAAATTCAAACCCATCGAGCAAAATGTGAGACCAAATTTGTCAGACAGTCCACCTGGACAACTAAATTTTCCGCAATCTCCATCAATTTCTCTAGTATCGCGTACTAAACAACGATCATTGATTCCCACAGCTGTAGTACTTATTAAGGATAAGTACGGTTTATACCAACCTATACGAGCATTACTGGACTCTTGTTCAGAGATAAGTTTTATCACTGAAAAGATGGCAAAGCAACTTCAATTACCATTTGAGCGAATAAACCAGGAAGTGTCAGGCATTGGTGATGTTAGAACACAAATTCGCCATTCAATAACTGCAACTATAAAATCTCGAATATCAAAATTTGAATGGTCATCGCAATTCGCTGTCACTAAACGTATCTCATTGAACCATCCAGAGCAGTTGATAGACACAACATCGTGGAATTTTCCTGAAGGCCTTGTTTTAGCTGATCCATTATTTTTTAAACCACAACACATTGACTTATTAATAAGTACGCAGGGATTTTTTGAATTAATATTAGATGGGAAAATTGCGTTAGGCACCAGCCTTCCAAGTTTATTAAATACCGAATTAGGGTGGATCATCGGAGGACAATATAAAAATACGCCTACTGTCCGGGCACTCACTTGTAACTACATTCAGTCGTCTAATATAGATTCAATGTTACAAAAATTTTGGAAAATTGAAGAATTAGAAAGCGATCAAAAAATTAATTACTCTAAGGAGGAGTTGGATTGTGAGAAACATTTTGTAGAAAATACCACAATTATAAGCAATGGTCAAATACAAGTTCGATTACCATTTAAAGAGTCTCCAGAAGTCTTAGGTGAATCATTTGAAATGGCGAAACGAAGATTCCTTTCACTTGAGCGTCGATTAGAGCGTCAGCAGACTCTCAAAGAGGATTATGTTAAGTTCATGCAAGAATATTTGATGTTAGGTCATATGAGTCGTGTCGACAACTTTGACAATATCACACCACACTATATAATACCTCATCATTGCATATTGCGGCCTCAAAGTACCACAACAAAATTGCGCGTCGTGTTTGATGCATCTGCACGCACATCATCGGGTCGATCACTTAATGAAATCTTAATGGTGGGACCTACAATTCAGCAGGATCTTATTTTGATATTATTGACATTTCGTTTACATCGCTATGCACTGACTGCGGATATATCAAAAATGTATCGACAGTTTGTAATTGATCCAAGAGATCGTAATTTTCAATTAGTTATTTGGAGAAATACTGTTAATGAACCTCTGCAACTTTTTCAGCTCAACACAGTAACTTACGGAATGTCAGCAGCACCATTTCTGGCCATCAGAAGCCTGACTTACCTTGCAAATGCGTATCAAAAGGAGATGCCAATTGGAGCTTCAGTTTTGAGCAATGACTTGTATGTTGATGACTTGCTAACGGGAGCAGACACAGTTGAAGAGCTTTGCATCAAAGTATCACAAGTGACTAAGATAGCAGCAAATGCAGGATTACAATTGGCAAAATGGAGCTCCAACCACAAAAATTGGTTAAACTCAAGTGACGAATACCAAATTCTTTTAAACGAAGATGATATTACCAAAACTCTCGGTTTGGCGTGGAGGCCATCAGATGACGTTTTTTGCTTTCAATATAAGCAACAAGTCTCAAAGGCTGCGACCAAACGTACTATTTTATCAGTTGTTGCTCGAATTTTTGATCTTTT
>NC_051846.1:93600862-93678362 GCF_002237135.1 Teleopsis dalmanni | reverse complement strand
AAAAATCGGCAATACGACCAGCTTCACGTAAACCACTCAAAAATGCGCCATGTACGGTTGCAGGATAGTTTCGTATGGTATGTTCTCCAGCAAAAAATAATTTAGGTAACCCTTGCTTTTCCGATGATTGTGAGGTACTCGTTTTACTAGAATCGGATGGAATAATTGGTGCTGCCAAAAGATCGTAATCGCTGCCAGATGAACCAGTGGCTACAAAACTATAAGAACCTCTCGCCCATGGGTCAGCGCGCCATCGTGTGACAATCGATTCTTTTGGCTGAGGAACTGCTCCATTCCCGTATATGCATTTTAAAACAGCAATAGCTCGTCCTACGATAACATCGTCTGAAACGTTTTCCATAATATGCGTTGATCGTCCAGCTACTAGAGCAAGCAATATTGGATTTTGAGGAGTACTCCAGAAAAGGAACAGCTCACCTATTTAAAATTAATAGAAAAAATATAATTAGAATTATGGAATTAAAACTAGCCTATTGAAATTTGATACTGTCTAGTAAAGACATTAAAATAATATTTTCCTTAAACATTTTAGATAAGCTTTATTTTGCACGTATTTTGGGCACTTTCTGTTCATCGCAATCCAACATATCATGCCCACCGAAGACTACGATCCTATTAGTACTGCATTTTAAATACTTCATGCGCGACTTTTTATGGACACAATGACTCTTGTGAACACCTTATAGGCGTAAGTTTTACACATTATAAAATCCATACTTTAAAATAGCAAACCTTATTCAGCATGTCAATAAAACAGTACTGCTAAACCAGGAGTTTGAAGTGAATAGCTCTATATTAATAATTTCTAAATTAATTATGAATATGTCGAAAACTTTTATCTTATGGCGTTGTCAATTAGTAAATTTGAATTTTCTATCGATAAATCTATTTAAAATATTCGCTTTAGCCCCACCGTACACATTGTTCAAGGTAGTTAAACGTCTTCTAAAAGAAAATCCTCTTCAAATCATACGTTTAAAAGATTGATTGTTATAAAAATCCTAAAAATAAATTGTCAGGCTGTAAATTTATTTTCACGCTCCGTGCACCTTTCTTTACGTAAATCGTCTTATGCGAATCACTAACGTTGAGTTTGCAGGCTCTCTTATATGTACACAGTATAAAACATTTCATGAAAAATAATGTAGGTACAATATAAATTACTGCACAATTTTTTTGGCTAACTTGAAATATGAACCAAAATTTAGAAGTGTTTCATAACTATTGAAAGATAGATAGATAGACAATTTTGAAAAATTACATCTATAGTTGTATTTAAATTAAAAAAAAAGCTATAAATTAAAGAAATTACTTCCTTTGCAAACTTTTTTTCCGCATATTCATTATACCACAAATATATATATAATTTTATTAATTTTTACAAAACACAAACTTATTTCATATTTTGAATAAGAAAATGGCACAATCAGCAACATGAACTCTATCAACGTCAGTGATTACTTCACCTTCTATCTGGTAGAATGACTAGTAATTTCTTATCCCGTCGTTAAACAAAATCCCATTCTTTACATTAAGGAATAAAAGAAAGAACGATCATTTTAAACGTTTTCAGCCAGTAATCGTGAGTTTATGCTTCTCTCAACTTATGTGTAAATGTACTTATATCATCATGCAGAGCATCCGACTTAGTGCGTCTACGTGCTTCATTTGCGATTCCGACCGATGTTCAACTCTATACATATTTAGAATATGAGCTAGTCTCCATATTAAATCCGTTGTTATATTTTTTTTTTGCCTTAGTCAATTTTTTATTTTATTTAGAATATAACCTAGTTCCTATTTTAAATCAATTATTATCTTTTTTCCTTATTCGATTGTTTATTTAGAATATAAAGCGCTCCTACAGTAAGTTAGACATAAGTTATTTTTTATCTGTAAAAAAATTGAAAATACACGAATGAGTTTTTTGCGTCTTGCTATGATTGGCAGCATATACATTGAACATATAGCTTGTTACATTTGCCATCGACTTTAAAATGATATTCTAAATATTGCAGCCAATTCAGCAAATATTAATTCTTTTAAATGGGTTCACCACTTAACTAAGTAAGAGTGGCTTATTAAAGTCCACAGAGGAGCTCTAGTTTCAAATTTACTTAAAATAAATGCTAAATTTTTCTGGTTTTCTGGTTCTTCTATAAGAAATCTTTTATTAATATTATGCTTTGAAACAAGTTACCTACTGCCCTTTTGAACAATAATACTCCAATTAACAATTTCATTTACTACATAAACTTCGTATGAAATAATATGTCTTTTTCGATATAATTTGATTTAAAGTGAATAATTTTAAAAACACATTAAGAATATTACCCATTTTAAATTCAAATAGTTAACAGTTCGTGTGTTGGTTTAAACAAAAAATTTATTGATCTATATGCACACAAAAAAAAAAAATATTACCCAAAAATTACTGAATGCGGATGTTTGACAGGATACAAAACTGTTATATAGGTTGAATATTTAAACTAATTTTTTAAAAAATAACTTTTATAATACAGCATATAATATAAAAATCTATAACCAATAAAACGTACCTCGACTTTCTGTAGTACTTCCCACGTGACCAAACAAATTTGTACTAGGATCCCAAAATATGCGATCGAAGCACAGTACGACCTTATTTAAATTGCCAAATCCCAAACGCTGTATTGCTTGTTGTTTCCATTCAGGCAAGGGTGGCTCGAAAGAAACCATATTCGCTTGAACATTCATACCTCCACTTACAGCTAGCTTCAACACTCCCAGCGTCAACGTACAAAGAACTATATCACCCTTATATGTATGAGTGGAATTATTTGCTTTTGTATTTTCAGCGATTATTTCAACACCTGATGAAGAATATTTAATTGTTTTTACTGCTGTGTTCATACGTATATCCAAGCTTTCTGTAAGTGCAATAGGAACACATGAATAACCATTTCGTACGGTAGTGTGCATGCCAACAAATTCATAATCATCATCTTGATCCCAATGCTTAAGTGAAAGATTATTAAGAGGAGTAGCATTAGCAAACTCTAAATTAGCAAAGTGCCAATCAAGAATCTGACGATCTTCTGGTGAAAGGTACACCTGACTAATATACGAAATAGTGAGTGAAAATTAATATTATATATACTATATATTTTATGAATATAGTACCTTGGTGGGTTAGATTCTATTTCATTGAGTTTAGAAACTAGCAACATTTCTTTTTCAATAAGTTCTTCATAGGTATTAAAAGCTTTAATCCACTGTTGGTATAAAGATCGTATCTCAAATTCCTGACTTGTCCAAATATTGTCAGATTCATTTTTTCGTGGCTGACGAGTATTAATAAGACTTTCATAACTTTCTTTAGTAGCTTTAATAAAAGATTGTATGTCCAATATTTTAGATTGATTTTCAATAATCTCCTGCTGAATGTCTTTAATTTTGACTAAATGTTTGAATTGCTTTTTTTTAACTGCTTTTTCTTGCAATGATATAACCCATTCTAACGCCTGTCCAAGAGATACAGGATTGTTACCAGCATAGTTATAATCAAGATGATGTGATATATAGCTTACAGATTCTAAAAGTCTATTAAATTCTCGCTCGATCTAAAATACTTGCATTTTACAATTATAATTATAATGTTTATATTATACCATCACATCCTTATCTTTGGGAACAGGTTTTCCTCCAGCATCAAATAAGGGGCAAAATTGACGTATATGTATCATATCCAAGTTAATTTGTTTGCTTATAATAGAAATTGGATTGCCATAAACTCCAGTTACAACCATTGCTCCTAAATCGGCAATATAATTATTTTTGCGAAAAGTAGATATGCGCCCACCAACCCGGTCACGAGCTTCTAAAACCGTTACATCCATTCCAAATTGTTGTAACTGCTTTGCAGCTGCTAGACCGGATATTCCAGCTCCAATCACTATTACTTTTTTATATTTTTTCAACGGTAGAGGGCGCAATCTTTGAAAAATACCAAAGTTTATGTAGCTGTTTCTCTCTAAATATGAATGAATACGTTTTACCAAGTTAGCATCACTATCAAAGGGGGATTCTAAGGTTTGTAATGCTCTCTCATAGGTCAATTCCCTTTTTGGATTATCTATCCACATTTTTAGAATACGGTTGCGTACATTAAGAAATATTAGTTGTGCAACTTGCCCAGTTTTTACTATATCGGGAAAAGCGGATGATTCACCTGAAACCATTTTATGGGGTGTTAATCGTGATTGAAAGGCTGCACCATCAATTCCACTAAAGAAATCATGATATTTGTCAATCGGCTGCGCTTCTTGAGAATCATTACTATCTTTCTGTATTAACATGCGCATATTATCAGATTTACGGGGTTTAAATTCGGACCGAGCTGACACTGTAGGGTTAGTCTTATCAGTTTGTTCTGTATTGGAGTTAGGCTTGTAGTAATCAACCTAGAGAATTTGATATAAAATTATTTCATACATTATATTTTATTTTTTACCTTGGGTCTTATCCGTCTGCTCGTACGGCGTTCATCTGAATTTGTCGGAGCATCATTTGAGTCGTCATCATATTTCACTTTACCACTGACATATGTTCCAGACGGTGGTTTTTCTTTTGATAGCTCCTCTGCATCAGAATCGTCGCTAATTAACGTTACACATTCAATGTGTTCCGTGCTTGACATACTTTTATTATTCTTATATGAAGAAGTTCAATAATAACACAAATAATTTATTTGTGTTTAATACATAAGTCTCAGAGATATACAGTATCAACAATATATTTGTACACAATTGACAGTCGTTGGGCTACCATTCACAAAATTTGAAACATGAACTACGTTATCGTCACATTCAACTTCACCTGAGTCAAGATAGCAACGACGCTGCGAGGACTAAACCGGAATTAGAACACAAAATTTTTCTAAGATTATGAATTTGTCAAAATTAATTAAATTTAAACCTTCTCACCAAATAAAAAATATTTGATGAGAAAGTTTCTTTTATTTGGGATATATCTTATAATTGTTTGTCGTATAATAGCCAAGAAATACAAAAAAAAAATTTTTTTAAAAATAACTGAATTTTTTTATTTAAAAAATTTTTCAAAAACAACCAAGGAGGGTACGACGCCCACGAATATTCACCTAAAAGCAAAGCAAGCTTTTAATTAAAATCATACACTTAGAATTTATGCAAAATCGTGTCAATTTAATATCAAAATTACTTAAATGTCAACCAAATTAAAAAACCAAAAATTGAAAATGTTGAAAAATATATCACAAAATATAATTTTAAGACCTTCATAACATGTTTTACTTATATCAAAAACAATTTATAAAATAGAGCATTTCTTTTAGCTTACTCTATTATAATCATTATAAACTAGTGTGCAAAAGAGAAACTACAATGGCATAACATTTTTTTTTTAAAGACAAGAAAATTCCCTTCAAAAAACTAAAAATCGTAAAAATCGTGCACATAGTTTTTTCACATAATTTCTCAAAAATTGTCCAATTTTTACCAAAAATCCAATTATTTGAAAAAAAAACTTGCACATTCGCAGCGCCTCAAGTAACCTCAAGGCAAAGAATCTAGAGTACAAAGAAGTGCCACGCTCATACAAACGAAATACTCACTTTATTTTGCTGGTGGAATTAATATAAATCCACCCAACCTCATGCAACAATGTTCGATCGAGTCACAACTGGTATGATGTTCAGTTTAAACTCATTGCAACCCACAATTGTTTTTATACGCCTGTTTCTTTTGCCTTTCTTGTTTTTATTTGTCTATTTTATTAATATACATTGATTAGTAGCGAAGTGAATGGTAAAGAAATCCCTGAAACAATTTTTCCATGTACTTTGTTGCTTTATCTTCTTGTACTGGAAAGGCCCATATCATAGGAGTAAAGAGTAATATACATAATATATTATATTTTTATTGCAAAAAATGATGCACTACAAAAACTATTATGTATGTACAAATGTGATATTGGAGACATTAAGTCTGCAGTACATAAATATGTATGTTTTTATTGCACATTTGTGCATATATTTTACCTCAAATGGAACTACTTCTTAATAGTTTGAAATTTTGGTAACTTTTTGTAATTATTTTAAAAAATATTTGCAAGATTCATATAAAACTGTTTGAAAAGTATTTTAGAGAAAATAAAAATATTAGAAATGTAAGAAAAATTATAATGAAAATATGTGTAGAAATCACTAAAACCACTAATAATGCCTCCTGGTTTGAGGAAACGCATGAATGCTATTTACACCGGATTGAAATGTTAAAATTGGTGATTACGATATTGCTTCCGAAACATTGCACATGGACAACATTTAAAAATAAAGCTTCATAGAATGGAAAAAATCAGATTTGAGAAATAAATAAATTTGTAATATGTTTTTACACTACAATTCATAACAATATCAAACAGGTAATTTTGTTTCATATGCTATTAAATTTAAAAACTTATCAAATGTACACAATTTTGACTTCGTCACTGAAATGCTATTTGATCGCTTGAACATTTTACAGCGAACCAACATACAAACATGTATATAATGTAATACAGAGGGTTGCATGTATGATTGAATACGTATGCAGTCGGGCTTTTGTCAGCCTTACTTGACTCACATATAGGTTTGAACTGAACATCATACCAGTTGTGACTCGATCGAACATTGTTGCATGAGGTTGGGTGGATTTATTATAAATCCACCAGCAAAATAAAGTGGGTATTTCGTTTGTATGAGCGTGGCACTTCTTTGTACTCTAGATTCTTTGCTCAAGGTATAGTTACTGCTGTTTCATTATATATAACCTTATAGTTGCTTTATAGCATTGACAGACGAGCGCACTAAACTATCATTAAGCAGCCTTAAATGATCATTTTGAAAATACCCTGACAGACGGTATAAATTATCATAAAGAAGATGCTGTAAGGAAAATCTCATCCTCTTCCGTCCATGCGTGGTGGTTGAGTTTCTTAATTTCAGTCATCTGAATTAAAAGAAATATAAAATATATAAAAAAATATAAAATATATAAAAATATAACGAGTACTTACATTTAGGGCCATGTTATGCAGAGTGCCTCGGGCACGGCATGAGTGCAATTGTTATTCTTTTCAATGCAAATTTTAAATTTGAGAATGAGAAAAAATTCAGTATAGCCGTTCAAGCTCCGGCATGAGAGCCGGCGTATTTGTGCCCCGGCACTAAGGCAAAACAGTGCTGTGTAGTAATAAAATTTAGAATTTGCGCCTTTTAGAAGCAAATTACTACAACTTTAATACATTTTGGAGAAAACATGGCAGTAAGCAACATTGCCTTTTTTTATAAATCGCTAATAATATAATTATTATACTTTCCAGTTTCAAAGAAAGACGTAAATACTTTTAATTACTGTTAACAATTATTGTCAGATAATGTAATAATAAATTAACATTATTACAGCCTCTATGAGTTTTTTCATGCTAGTTATTTTTGGTGGCAAATTGAAAGTGAGCATATCTAAATTTCCTTTTAAATTTAGGCACAACCAAAAGGTATCAAAACATTGTAAAAATACGAAATTGGCAATACTGATGTGACACTTTGCATAACATGCATTTTCGGCATAGCCCGAAAGAGCGTAATTTGCCGTGCCCGAGACACTCTGCATAACATGGCCCTTACCAATGTTTCCAAATTTGTTTTGTTTACATTTTGACAATCAAATAGCTTGAAATTTGTTCCATTTTTTATTTCGTTTCACTTGCATATGCAGCATTACCATTTCTAAAAACCTAAATGATGAATAAATTGGGTTAAATTCGATCATTTAAAAACCATAAATAATCATTTAAAACTGCTAAATGAGCAAATAAATTATAATTTAGCCCCTAAATGATAATTTAGCTCCCGTTTGTCAATGCTATTACTATATAATAACAAATAAAATGAAACAATGCACTTTTTGAAAAACACGTGTTTTGGTTTTACGTGTTTATTTCTCAATCAACACAACAATAATGGTCACAAAAACACAAAAACGTTAAGAATGTTGTTCTTTGTTGTCAATTTCATAAACTACCGACTGTTGGCATTTTAGCAACAGATTGCCATGCCAACGCAATAAATTATAAATGACACTCACAGCCACTTCATTCCCCCCCAAGTGACCTAATGCAACTACTTTGGAACGATACCTTCTTCAAGCTTGAGAACGTTTTCTTAGATCGGTTTATGCCTGAATTTGAAGTATTTACTTCAAATGCTGATTTTAGTCTCTCTATTGATATTGACTTTTGTTCACCATTGACATCGATTTTAAGTACTCTGTCATTCATTCTTTCCTTAACTGTGTGTGGCCCGGAATACGGTGGTTCGAGTGGTTTTTTAACGCCATCAAGTCTTAAAATTATGTGTGAGCATTTGTGTAAATATTTAAACATTAAAATTCATTAAGGTTGAGCTTGCAGATACCCTCATTCGGCTTGTCACCAAGCTAAAATACCTTGGTATTGTGCTATCCTCCCTGCCCATGTTAACTATGCTATCCGCAATTTGCGGTTTAAGCATACTAAATTAAAAATGCTCTTCGTTGGCTTTCCTTATTTGGTCTGCAATCTATTCCGTCCAGATAGAAAGAATCCGTTTTTTTGGAGCCTAAGCTCCTTCGCGATTGCCCCAATTACAAACGTAAGCCTAACGAGAAGCTCTTTTCCAATTTCGTCCTTCTAGGCTCAGCCAAAATTACTAGCATTGACGAGT
Source organism: Teleopsis dalmanni (assembly GCF_002237135.1). Lineage (NCBI taxonomy): Eukaryota > Metazoa > Arthropoda > Insecta > Diptera > Diopsidae > Teleopsis > Teleopsis dalmanni. The sequence continues at coordinate 93,669,580 of NC_051846.1, read as the reverse complement.
ACCTCCTCTCACTTGCTCGAAGGTATCACACGTGGCTGCTCAACCTCCTGCCTGACACCTCAACCCCTAGCACCTTCCCTGCGAACCTTCCCTGAATCTCGATGAGTGGAACTCTGATTCCTCTATCATCCCTCTTTTCAACAGTGGCTCTCGTCCTCTTCACTAATATCCAATTGCCCTACTTTACGCTCACGATTTCTGGCTTAGATGAACCTAGTCCGCTAGGTTTCAAGCCTCTTGCTCAAATCTCGCCCTCTGGACTACTATAATGAGGTTACATTTGCTGCACGCGGCTGCAATCTTCGGTATTCATTCCTTAGAGGTGGTTTTAGTGGGTTCAAGTCTGAAACTGTGGCTTTCGATGCTTTCCACCTACTGCAAAACTGTGCGTGTATTTGTTGTTGTGTATAGCACTCTCGCGCAATCTGCATTTCGTGACTTTGCAAGACAGAATGAATACCCCTATTTTGCTTAGGCAAAACTATAAAGAAAAAACTCTAATATAAGAACAAATGCATACATAGCTCCAAGTTCATGCATACCAAGGGAGCCAAACACGAAGTAAAGCTTTTTGTCGTTAATTTGAAAGATTGTTTGTTTTTGTGATTTTTTTGCTTAAAATATTTGATTGGCTTCGGGTATATGTAAGGCCCAAATTCTTTCAATTTTTTTAAATTTCATTTGTGATAAAATTTAATACTGACCTCATTAAAACATATGCCTATTACATGGTGAGTAAGCACTAACAGTAGCACAATCGTGATTGTTTTTTGTGTAAATCCTATTAATATGATTGGTAGTGAGGACATTGATGCGCATTACAGGCGCAATGATATGATGAGGTATATTATAAAACACCATGTTGTTGTTTTTTTTTTAACAGTAAGTGGAAGCATCGAAAGCCACCGTGTGAGACTTGAACCCACTAAACCACCTCTTAGGAATGAATGGAGAAGATATCCACAACATAGTGGTATTTATACCAAAAAATGGTAATAGACCAAGTGATGACGCTAAATCGTATAGACCGATTAGTCTCTCATCCTTCCTCCTGAAAACTATGGAAAGACTCATAGATATCTATATTCGTACAGAATTGTCTAAAAGTCAACCTCTTCACAAAACTCAATTCGCTTATTCCAAAGGGAATCTACCGAATTGGCCTTACATAATTTGGTCAGAAAAATTGAAAAGGCCCACAAAAACAAAGAAATTGCACTTTGTGCATTTCTGGATATTGAAGGAGCGTTCGACAATACGAGTTATGGCTTGATCTCGAATGCCTTAACTAACAGAAATGTTGATTTTAATGTTATTTCCTGGATTTAGGCTGTAGCTGTTCATATTCTAAATAATCACAGTAAACTGGATTATTATTTAAGTATATTGACAACATTAAAACTTGTAAAATAGAAAAAAGAAAATTTTATTCGAAGAAGAATTTTCAGTTTTCTGATAAAGAAAATAAGTAGACTCAATAAATCATTTTGAAATTTAAATATAGTCTCTGTATTTCAATTACGTTAACGTACAGAAACCCGCTATATATTGGTGACCCCGACGTGATTTGAAAACGCAACACAAGCATGCCGGTGACACATTCAGATGATTAATCTGGATTCAGGTCATCACAATAAATTTTTCTGTGAATTAAGCAGCACAACTTACACCCACTTTGATACGGCGCGGCCGCCAACGAGGCATGAGGCCAGCCTACAGATCAAAGTTAATTTCTCAAGCTGACGACTTCATCAAATCTCATCAACGCTCTCCACTCTCAATCACTTTGACACGGCGCGGCCGCCAACGAGGCATACGGCCAGCCTGCACGTCAAAGTTTTTTAAATCCTGCCAGCAAACGACTGATGAAGAAGTTAAAAAGCTTCTCAACGGAGACTCCAGCTTGCAAATCAAGTCCTTTACCTTACCAAACTCTGATGTATCAGTGTATTGTGACATTTCTACCGGGAACGTTCGTCCGGTCTTGACGAAGCATTTTCGCAAAATCGCTTTTGACTCGATCCACAACCTTTGTCACTCAAATGGTAAAAGAACTCACAAATTATTAGCAGAAAAGTTCATTTGGCCTAATATGAAGAAAGATTGTGCTATTTGGGCCAAATCCTGCATTGCTTGTCAAAAAAGCAAAATTCACCGTCACAACAAGGTACCTATTCAGCAGTATCTACCTGCTTCGTCTCGTTTCGCCCACGTCAACATGGACATTGTCGGACCACTACCATGCTGTAAAGGTTTTCGTTACTGTTTGACAATGATCGATCGTTTCTCACGCTGGTCCGAGGTTTGTCCATTGCAGGATATTTCTGCTGAAAATGTAGCTTTCGCATTCTATTCCACCTGGATTGCAAGATTTGGCGTTCCATTACGTGTAACCACAGATCAGGGACGACAATTTGAATGCTATTTGTTTAAAGAGCTGTCTAAGCTTCTTGGTATTCAGCACTTACGTACCACAGCTTATCACCCTGCTTCTAATGGAATTATTGAAAGATTTCACAGATCTTTGAAAGCAGCCATTAAGTGTTATCAAAATGACAACTGGGTTGAAATATTACCTCTCATCCTTCTAGGATTTAGAGTTGTAGTGAAAGAAGATATTAACGCATGTCATTCACAACTGGTTTATGGCGTTGGCTTACGTTTACCTGGGGAATTCATTTCGGAAGTTAATCGCGACGTCTCAAACCCTCAGGCAGAATTTGTAGCTAAACTAAAAAGATTTATGAACGACTTAAGACCTACTCAAACTGCTCATCATTCTAGTGGAAAGGTTTTTATTGAAAAAGATCTTTATTCCTCGGATCAGGTTTTCGTCAGAAATTCCATGATTTGTAAACCATTGCAGGCTCCATACGAAGGTCCATTCACTGTTCTTAAGCGTTTCGATAAATATTTTGTCGTGGATGTTAAGGGAAGGAAAGTGAATATCTCGGTGGATCGCCTCAAAGCAGCCTTCAGTGAACAATATTTTAAGGAACAAGAAGTTAAGCCTTTAGTCACTGACAAGAACGATCATAAGATATACACTTCGCGTTATGGTCGCAAGGTTTTTTTTCGGAAGGGGGAATAATGTAGCTGTTCATATTCTAAATAATCACAGTAAACTGAATTATTATTTAAGTATATTGACAACATTAAAACTTGTAAAATAGAAAAAAGAAAATTTTATTCGAAGAAGAATTTTCAGTTTTCTGATAAAGAAAATAAGTAGACTCAATAAATCATTTTGAAATTTAAATATAGTCTCTGTATTTCAATTACGTTAACGTACAGAAACCCGCTATAAGGCGATGCTTCAAAACAGAAAAATTACATCAACCTTAGGTAGAACATCTGTAGCTGTTGAGGCCGCAAAAGGTTGCCCACAGGGTGGAGTACTGTCTCCTTTGCTCTGGTCAGTGGTTGTTGATGAACTTTTAATCTTATTGGAGAATATTGTGACGCCATTGGGTATGCAGACAATCTAGTCATAATAGTATCTTGAAAGCATGGTAGCAGTCTATCAGAGATTTTGGTAGGACACCTTCGACGCATTTTAACGTGGTGCGAAGGTGAGGGTCTCTCCATAAATCCGGTTAAAACTGTTGTTGTGCCTTTCACACTCAAACGTATACTAGACATAGGTCCCGTACGTTTAGGAAACACTATTATTTCTCTCTCCAGTGAAACAAAGTACCTAGGTGTTGTCCTAGATGGTAAACTCACTTGGAGTTCACACTTAAATACAGTATATAACAAAGCATTAAGGGCTTTATGGACAACACGGTCCTGTATAGGTAAAACTTGGGGCCTAAATCCAAAGATTATATTTTGGATATATCAGGCAGTAGTACGTCCTATCATGACATATGGTTGCCTGGTTTGGTGGCAAAAGGTCACACAAGCTGGATCTATTGCTGTTTGCACGAAGCTCCAGAGATTAGCGTGTCTCTTAATGACTGGTGCTATGAGGGCAAGTTCAATTGCAGCACTTGAGGCTATATTTGGATTGACACCTCTACACACACACATTCAATCTACGGCTGCGCTTAGTGCGCTCCGACTAAAACTCTACATGAACAAGGGTTGTCTTGACTATGGTCATACAACAATATTAAAAACATTTGGAGCACATAAAATTCCTCAATGCGATGGAGACTATACAACAGAACTCCATCGTTTTGGCAAAAAATTTGAGGTACACCTACCATCACGTTCATCGTGGGAGAATGGAGGCCCATAGGTTGACCCAACCCATAGGTTGGTTTGGTACACAGATGGATCAAAGATGGATGAAGGCACCGGCACTGGTGTATATGGACCCACCACCAGCATTTCGGAGGCAATGGACACATGGCCGAGTGTCTTCCAAGCTGAAATCCACGCAATCAACTTATGCGTAAGATCCAATTTAATCAAAAAATCTTCTGGCTCGAAAATTAATATTTACTCTGACAGCCAGGCTGCTCTTAAAGCTCTTTCTTCTTGGACTTTCAAATCAAAACAGGTCCTTGAGTGTTACGAGCTTCTGCAATCACTTGCAGCTCGGAATAAGGTAAGCCTTTACTGGGTTCCGGGCTACAGAGGAGTTTTGGGAAATGAAAAAGCTGATGAGCTAGCCAGAACTGCATCAAAAACTGCTTTTATAGGCCCTCAACCCTTTTGTGGAATAAACTGGGCCAGTACAAAACAGATTATTAAGAAAATGGAAAATCATATGCGGCTGGAGTACTGGGTAAACTTTCCAGGACTCAGACAAAACAAAACACTGATAACACTGTACTCCTACAAAGACATTCTTAAATTCTCAAAATGTAATTTAAGGTTGATAACAGGTTTCATTACAGGTCATTATGGTCTGAAATATCACCTTCATAAACTACAATTATCTGCTAACTCGGAATGCAGATTATGCCTCGAAGATGAGGAAACGACCATGCACATTCTTTGTGACTGTCCAGCTTTAATAACGCACAGAAGAAATCTGTTTCATAAAGAATTTCTGTCACCAGAACAGATTAAGAACTCTTCTCTTGATTTAGTTCTAGACTTTATTCATAAAGCTTTAAGGGGCTTTGTTTGTCAATAGTGAAAATGGTACAATAGGTCTCTTCTGGCCGCAATACCGGCTGTTGGGCAATTTTTACGTCTTCTTTTTAATAATAATAATCTACAGCATTGTGAAAACTTCATTTCAGAAATCAGAAAAGAGGGAAGAATAAATAGAATTAGTACCTACCGGCGGTGAGGTTAACGATAAACTTTGTGACTGGGATCACAAAAGCCGCGGTTACATAGGGGAATGGAGTGGATGTTACGGTCCCACTAATCGAGGTAGTGGGACAGGCTTTGAGGAGGTTTAAAGCGCAAGGCTAGAACAAGATCTTCAGGGAGGGTAATAAAAATAGAGTCGTCAGGGGGGAGGTCATGGAGCCAGGTGAAATACCTGTGGGCGAGTGTCAAAAGGTACTCGTCAATGCGAGTGGTCTTGGCTTTGTCGTAATGGACAAAGATGGAGAAGTGTTTACCATCAGTCTTGCGCTTATAGTTGGTGCAATCCTGAAAAAGGTTCCGCTCAAATAGGCAGATTCTTTCCATTTGGGCCGAGTAGGTTGCAGACCAAATGCGAAAGGCGTAGGTGGCGAATAAGTTGCTTATAATAGAGCAGCTTAACTTTGCAGCTAAGCTGGTTGTGTCTTCTTAGTGCGTTTTTGAGTTGAATATGTCTGAACTGGACGTTACACATGGCGTAATCAACGTTGGGGATAAAATTATATTGCGAGGAAAAAATAATGTCAATATATTTCAGCTTGGGAACTAGCTGGATGGAAGTATTGTTGAGTCTGAGCTCGATGTCGGAGATATCAAAATCTCTGGTGCGATCACGCTGCTGGTCTAGAAAGGTTATAGCAGAGATCTGGGGTTAAGACTATTTTTTCATCTAGTGTAGTAGTCAAAAAGAGAAACAAGGTGGTCATTAGACTCGTCGGAAATGCGGCGGTGGTTACACGACCGCATGAAGCCTAGACAGTCGACGGTGATACACACCATGTTGTTTACTAATTAATTACGTTTTATATACTAAGTTTTTATTTATTATTTATCTATATACATAAAAGAAAGTCGTGTTAGTTAGACCACTTATAACTCAAGAACGGCTGGACCGATTTTAATTAACTTTGATTTGTTGGAATCGTCTGCGCTCCGAATAGCAGAATACATTATAAAATATTGGAAAAATCCATTAGTTTTAGCAAAAATAATAAATTTGTAAATGCTGTTTCAAACTGTTGACAGTTCGACAGTTTGAGTGATATTGATTTATGTTTAAATTTTTTTTTCAAATATTTCAAAATTAATATTTTTAAAATTAATATGACTGATGCTAATACCCCACCTCCCGGTGGTGGAAATAAAGAAAAAATGATCAAACTTGAACAGGAAAATACAGAACTTCAGAATAAAATTAAAAAGCTTGAAAATTTATATTCATTATTATCCAATGAGTTAACTGCACTGAGAAGTGAAAACGAAAAATTAAAATCTTTTAAAAACGTACCAGAAATTGCAAAATATGAAACCGATGAGGAAGAACTTGCCAGAGAGACAGACTGGATCTTAAAAAAGAAAAGACCAACTAAGAAACGTAAGGCCGAATCCTCTCCTGAAGTAACTAGTCAAAGTAGACCTAGTGTTGAAACAAATACTTGCCACAAAGGACAAGCTGCCCCTAATAAAATTGCTCGACCTCCTCCTATTTTTATCAATGGCATAAATGATTTTAAAAAATTACATGCCCAACTTATTGCAACTATAAAAAAACAGTTTTTTGTGAGACTTATAAATAATGGTTCATATAGAGTATCAATTTTTGACTCTTTTGACTATAGATCTGTTACAAAACTATTAAGTCACGAAAATATCTCCTGGTTCAGCTACGAAGACAAGCAAACTAGTCCAATAAAAGTTATAGTAAAAAATCTTCACCATTCGTGTGATCAAGAATCGATTATAAATGACTTAAACAACCAAGGTTTAAAAGCAATCGGTGTGATAAACAAACTCAAATGGAAGACTAAAGAACCGCTTGATATGTTTCTTTTGTCATTTGACTCAACCGAAGATGTGAAGAAAATCTATGAGATAAAAAGTATTCTTAACACAATTGAAAAGATTGAACCCATCAAACCGTCAAACTTAATTCCTCAATGCAAAAAATGTCAATCGTTCGGTCACACAAAAAATTTCTGTGGAAAACCTCCACGTTGTGTTAAATGCGCCGGCAAACATTTAACTTCGGAGTGCCAAAAGACAGTGTCCGATAAGCCTAAATGCTGCAACTGTGGCGAACCGCATCCAGCGAACTATCGTGGTTGTATAGTCGCTAAAGAATTACAAAAAATAAAATTAAAAAACAAAGCTGACAAAACTAAGGCTGACGAAAATAATCAAGTTGCTGTAACAAAAAGTAAATCCAAAATTACTGGACCTACTAGTGTTAGAACAGTCACTTACGCCCAAACTGTAAAGGGACCCATTCAAAGTACTGAGTCACAAGGCAACAACGCGTTGTCAATTATCTTAACAAAACTTAATCTACAAGAAGAGGTATTTAAAACGCTCGAACAACGTCTAAGCGTGCTAGAGCACAATATGCAATTTTTAGATTATGACTAATCGTTTGAAACTATTCTTATGGAATGCGAATGGCTTAACAAAACATAAAAATGAACTCGAAGTCGTATTAAATAGCGAAAACATTGATATTGGTTTAATCGCTGAAACTCATTTTACTAAGCAATCGCACATAACGTTTAAAAACTATATTCTATACCATACCATACATCCTAATAATTGCGCTAGGGGTGGCAGCGCTGTCATAATTAGAAACTCGATAAAACATCACTTACTAGAACAATATAGCACAATCGAATTTCAAGCTACTTCTGTTTCCGTGGAAACCTTTAATCAGCCGCTGGTCGTAACTGCATTATATAGTCCTCCCAGGCATCAGTTGAAGTGCGCAGACTACTTATCTCTTTTTAACCGGTTTCAAGGCCGTTTTATAATTGGAGGAGACTTCAATGCAAAAAATACGTTTTGGGGCTCAAGACTTACTACAACGAAAGGAAGAGAAATGTACAAAGCCATGCAACTCGCAGCTTGCAATTCAATTTCAACTGGTAAACCAACGTACTGGCCGTCGGATACTAGCAAAGTTCCAGACCTAATCAACTTCTTTGTCTACAAAAATATTCCAGCATCTCACCTAACCATCTCAGAAGGCTTCGACTTTAGCTCTGACCACTCACCAGTGCTGCTGATAGTTTCACAAAATCCAACAATAAACCAGAACACACCCAAGTTAGCAAATAAATTTATCGACTGGAAATATTTTCAGCTTCAGCTTGTACATTTGCACAAGTTTGATCATATTGTTAACAGCGAGCAACTAGATGACGCAGTACTTCATTTCACTCAGCAATTGCAGATGGCAGCGTGGAACAGTACACCAACACCAAAACTACAAACTCTACATGGTAAAAAATACCCACCCTTCATCACAGAAAAGATTACGGAGAAGCGAAAATTGCGAAAACGTTGGCAAGCAACAAGATGTCCGTTAATTAAATCGCAACTAAACCGAGCAACTAAAAAGTTACGCACAGCCATCAAATCATACAAAAATAATACCTTTAATAGTTTTCTGATGGGCCTCACGGCAGACAAAAATAATGAATACTCTTTGTGGAAAGCTGCTAAATCATTTAACAGACCAATGCAGCAGTCTGCCCCAGTAAAAATAAACGAAACTCACTGGGCTAAAACAAATTCTCAAAAGGCGAACCTGTTTGCTGAACACCTAGAGAAAACTTTCGGTCCAAATGAAGGCCAAGATGTTATTGGGTCAAGTACAAATTGGTCCGAAGGCGACACTGCAATTGTTCCAGTCACTACGAAAGAAGTGAGAAAACAAATTTTAAAAATGAAACTCAAAAAATCTCCTGGTTTTGACTTAATAACGGCTGAAGTTCTTCGGAACTTACCCAATAACTGCATCATCTACCTATGCGATTTAATTAATTCGTGCCTCCGTTTGAAACATGTACCCATTTTTTGAAAATTCGCTGAGGTAATTATGATACCCAAACCAGGGAAGTCTCCCAATGATGTATCCTCATATAGGCCAATATCTCTATTGCCAACCTTATCGAAGCTTTTTGAAAAACTACTACTAGCACGTTTATCACCAATAATCGAGAGAAGACGCTTAATTCCGGATCATCAACTCGGCTTCAGAAAAAACCACTCAACCATCGACCAAATACATGTAGTCGTAAATGCCATTGAATCGGCGATGCAAGAGAAGAAAGTGTGTTGTGCCATGTTCTTAGATGTATCACAAACCTTCGATAAGGTTTGGCATGAAAAATTACTCCATAAACTTAAATCATTATTGCCTATACAATACTGTAAGCTGCTATCATCGTATCTAAACGACAGGTACTTCAGTGTTAAATATGAAGATGCACATTCAGATTAGCGCAGGCGTCCCGCAGGGGAGCATTCTTGGGCCCATTCTATATCTCCTGTATACACATGACTTACCCTCTGCAAACCAACTAGTTACAGCAACATTTGCAGACGATACTGCGGTTCTAGCAATCGAAAACAATATAGAAGACGCGACGGCTAATCTGCAACACACAGTCAATCAAATTGCTTCATGGGCAAAAAAATGGAGAATCAAGGTAAATAAGGAAAAATCAGTACATATAGTCTTCTCATTGAGAAATTATAACCATATTCCAATTCATATCGATGCCACAAAAATTCCACACGCCAACGAAGCCAAATATCTGGGCATTACGCTTGACGCCAAGCTGCGCTGGAAAGCGTATGTTAAGAAAAAACGAGAAGAGCTTGACCTAAAACTAAACAAATTTTACCACCTCATAGGCAGGCGCTCTAAACTGGCAATCCACAACAAAATAATGGTCTACAATCAAATACTAAAGCCGGCTTGGAGTTATGGCATACAATTCTGGGGTTGTGCCAGCAAGAAATACATTGCAACTATCCAGCGCTTTCAAAATAAAGTATTACGATACATCGTAAATGCTCCATATTACATTAGAAACAGTGATCTCCACCGTGACCTTGACATACCAACAGTCGACGTCGTGTGCCATTGCTCACAAACAGCGATTGAAAACACATGTCAACGTTACAGCATCCAGTCTTCTCCAGGTGGTTGCGATATCTAGACGGCTAAAAAGGAAAACAGTGGCAGACTTAATGGACAGCGAGTAGCAAAATAGCTTCATTTTTTTTTACATTAAATATTAAAATCAAATTGCTTATTAGTACCTTTTTTTTTTGTTATTTGTACTAGGTGCAATATTAAAACGATTTTTGTCTTTATTTGAAGAATCGTTAATAAAAAAAAAAAAAAAAAAAAAATATTTCAAATATTTGAAATTTCAAATATAATAAATTCAAATATAAGAAATAAATACTGTCATCAATATATGAGCTGAAAGTATTGATATGTTTGTTTTGTGCGAGTGCCAGATTCACCATCATATTGAATCATTGCAACCTGTTGAAGATGCACAACATAAATTTTTGTAAATATACTTCATTGGCAATATGATGGAACAACTTGAACGGCGTCAAGAGATCAACACAGCAATGAAAATAGCAATTCTTCAAGATCTGCAGCAACTACTTCATGAACATCATGCATTGGTCAGGATGTTCAAGACTGCGTTGGAGCGCATGCCACATGATAACTACAAAGTTGTGATCAGAGCGGATAAACGACCAGCAGAAACACATGAACGCAAACTTAACGCTCCAACAATACATGAAGTTGCAATCCTGATCGTTGGAGAAAACTTGAACACACGCGATATTGTGCTTACACGTCGGGATACTGGGCAACTGCAACAAGTATATGAAACACACCATTCATATGACACGTTGCAATACCCACTGATGTTTTGGCAAGAAGATGATGGATATCACTCAATATATAAATGATAAACCCATTGAATGGTGGATATCAACATCATAGTTTTCAATTCAGAATACAGACGTGAGTCTTACTTCTAAGATACTAATTTTACTGTTTTTAAATCAGGTGAGGAAACTACCAAGAAAATTAGTTCGTGTAATCCAAAATGGAAAGAAATTGTTCAAATGCTGGTTCCTGGATAGACATCAAGTGATCGGCACGACAACACTGCACGTGTATTCAAGCACAAAATTCGATCGCTGATGAATCTAAAATATAATATAACATTCATTGACTGTTACGCGGTACGAAGTTCGCGGGGTCACCTAGTAAGAAATAAATATAATATGGACAATTATTATTTGTCCATTTTTATTAAACATTTCATTAAATCCTAAAATATAGAATCATTTACTGAATCTTATTACTTTAATTAAATAAAACGGATTTATTTTCTGAGTTTAATTTTATAATATAAAACACAATTAACTAAATTTAATTACATAACAATTATAATTATCTTATATATAAAAATGAATCGAAAAATGTGTTGGTAAGCGCATAACTCAACAACGCCTGGAGCAATTTGATCAATTCTTTTTTTTTGAATGTTCGTTGAAGTCCAAGGATGGTTTTTACGGCGAGAAAAAAATCGATTTATTGCTATTCAATAAAGTTCTAATCTTCTTTCTTATATAGTAGTAGTAGTAGCAGTAGTAGCTTTATTTTTTTTACTTCATTTTAAAGTTATTATATTACATCGAAATTATATAATAATTATAATATATATAATTATAATAAATATACATAAAGCTTACAGCTATGGCATTTTAGCCGTCTGCCGGAAGTTTAGATTAATCTAATAGCTAATTAACTAATAACTAATTAATCTAATTTTTATAAATATTAAATAGATAGAATATTCTTACTTATGAACTCAATACAACATAAATATTAAATTAAATTACTATAACAAAAATAATAGATTTTATATAAGTTAATTTAAAAATCTTTATTAATAATATTTTGCCTATATTTAAATGTAGTTTTAATAAACGCCGTTAACAATCTCCAGTTGGTGCCATTCAGTAACCGTATGGTTTCATGGACATCGAGTGCGGGTTTACCGAAGTACAGCAATCTATGTTCTTTAAAAATTGGGTATTCGCCTACTAAGTGTATAACATCGCCTTTCAATTTAAGGTTGCATATCGTACACAGCGTGTCTAGACTTTCGTGTGGCACGTAGCACAATCGTAGGAGATCGCCACGGGTTTTGAAGATTTCCCGTATTGTTTCTAAGTCATATTGCTCGTGAAAGTAATTATTGGCACCTAGATCATAATTCAACTTACTATATGCATCTCTCGATATACTGTTTCTTGCCGTTTCTACAAAATTTCTACGTTCTTCAATACTTAGTTTCGTTATTATATTTTTTTGCCACATTTTCCAGTTTTCATTAATACTCAAATCATTAGTTATATTTAACTCGAATGCCAGATTTGACAATTTTTCAAAAAATAATGTTTTTTCATTTATTAGGTACTGCGCTAATGTTTTTTGAATTCTATTGCCTGGCAAATTCCTAACACAATTGATGTAATCAAAATGCAATTTTAATGTTTGGGTCGGTAAACCAGCGTCGGTAGACCAGTTTCTAAATGCACCATATAATTTGGGGTATTTTTCGGCAAACGAAACGTTCTCTTTATATAAAATGTCTGCAATTTTTCTACTGCGTCATATTTATCAACACCCCAGATTTGCGCTGCATAATTTAGAACTGACTTAACTGTGGCTTAAAAAACTTTGTATTTTACGGGCAGTGACACTTTCGGATTTCCTAAGACATTTTTCCAGGTACAATTAATAGCCAATTTAGCTTCCTTTAACTTCTCGTTCAAGTGGTTATCGAATTTTGCGTTACATTTCATATTTATTCCTAGATATTTATAATTATTAACCACTTCTAATTGATCATCGTTAAGGTACCATTTTTCATCATTTCTCAATCTTCTAGCATGTTTCTTAAATATCATCACTTTTGATTTGTCTGTATTTATAGATAGTCCCCATAAGTTGCAATATCTATTTAATTCATCTATCATATTTTGTAACATTATTGGAGAATCTGCAAACAACACAATATCATCAGCATATAATAGTACTTTTAGGCACATGTTGGCAATCGTAACACCACAAAAAAGAAAATTACTTAAGTCATCAACGACCATGCAAACAATATAGGGCTTAAGACATAACCTTGTTTCACTCCGGTACAAGTTTGGAACCATCTCGCAGTACATCTTCTGTCCCATACTGTTGACTCATTGTTGCAGTATAGACTTTGCAGTATTTTCAAAATTTTTGTTGAAAGACCCAGCTGGCTAAGTTTGTAAAATAGTACGTTTCTTTGTATTGTATCAAAAGCAGCTTTAAGATCTACGTAAAAAACATATAACTTCTTGCTTTTTGCAATAAACTCTTGCGCTACACTAGTGATGACGAAAATATTATCTACCGTGGAATCACCTTTTCGAAATCAAGATTGAAATTCGCTTAATATGTTGTTTTGATCAACCCAATTTTTAATTCTATTATACAGGAGTGTTGTAAATCTTTAGCTGATGTAACACTTCGTTCAATAATGTGTGTGACTAACTAATTAAAACACATTTTTTTGCCAAAATTCGTTTTTATTCATCAACATAGTCCCCTTTTAGGGAGATACAATCATTCCAACGCTTTTGCAATCTTTCGATACCGCATTTGTAAAACGATTTTTCTTTGCCTTTAAAATTGGCGTTAGTTTCGGCGATTACTTCATCATTTGAGCCAAATCTCTTACCACGGAGCATCTTTTTGAGGTCTGCGAAGAGCCAGTAGTCGCTGGGGGCCAGATCTGGAGAATACGGTGGGTGCGACAGTAATTCGATCAATTTTGCCATCGTTTTCATCGACTTGTGACACGGTGCATTGTCTTGGTGGAACAAAACTGTTTTCTTCGCCACATGAGGCCGTTTCTTTGCGATTTCGTCTTTCAAACGCTCCAATTACGCTATATAATAGCCGCTGTTGATGGTCTTCCCCTTCTGGAGATAGTCGATGAATATTATTCCATGCGCATCCCAGAATACAGACGCCATAACCTTGCCAGCCAACTGCTGCGTCTTTGGTCGCTTTGGGCGGCTTTCACCGGCTGCATGCCACTCAGCAGACTGCCGATTTGACTCTGAAATGAAATGGTGGATCCATGTTTCATCCATCGTGATGTACCGACGCAAAAACTCCGACTTATTGCGCGTAAACATGTCCAAACAGCTCTTTGAATCATGGATTCGTTGTTGTTTTTGCTCCGGTGTGAGCAAACGCGGCACCCATTTGGAAAACACCTTTTTCATAATCAAATGTTCATGTATTATGGTGTGTACACTGCCTGCTGATATCTGTAGAATGTCAGCAATCTCCCTCACTTTCACTTTACGGTCGGATATAATGATTTTCAGTGTTTTTTCAACGTTTTCCGGAATAACAGGGTCATTTGGCCGTCCAGTAGATGGAATGTCATCGGTGTCTGTACGACCACATTTGAATTCGACATACCAATAACAAATGCTTCTTTTTGATGGAGCAGAGTCCGAATAATGTTTTTGAAGCCATTCCTGGCATTGAATAGTATTTTTTTTCATTAAAACACAATGATAAATCAGCACACTGAATTGCTTTGAATTCATTTTGTTTTGAAAACTCAAAAGTAGCGTCACTTAAAGCACTGTAACTTGTAAACAAATGGTCGGATTAACGTATGATTTTGACAGTAAGCCTAAAAAGGTTGCCACTTTAGAAAAAAGTATTTATTTAGTATTAGTGCCGCCATCTATGTGTCTGTCACACACATTATTTATGTTATGGGTTTTTTGTAACTATCAGGTGGGACTGCATTTTCAAATATATATAATATATATACAACATAAATTTCTTTCTTATATATAAAAATGAATCTCAAAATGTGTTTGTAAGCGCATAACTCAACACCTGGACCAATTTGGTCAATTCTTTTTTTTAAATGTTCGTTAAAGTCCAAGGATGGTTTTTACGACGAGAAAAAAGTAGAATTATTGCTATTCAATAACATTCATATTACATTACAAACACTCACTGTTGTCTAAGCAACATCATCAGTATTTCAAATTTCAAGTATAATAATTAAATGCTGTCATTAATATATGAGCTGTAAATAATTTAAATACATACTAGTATTTTACTGACTTTTCTTTTTATATCGTGTTTTGTACAAATTGTTTAATTACCTATGGGCACTAATTATTGCATGTGACACAATTTATATTCGTATGCCTCCTAACGAAGTAATTTAGGTAGAAGAATCGGAAGTGCTGCAAACCAAACTAATTCCCGATCTAATCATACTGTACAAAAACGTGACGATCGAAATTAATTCGAAAGAATTAGGATATCGAGCTGCTTTCAGTTACGATGTGTCAATTGACTATAGTAACTATCAATGTGTTGTTATTGGATCAATGAACTCGGTTTGCTCACATTGTAAGGCATTGAAATACAAAAACGAACCAATGGATTGTGTTGCTCAAATGGCAAGGTGCGATCGAAAAAATCGAATTATTGCTAATTCCAAATTGGTCCAGGCGTTGTCGAGTTATGCGCTTGCCAACACATTTTTGATTTTATTTTTACATAACCATAACCAGAATAGATGAATTTGTGTGTGTTGTAATAAGTTGCTGATTATTGTAGGTATGTTTATTAAATCCCCATGACTTCCATTGCCGATCATTATCTCAACTATCCAACCGAGCCACCCACTTTTTATATATTTGTCACCTTTACGTTTCCACTGACCCTTTAGACTGTTTTCCAATCAGGTTTAAACCTTAAGTTCGCGTTTTAGTTTAAAACCCTCTGGCTGACATCCCAGTCGGTGTTTTTTAGTGGATCCCAAAAGGGTGGCCAAAGTTCTTGGAAGAGAAGATACTTTGGTCACCCGAGCTGAAGCCCACACACCAGGGTGACTTTTCTGTTCAGATTTTTTTGCCCCGACTATAAAATAGGTAGGAACAAAAAACTGCCACATTCCAAATCTTTTTGACAGAACAAAGTCTGTCGGGACCGCTAGTTTAATAAATAAAAATAAAATTAATTCAATTATTCTACAGCTGATTTATGATTTCATTCTAATATAACACAGCAATTGAATTTGTTTATAAACTTTCTTTCTTTGTCTTTAAATCAATTGGCTAATGAACACTGACTCTGAGCTTTAAATTTGGAAGGCCAGGAGTTTAGCCCTTGATACTTGCAGTCTCAAAAAATTGTTAACGAATAATTAAATATAAAAAATAATTCAAGATCACTGATGATGGCTAAATGTCAATACTCGAAGAAGCTTTATGGCTAGCTAAAATATTCAATTAAAAAATACATAAAAACTTTTGTTGTTTCAATTCAATACTGTTCGGAACCTTCTTGATAAATATTTGTAACATGTTTATTATTATTATAATTGTTTATTTTCTAAACTCATATTAAGTATAGTTAAATAATTAGAGTGTATAAAAAAATATACAGTTTTTATTATTATACTGTTTGCCAAACAGTTTCAAAACGAAAATATTAATAGTTAAAAATCGTTTAAATTAAAACTTTTTAATCTAAATTAAATAATTGAATGCCTGGTATGGAAATTATATTAGATGCGAAAAAGCACTTCACTTTTGTCCTGACAGACGGTATAAATTATCATTAAGAAGTTACTGTATGTTTTTTGTTATTGAAAAAACAAGAGATTTTTAAATTCAAAATGGATAAGAAAGAAAAATTAAAGAAACTTGCTTTAATTAAATATAAAATATATAAAAAAAAATATGAAATATATAAAAATATATCGAGTACTTATATTTACCAATGTTTCCAAATATGTTTTGTTTACATTTTGACAACCAAATAGCTTGAAATTTGTTCCATTTTTATTTCGTTTCACTTGCATATGCAGCATTACCATTTCTAAAAACCTAAATGATGAATAAATTGGGTTAAATTCGATCATTTAAAAACCATAAATAATCATTTAAAACTGCTAAATGAGCAAATAAATTATAATTTAGCCCTTTAATGATAATTTAGCTCCCGTCTGTCAATGCTATAAGAATATTCATATATAAAATTATAAAAATTTGCACTTTCTTTTAGAAATGGCGTTTTTTGACAGTGATGTGTAATTTCTGGTACCCACTATATTAACAGACAAGAACAGGTTTTAAAATTTTACAATAATGAAAAATTTTACAATTTTTTACCTTTTCTTTAACATTTTCAAATTAACTTGGGCTTACAACTGAAAAGCATACTAAATCACATATGTTTGTGGGTGTGACAGAGGACGCAAACGGTCATAATCTTCTTGGCCAGCAGTATCAAACAATGTATATGGTTCACCTCCAATCATAACGGTAACAGCGTAATTGTCAAATACCGTTGGTACATTGGTAGTGTATGATATAAGAAGACACGTTTTGTCGACTGCGTCATCACCTACAACAACGCATTTAATGGTTTGTATACTGTTTATTTGTCTGAAAAACAAATATTTGAATATATTAAAAACCAATAAATTACAAAATTAATTTACATAAAAAAAATTATGTATTTAATCTACATAGTACACTCTCCAAATAAAATTTTATCATTGTAAAACAAACTGATCTATATGTGTATTCATGACTGCACATCTATATATAATTACGCTAACAAAAACGTTTGTGTTCCCTTTTAAACTGTGTCGCCTTTGACTCTACACCAACAAAAAGCGATGTAATCAATACTATAAAGAATCTTAAACGTGGTAAGTCACCTGGAAACGATAACATCTATACTGAATTACTGCAGTGTGACATAGAACAAATAGCTACAATATGGCTTCCACTTATTCAAAAAATCTGGAACGAAGAAACCTTACCCAGTTTGTGGAATGAACGTATTCTAGTAAAAATCCCCAAAAAGGGAGACACTAAAAACTGCAATAACTATAGAGGCATAATTTTGCTTCCTATTCCAAGTAAGATACTGAGCCGTATTATTCTAACACGAATTTCAGAAGAAGTGAACAAAACGTTGAGTGATAATCAGTTCGGATTTCGGGAAAACCGCACATGCGTCGATTTAATCAACACAGTCCGCATTGTGTTCGAGCAATGTAACGAGTTTCAGACATCAGTATACGCAGCCTTTATTGACTTCAAAAAGGCGTTTGATAGTGTCAACAGAGGATTTCTTTGGAATATTTTAGAGAAACGACTAGTTCCACCTAAAATAATAAATGTTATCAAAGCAATGTACATGCGTATTCAAATGTCGAGTGTTGCACAACGGGTTGTTATCAAACACATTTGAAGTAGCCACAGGAGTAAGACAAGGGTGCATATTATCAGCACTTCTATTAATACTCGTGGTGGACAAAGTGATGCGAGCGTCCTTAAAAAACAATAGAGGTATCCTGGAACCCATTCATGCAACTGGAAGACGTGGAATACGCAGACGACGTCAGAGACCTACAAGAAAATATTGAAGCACTTAGGATAAATGCAGCAATTGCCGACCTAGAGATTAATTGCAACAAGATAAAAGTAATTGCTAGCGGATACAGCTCAAACTCTTCGCCAGTTAAAATAAAAGAAGAAGCTGTGGAATGCGTGGATAAATTTAATAATCTAGGTAGCATAGTCGCAACTAAGAGTGGTGCGGACGAAGACATTGATTCTCGTTAAATGAAAGTCAAATCTGCATTTGGCATGTTGCGTGTTGTGTGGCGCTCTAACCAAATCTCTACTCGCACAAAAATTCGTATTTACAACTCCAATGTAAAGTCTGTGCTATTCTATGCATGTGAGATCTGGAAAATACAAGAGAGATTGATACAAAAATACAAACTTTTGTGAACAAATGTTTACGACAAGTATTTAAAATATGGTGACCCAACCGCATAACAAACACTAACCTATGGGCCGTTACGAATCAATCATTTGCTACTATGAAGATAAGAAGACGTAAATGGCGCTGGATAGGCCACAATCTCAGCAGACCCAATGGAAACATTGCACGTCAAGCAATGAGATGGAATCCTCAAGGCAGCCGCATATCTGGAGCACCAGATAAAACGTGAAGAAGAACAATTGAAGAAGAATTAAGAGAAGCGAACTATTCCTGGAGTGATATATGCTGCGAATCAAATAACCGAATCCGATATTAAAATATGGTAGAGGCCCTATGCTCCACTGGGAGATAACAATAAAAGAAGAAGAAGCAACTAATCTGTTGCCTGAATATCCTTATTATGATTTTCTAAATTATTTTAAACAAATTAAAACTTAAATAAACATTTAAAAATGTTTGTCAACGTCCATGTTTTAGAAATGATTATGGAAAGCATGATCGATAACAATAATATAATAATTTCAGTACAACTGTTCTCCTTGCTAACCGTGGTATAGACTTGCAAAACTTGACTGAGCGGTAAAGTTGCAGTTTGAACACACACTAAAAATAGACGTGTTTATGTGTTACAAGAAACTGTTTAACACTTGGCTGTATCCTAATCTAAATTGTGCTAGAACAGTTCATTCTGCAAGGGTAGATGCCGTTTTTCCTGATAAGAATTAGGCGGAAGCCTGTTGGGAACCTAGTTGTGAGTCAATTTAGGTACCGAAGAGGATACTGTATCTGTGTGAAGAGCTACGAAACCAAGTTTGTATTCGATCCACTGCTGTTTTACTCCATTGCAAAAGGTGTCGACATATGTGTGGTAAAAAGAAAGGGATCGACAAATGCATCTAGGAGATAGGGCTCTACTAGTCATGGCGTTATTGTATAAATTGAATATAATTGGTGAAAGACCGCTGTCCTGGGGAACACTTTACTTAAATTTTCTGGTATTTGACATTTTATCTTCAAAACCAAATAAGGCTGGTCTGCCAATGAGTTAGTTACTGAGCCAATTAACAAGGTATGTTTAGTGCCTTTGCTAGGTGAAGGCCTTCTACCACCATGCGTTTGCACTGCCAATTTTGCTTTACGCTATTGGAGATTTGAGATGTTATATCGCAAGAGCAGAGTCGGTGCTATGACGTTTGCGAGATCAATATTAGTGAGGGGCTAGGTGAATATGTGCTGATATCTATTTTAGAACTGAAGACTCCACAACTTTGGCTACTAGAATTAGAAGAGATATTGGCCTATATGGTTCACAGAAACCAGCGGGTTTGCCCGGTTTAAACAGAGGGATTATCCTCCCAGTCTTATATATGGTTGAGATGATGTGAGAACTGAAGAAGGAGTTCAGAATCTGAGCTAAAAGCGTCAGCGGTCCCAAACTGTTTTAGCATTAGGATAGAAATTCCATCAGGTACAAATGCTTTCAAGGCCTTGGTTTGTTTGATCACGTTGTACACATCATCAGGGGAGAACAGCGTTTATGTTTACTCTTAGCAAGAGAAGCAGTACACTGGGCATGAAAAGGCGGCCAAACTGCTGGAAGCAATGCTTAGGATCAGGAATGGTGATCCCATGAGAAGTTATCGCCTTGTTGTTGTAACGAGAAGGATAAGGTAATGCTTTAAGGTAAGTCCTCAATTCATCATTTTGGGAATCACAATTATCTAAATGTTCCCTCCATCTCCACCTTCTTCGTCTACCACTTTACGGATGTCTCTATTCAGGATAGTTATGCGAAAATTTTCCGAGTCGAGTCTTCGAAAATTATCACTTTCATTGGCAAAGGGCACAGCGTCTGTAGGAAAATTTGGTCTTATAACATTAATGGTACTTGCAGGAACATTTGTGGCAGCAGCTTTCATAATTATGCATGGAAATTGTTTCTTTGCCTTATTTAAATCAGAGGACTGAGAAATATTGCAAAAATCCTGTTCAGAAACATTCTTAGGTTAGCAACAATTGCCAACAAAATTTGAATTCCAACCATAGTGCGAAGTCAATTCAGAGCAAGATCTAACATGACATCATCCGTTGCAAGTATTGCAACCAAAAGAGGTGGTGGTCCCAGAGATTGCTATATTGCAAAATATGCATAGCCAAGTGTAGATGACTACATTAAATTTTTAAAAATTATAAACATTTTATGACGGATTATTTCCATATATTTTATATACATACGTATTTATATATAAAAGAAACATAACGTTTTTAAAGTTGATATCGTTAATAAAAGCACTTTGTTTTTGATATTCTTACGGTAGTTGGTACTTTGATATCTTGCTGCGATGCGTTGTTTCTTGCTTTAGTTCTTGCTGTGCTGTCTTGGTGCTACATCTGCTGTCAACTGCGACGCTTTGTTTCTCGCTTTACTTCTCGCTGCGCTGTCTTGCAGCTACATCTGCTGTCAACGCTTTGCTGTTTTTTGATTGCGTTTTGGTTTTACGTATTTTTCTAAAATTTGTGCATCCTTTGCTACGCTACTTTTGGTTCTTGTCGCTGCTGTGCTGCTGCGTTCGATTTATTTCAGTGTAATTATTGTTGCGTGTTATTTTCTCTATTTTCGATATATCAATTGTTCACAATATTTTGATTTTTGCATCTACGGCAATTTAATTGGATTTTAGTATGGCTACTGAACTAAAACAGCAATGTGCTAACTCGAAGAAGAATATTACTCGGATCAGGAATATCATAGAACGAAATGCAAAATCAGACACAATGATTTAATCGCCTATTGAATTAAAATGCCGTTTAGGCATTTTGGAATCGTACTTCACGTAGCTAATGAGCTATCAAACTCGAATTGAAGAATTGGACATAATGAGACATAATGAGAGGCAGCAATGAGAAACAGCAATGTGCTAACACGAAGAAGAATATTACTCGGATCAGGAATATCATAGAACGAAATGCAAAATCAGACACAATGGTTTTATCGCCTATTGAATTAAAATGCAGTTTAGGCATTTTGGAATCGTACTTCACGCAGCTAATGAGCTATCAAACTCGAATTGAAGAATTGGACAGAATGAGAGGCGAGCTTAAGGATCTATATGTCAACATCAAAACATCTATTTAAGAGGGTCATCAAATACGAGATTGCCACCGTTCAAAATTGCCGTCGTTTAGTGGAACATACTCCGAATACAAAAATTTTATTTCGTCTTTTAATCAAATCATTGTCATATATTGAAAAATTTAATCATTTGTTAAACTGTTTACATGGACAAGCATTGAATACCGTAAAGGCTTTTCAAGTTAGTAACGAAAATTATCCAAAAGCACTTCAGAGATTGAAATCCCGCTATGATAATAGCAGTTTCATTTTTATGAAAAATATTGCTTCACTGTTTGAATTGCCACATATATCAAAGCAAAGTTGTAGCCATCTTAGAAGTCTGGTTGACAATGTGTCTGCAATCTACGATTCGTTGCGTTCAATTGGCTCCGACAAACAAACTACAAATGCAATTGTTCACGGTTTCATCATATAATGCTTCATCGAGCTCAAAATACATCAAGTACATTTTTGTTATCGCCAGCACCTCAACGATGCAAACTACATCAGCTACAAATACACAAATACAAGGATAAAACACAAAACCTCGACTAATATAAAATCTTGCCTTGCTGATTTCGAAATTCCACTTGATTTTTGAATCACTTCTCATATTTTGTACCAGCATCAATCACAAATTGATATTTCTTCTTGGAATTTACCAGCAAACACTAAGCTTGCAGATGAAAATTTCTATAAATCAAATCGTATCGACCTATTATTAGGAACAGAGACATTCATCGATATACTTTCCTTAGGACAAATCAAACTTAGAGATAACTTACCTACGCTTCAAAAAACATTGCTTGGTTGGGTTGTGTCAGATAAGTATAATTCTGGCACTCTAAATCTTCTACTTGCTTCCTTTCTTGTAAAGAAGCCGTTAATTTCAATATCGAACAGTTGTGGAAATTAAATGAAATTACCTAAGCACCTAAGCTGACTGATGAAAAATCTAATTGCGAAGCTGAATTTTGTAACACTGTTTCACGCAATGCTAGTGGACGTGTAGTTGTTCGATTGCTATTTAAGGAAGGTTATTATTTCGTAACCTTGATGCTTCATTTACAGTCTCAATAGTTCCGCAGAACTGTTGCCAGGAATTTCTCTTTGCAGTTTTAATTCTGCTTTTATACCATACATATTAAAACTGACTTTATAAAAGTTGCAATCCTCTTCTTGCTGGCTACTTTTTGCCTTGTTGAAGAGGTTTCTGGATGTAGTTTTCAGCAGCCTCAATTCCGCACTCCACCAAGCCGGTTGAGGCTTAGTTTTTGACCTAGTTAGGGGGCAAGCTGATTCAAAAGATTTATTCAAGATACCCGTAATGCGATCGACCGCTTTATCAATGTTTGCGTTCCCTTGACCAATTTTGACGTTTGTCCGAATTAGCTTTTGGCTCACAAGTTTCGAAAAGTTTGACCAGTCGGCATTTTTGGAATTTCTGTATGGTCTTGGACTCTTAACTTCTAGATTGATGGTGAAGTGTATCCAACAATAATCCAAAAAGTAGTGCGTGTCTGATACCCTCCAATTGTCTACCTTAAAGTATTTAGAGTCAGTGGCCACCGTAATATCAATAACTTCTTCCCTAACCCTGTTTCGAAATGTTGGCTTATTGCCTTTATTGCATAAAGTTAGGTTAGTAGAAAGAATAAAATCGAAAATGGACTCACCCCTGCTGTTGGTATCACTGCTGCCCCAGCACTCGTGATGTCCATTTGCATCGCAACCAGCTACCAGAAATAATCCTCGTGATCCTGCATATGCAGTCAGTGCTCGAAAGGCTGTTGGTGTTGGTTCTTCTTCATCGTACGGAAAATATGCGGACGTTAACAGTAGGCTAGGCCTGTGCCTTTGTTCACATACTACCGCTGTGAGATCTCCATTGTTCTAAGAAGTTAAGGGAAAAATATTAAGACTTTTTTTTGCAACTATACAGGTTCTAATCTTACCTTGTGTATGTGGAGTGTAGAGATCATACCCACTCAGTCCAAGTCCGGCGACCTTGCCTTTGACAAGCCATTGTTCTTGGACAATTGCCACGTCCACATCACGCTCCGCGAGGTACTTAATCAGGTCGAGCGAGGCTAGGGTGGAGTGGTGCAGATTAATTTGCACTACCTCCAGCCTTCCCTCTGCTGGTTTGAGGCCTGTCACCTGGCACCCGAACCTTTAGAGAACCTAGCCCGAATTTGATGGTTCCTTCCTTTTTTAAAATGGATAGAGACGGTTGATCCACAGCGATTAGTATGTCACTACCTGTTCCGCTTATACAGACAGCCATATTCACTATCTGCCATTCAGATGTTTTCAGCGCCTGATTTTGCCGTTCGATAAGTTTCAAAATGACGTCCTTGTCCGGAACCAGAGGTGGGCCCCACAGGGATACAATCGGGCGTACAGGAAGCTGAGAGCGAGGAACTACTTCGAGTTGAGCTCCCTACCAGAGTGTGCCAAGACTTTCGATTGTTCGCGTAAGGAAATCCATGGACTTCTTGTTGCCGCAACCAACAACCTTAACACCTTTCTGCCATCCAGCTCCGTCGAACACTAATTCCTCACTATCCGTTTCCGTCATTGCTGTCATCAGACGCGCCTCAACGAGTAGCCAATTCTTAGGTGTTATCTTCCCATCAGGGTCGACTTTGTCTATGATGGCTACTTCCAGCTCCATTGGGGATTCAAAAGAGGCCGATAATTTGGGCTTTTTTGAGTCCTTATGTGTCTCTTCTTCAGACAGTGCCCTTTTTGTGGCTTTGCCCGTCGAAGAGGAGGGTATCATTGTAGAGGATCCTGTGGGTTTGGTCTTTGGTGGCAGCTTAAGGCTACTATTCTTGACCGCGCTCGTTGGATCCGCTTTGTCTGCTGTTGAAGCGATATCCTTAACGGACTTTGCTTCCACTTTGGACTGCCCTTGTTTTCCTAATGATTGAGCTGTAGCGTTGTCTCTTTCCAACTTTGTCACAGCCTTTTTATGTTTCCTAATTAGGTCCTTTTCCCTCTTCGTGAAGGAGGAAGAGTCCCTCGCCGTCATTTTCCTTAGATAGTAGACCGATCGCTTGTAGCCATTCCTGACCTTCTGCTCCTTTGTTACTATCTCCAATGCGGCTCCATCCCCCGCATTGAAGCCTTGGATGAGGAGAATTGAGGAGGACCAAGAAAAAGTTATTCAACCTCTGGACTGATGTCATCGACGTTGCTAGCCTGTGATAAGGAGTCATCGTCGGTTGCTGCGTAAGTTCAGAAAATGAGACCCGATTTGATCTCCCTCACCCCCCTCAGTCAAGGCTCATTGCCTACCCAAAGTTGGCTTGGAGACCGCACCCTGTCCATTATTTTTATCAGAAACTTCTAATTTGAAAGTTGAAGTTAGATTTGAGTTTGCATTTGAATTTGAATTTGAATTTGAGAGGTCACAGGATCTCGACGCCAGGTACCCCTCTTGCTCGAAACTACCGCCGGTACTGGGGATCCGATTCCCTGCACCGTAACTTTAATATTCTCAGCTGACATTAGTCATGCATAAACGCTTCCTCCCTGTAGGGTTTCTTTAAAAGTCTGCCACCTTATGCACAAAAAGACTTGGACTCGACCACCCCTGACATGGAAAAAACAGACGTCGTTGTGTGCCGCCCCTAGTTTGGGGAGAAACAGACGCACACAGGCAGGTTTTAGTTGGTTGCTCATCTGCCGGCCTGTCTAACATGGGAAGCCCTATCAGGAGGTAGCATATCATTGTATGACTACCCCCGTTAATGAAGCCCGACGAATCACTGCAGCCCTAAGCCCCCACACCACGACAAGGTACCTACCAAGTGGGGGACTATTTAAGGAAACATTCATTTCACTTGGACCTTCACGAGATATCGCTTTTCGAAGATTCACTACATTGGAACGTCGCTTGTCACATATGCCAGAAATAACGGCACAATATGTTGCATATATGATTGAATATGAGAAACTTCGCCATATGACCCGGATCGAAGGACCTTATCTTCGTACATCCCACTACTATATACCTCAGCATTGCGTGCTCAAGCCAAATAGCACTTCTACAAAGCTTAGAGTTGTGTTTGACGCCTCATGTCGTACTACAACGCAAAAATCACTTAATTCAGGAAGATTTGTTTACGCTTTTGTTACGTTTCCGCCATTATCGCTACATCATTACTGCAGACATAGTGGAAATGTTTAGACAAATCTTAGTTGACTCACGTGACCGCTATTTTCAATATATTTTATGGCGTACTTCAGAAAGTGAAGAGATACATACCTATAAACTCAATACTGTTACATACGGAACAGCAAGTGCACCGTTTCTAGCTGTGAGAAGCCTACACTACTTGGCTGATGAATATGTTTTCGAATTTCCAATTGGTTCAAAGGTGATCAAGTCATCATTCTACGTCGATGATTTTCTATGCGGAGCAGACTCATTAGATGAATTGTCAACAATAAAATATGAAGTCTCTAGTATTTTACGAAATGGTTGTATAGTACTCGCTAAGTGGCATTCCAACGTGGAAACATTTGTCGACGATATCACTATGAAGGATTTAAACCTCACTGATATTTCAATCACTAATGCATTGGGCATTATGTGCGATCAGAAGCAAGATCAATTTTTGTTTTCATTTTCACCAATAGATCTTCACAAAGGTAATTTAACAAAACGCTCTATTTTATCGCTCGCTTCATCACTATTTGATCCACTTGGACTGCTTGCGCCACTACTTATTACTGCAAAAATAATTTTACAAGAATTGTGACTACTCAAATTAAATTGGGATAAGACAATACTTCTTATCTTAGTTGGCCATTACAGACGTGTGTCGTCCTTGGCCGCGTCGAGTAGCCTCCGCCAGTCAGCCCGATTAGTTGCTTTCTGACGTCAGTTGGTAGTACCGAGCGCCCCCAAATCGTTGGTCACCTGGTCCTTCCACCGAAGATGCGGACGTCCTCTACCGCGTTTTCCACCTGCGGGTACCGAGTCAAATACCTTTCTAGCTGGAGCACTTTCTTCCATTCGCACGACATGACCAAGCCAGCGTAGCCGCTGAATTTTTATGCGCTTAACTATGTTAATGTCGCGGTATAGCTCATACAGCTCATCGTTCCATCTAATTCGATACTCGTCGCCAACGCGTAAGGGATCATAGATCTTTCGAAGAATTTTTCTCTCGAATGCTCCTAACGCCTTCTCATTACTGTTGGTAATTGTCCAAGCTTCTGCACCATACAGCAGGACAGGCATGATAACGGATTTGTGAGCGTGATTTTTGTTTGTCGAGAGAGGGCTTTATTTCTCAATTGCTTACTTAGCCCGAAGTAACATTTGTTGGCAAGAGTAATTATTCGTTGAATCTCTAGGTTGACGTCATTTTTGGTGTTTAAGCTGGTTCCTAAATAAACAAAGTCTTTCACAACTTCGAACTTATAATTGTCAACAGTAACGTAGGTCCCAAGACGCTCAGGAGATTTGTTTGTTGACAGAAAGTACTTTGTTTTGTCCTCATTTACCACAAGACCCATTTGCTTTGCTTGTTTTTCTAAGTTGGAAAATGCCGCACTGACGACGCGGTGTTCAGACAATGATATCAATATCGTCGGCATACGCAAGCAGCATTACACTTTTGTAGAATATTGTGCCAGTACGGTTTAAATCTGCTGCTCGAATTATCGTTTCCAACATTAGGTTAAAGTAGTCACACGACAAGGAGTCACCCTGTCTGAAACCTCGTTTGGTATCAAACGGCTCGGAGAGGTTCTTTCCAATTCAACGTCATTTTACATAGCCGTATAAGTTTTGCTGAGATACCAAATTCAGACATAGCGGCATAGAGTGTGCTTCTAGTCGTAGTGTCAAAAGCAGCTTTGAAGTCGACAAATAGGTGGTGTGTGTCGATTTGTTTTTCTTGAGTCTTCTCCAGGATTTGACGCACTGTCTGGTCTAGAGTGGATTTGCCAGGTCTGAAGCCACACTGATAAGGTCCAATCAGTTGGTTGACGATTGGCTTTAATCTTTCACATAGTACGTTTGACAGAACCTTATATGCGATATTTAAAAGACTGATCCCGCGGTAGTTGGCGCAGTTTGCAGGATCACCTTTTTTGTGGATTGGGCAAAGCACACTTAAATTCCAATTGTTGGGCATGCATTCATCCGACTAAATGTTGCGAATTAGCTGTAGCATGCATTTTGATAGCTCTTCGCCACCAGCTTTAAACAGCTCAGCCGGTAAACCATCGGCGCCTGCAGCTTTGTTGTTTTTGAGCCGCGTTATAGCTGTTTTAACTTCATTATGATCGGGAGGCGGGACGATTATTTCATCGTCAACGATTGAAGATTCGGGATCATCTTCGCTTTCAGTCACATTGCTACTACCGCCATTTAGTAGTTTCGAGAAGTGATCCCTCCAAATATTAAGCATGCTTTGGACATCTATCACCAGATTACCGTTTTCATCTTTGCAGGAATTAGCTCCGGGTTTATAACCATTTGTCAGGCTTTTAATTTTTTGATAGAATTTTCGAGCCATATTCCTGTCGCCCAGCTTCTCAAGCTCTTCGTACTCACGTCTTTCTGTTTCCTTCTTTTTTCGCCTGAAAAGACGTTTCTCTTCCCTTCTCTTTTGCCGATATCGCTCTTTAACAGCGCGCGTCGCAACTGACCGCAGGGTGGCTTGATATGCTGCGTCTTTCTCTGCGGTAGCATTGCGACACTCTTGGTCGTACCAGCTGTTTCTTTGTATACGGTGATAGCCGATCACCTCTTCTGCAGCGGTACGCATAGAGTTAGAGATGTGGTTCCATTGCGCGCATATATCGGCTTCTTCAGATGAGTTTTCCAGATATTGGGAGAGTCGAGTAGCGAAGTCATAAGCTGTCTGTTGTGATTGCAGCTTTTCGACGTCTAGCTTTCGCTGTGCTTGTTCACGTACCTTTTTCATCGCACATAAACGTGTGCGGATCTTGGCTGCAACAAGGTAATGATCCGAGTCGATGTTGGCTCCACGGATAGTACGTACATCCAAGACACTGGAAGCATGCCTTCCGTCTATCACAACGTGATCAATTTGAGATCTTGTGTTTTAATCAGGTGACAGCCATGTTGCCTTATGTATGTTGAGATGCTGGAATCTGGTACTACTAACCACCATGTTTCTAGCCGCGGCGAAATCAATCAGCCTTCTTCCATTATCAGAAGTTTTCGTGTGAAGGCTGAACTTTCCGACAGTAGCACCAAAGATACCTTCTTTACCCACCTTTGCGTTGAAGTCTCCAACAACTATTTTGATGTCATGATGGGGACAGCGTTCATATGCTTGTTCAAGTTGTTCATAGAAAATTTCCTTGGTGTCGTCATCTTTATCTTCCGTCGGGGCGTGCGCACATATTAGAGTGATAAAGAAAAATTTTGCCTTAATCCGGATTTTTGCGAGCCTTTCGTTTATTGGTGTAAACGTTGAGACCAAATTTCTCAGCTTTTGGCCTACCGCAAATCCGACTCCAAACTCGTGCTTTGTTGCATGGCAGCTGTAGTAGATGTCACAATGATCTCGTTTAGAGCATCCTTGTCCCGTCCATCGCATTTCCTGGAGAGCGGTAATGTCAGCCTTATATTCCTTGAGGACATTAACCAGCTGTATAGATGCACCTTCTCTGTAAAGAGTTCGGACATTCCAGGTGCATATTTTTAAATCGTGTTCCTTAATACGTTTGCGTTTGTCGTCATCAGTAGATCGTTTCCTTATCCGAGGCTGCCTCTTCGTTTGCATTGAAAGGATTTTTTTAAATGGTGGGTTCCAAGCCCGACGCAAAACCTCATATATCCCTGAGGTGGATTTCGCTGCACACATTAGTTCACTACGCACGGATGATTGTAGCTATCCAGAGGGGCCACGTGGAGGCTGTGTGTCAACTTGGAGAGAACAGTGACAAGGATCGCGCTGGCATTTACCATGTTAAATGCAATCAGACACTTTACCTTGCATGTTCAATCCCATCCCCCCGGGATAAGACAATACCACAGAATTTATACACTGCGTGGAAAAATTTTCTGAAACAACTATATTCACTATCTTCAATTGTTATACCGCGCTTTTGTCTTGGTGTCAACTCACAGGTTATTCAAATACATGGCTTTTGTAACTCATCCATAAAAGCATATGGTTGTTGCTTCCAACACAAAACATTGCTGTAAATTTGCTATGTGGAAAATCTCGTGTGTCTCCTACGAAGAAAAAACCGTTGCCGAAACTTGAACTTTGTACAGCTCAGTTACTCGCTATTCTCTTTGACAAGGTTAAAAGTATTTTCAATAATATCAAGTTTGAAAATTTATACAGGATTTCACCGTTAATTGCGATTGGAGGTATGTACCATCACAACAGAACCCTGCTGATATTGTATCGAGAGGCTGCACAATTCCAATTATTGAATAAATTTGGTATAATGGCCCAGCGTTTTTATACGGTCCACAAATTGGGTGGCCTACAGTTGGTCACGTTACTGTCGACATGGAACAAGTTTATAAGGAAAAACGACAAGCTGTATTTGTCGTCGCAGAAAATTCTAATTACATTGTTGAAAAACTATCAAAATTTAGTTCACACATCACTAGTGTACGTGTGATAGCGTGGATGCTTCGTTTTTTCAGGAAGATAAATAAATCAGTATGCATTTGCGAAACAGAATCACTGTCTCCACAAGAAATCGAAACAGTGCTTTGGTGTATACTCTGGAACATCCAACATACATATTTTGCATATATTCGTCGTGTAAAAAAGAAGTAGAAGGTCAAGGTGTTTGCAAATTTCTCAACCCGTTTTGTGAAGATACATTTGGATACAACTTGTTAAAGGGTGATGGACGTCTAGAACTAGCTTCACTACCCCATATGCAAAAGCATCCCGTACTACTACCCAGCAAATGTTATTTTGTCGAATGTCTCCTACGTCACTTGCATATTATCAATTTTCATGCTGGATCAAAAGCACTAGTTGCTTTAATACACCTTAGATTTTGGATCATCAATGCTAGAGACATTGCGCGTCGAATTGTTAGATCGTGTGTACATTGTGTACGTTATAAACCGAAGTTACTCCAGCAAATGATGAGTAACATACCTGTAGAGCGGCTTACACCTTGTAGACCATTTTCTCGCTGTGCTGTGGATTTTTGTGGACCAGTCAACACATATCTCCGAATAAGAGGCAAAGCGCTGTATAAAACATACATAGCTATTTTTGTGTGTCTTTTGTGAAAGGCAGTACATATCGAAGTCGTTTCGGGTCTCGCAACGGATGCACTTATCACCGCGCTAAAACGCATGATAGGCAGAAGAGGCTTGCCAACACATTTTTGTGATAATATCACAAATTTTGTTGGAGCAAATCGAAAACTTACTGATCTTCCTTTCTTCTATACCTGTTTTGAAGAAGTTATTAATGTTAATGCATAGACGTGTATACGCCTATATAAGTTTAGTGACAAAGGATCAACGTGTTCACGCTTATCCACGGATTTGATAGCAAATTATAAACGTGTTCACGCTTACTATTTGCTAGAGAAAGGATTATATAACGTGTTCATGCTATTCAAGGATTTGGTAGTAAATTATAAACGTGTTCACGCTTATTATTTGCTAGAGAAAGGATATATCGTGTTCACGCTATTCAAGGATTATAAACGTGTTCACGCTTACTATTTGCTGGGAAAGGATATAACGTGTTCACGCTATTCAAGGATTATAAACGTGTTCACGCTTATGCTAGGATGTGATAGCAAATTATAAACGTGTTCACGCTTATATATTTGCTGGGGAAGGGATAAAAGATATATATAAAAAAACACAAAAATATAAAATATAAAGGTGCTTCTTTATACTTAGCTCCGATAATGTTTCCCAATGCTTCTCTTCGCGAGTCGATCACTAACTCCGATGACTTCAAGCGTCGATCACTAACTGCCTTCTTCTAAGTAAATGCGTATTCTTATATACGCATCAGATCAAACTTTAACGTAGCGCAAAGCTTAGTTTACAGCTGGCTTGGATTTTTGACGTCGTTGCTGTTTTGCGCTTTCGCCGTAGTTAATATGCGTGTGCATCAATTTTTACACAAAGCTCTTTGCACAAAAGCTTTTTTTGACGTTTCTTGTGTTGTGCATTTGTTTTGTTTTGAAACGTGCTTAGCTTAGTGTCGGTAGTGGTGGCTTTAAATATTTATATTTATTTATTAAAATAAAATAAATATTAAAAATATTAAAAGTTGAAGTTTAAATAATAAATAAATAAGGTAGGTACAATATTTATTTATTTGAATATATTTTGCATTCTTTTAAATTTTCAATGTAATCTCTGGTTTCATTCAAGTGGTGCAGTTACGTGCATGCGGGGGTGGGTTTATGGTAAGTTATTTACTTTTAATATATTATATAAAAATTAACCAATTTTTATTTCAGGTATTAACTGTTATATGTAGGTTGGAAATTGGTAAAAATTTCCATCCTTACAAATGGTCGCGCATTATCGCAGCCAAGCAACGTTTTTGGTATCAATGGTCTTGAGAATATTTAAGTGAGTTGCAATCTCGTGCTAAATGGATTTGTGATCAACCAAACATTCAGGTTAATGCATTAGTGATCATACACGAAGACAACGTACCACTGCAACATTGGATAACTGGCAGAGTAATTTCATTCTTCCCAGGCAAAGATAATCGTGTGAGAGTCGTTGAGGTGAAAACGCCAAAGTGCATTATGCGACGTCCATTCATAAGCTGGTACATCTTCTAGCATGAAAGTTCTTTCATGGAGGCCGGGATGTTGGGTTGAACTTTACTCAAGAGATTATGTTTTTTTTTATATTACAAAAACAAATTGTTAAAATAGACTCGTTGAGTCTCGTGCGCTTTTAAGAAAATAAAGTTTCAGTTTTTCGTCTGCTCTTACTAAAGAAAGTTGGTGTTTTTTATACTTTTCGCGAATTTAAATAATTGAGGAGTTTTTTTTTGTTTTTTTACGTTTTGCTATTTTGCTTTTTGTGAACATTGTAATTTTAACTCAGGTCAAAGAAAAGCCTTTGGTCAGACAGCAAGATTTAAAAACGATATGGCTATGCAAACCTAAACTGTTACAAAGATGAAACCAGTCATTACAACTTTCGGCACTTAACAGATGCTAGATTTCTGCGAATAGGAATTTTGCAGACAAAACAATAAGTGGTTGAAGTGGTTGGTCCATCAGGACCAGGGCCATTAGAATTAATATAAGATGCAAGATGGTAAGGATATGCTTCTTAGTAAGAGAAACACATATAACAAATTTCAAAGCAGACATACCTACGACCGTAGTCCCTTTAGGTGTCGACAAGTCGCTGCGGGACGTAGCTCCAGCCGTTCTTGGAAGCTTTAACATAGTCAATATATTTATGTGCAATAAAATAGCTCAAACAATAAGTCCAAAAATTTTAAGCTGCATGAAATATGTAGTACATTTTAGTTAAGAAAAATTTAATATTATTTTTTTTTGCCAAGTGGAAATCATCGAAAGCCATAGTGTGGGACTTGAACACATGACAACCACCCCTTAGAAATACGAAAGTGCAAATTTTAGTTATAAGACTTTAAAGTATGGTATGCACAAGCGCACATATGCATATATAAACATTAAAATTATTATTATATACGGAGTAGCATACATGCATTTGCAAATATATAATGCGAAAGTGCAAATTTAAGCTATAAGACTTTAAAGTATAATATACACAAGCGCACATGAGCATATGTAAACATTAAAATTATTATTATATACGGGGTAGCATACATGCATTTGCAAATACATAATAGCAAGCAATATTGTTGCTTTGGCGATAAGCGCTAGAAATATAATACTTAACCCATTTCGCACCTCCGTGTGGTACACAACACGGCTAACTTTCAAAATTCTTTAAAAATATATGAAAGTAGTTAATGTTTTTTATTTTTGTCTCTTAGTCTGATATCTTAATAATATAAAAATACATATTTCGAATAGTTTTCATCTGTTTATTAGTTTACTTGGTCCGAAATAAAAAGTGTCCAAAAAAATGCTTTTTTTAATCAAATGAAAATTAAAATAAACAAAAATAAAAACTAAGATATTTGTTATAATATGTGTTCACAAAAGTCCAAATATAATTTTCATAATTTTTGCCGGCGCCTTAGTAACAGTTACTTGCCACCAGACACCGGCAAAAAACGGCGTGTGGTGAACCACACGCTGGGCCCCATAACAATATAATGATAAAACAATGCCATATAAATGTTTGTCGTTAGGTGATGAAATAAAATGAGAGTTATCTCTCTAATAGATATCATATTCTTCTAATTAACTTAAACTTGTATTTTTTAATATTTATAATAGTAATAAGTCTATTTTGATATTTAATTGCTGCTTGAGTAAGTCTGAATTTATTTGTTTTTTATAGGGTTTACATTTGTTCATTCTAAAAGATCTGTCTTTAATTTTTCACTGTAAAGAAACTATAATGTCGTGCCTAAGATATCTAAGAAATCAGGAACTATTGCATATTATTGACAACTGGAGCGAAGATGACTCATTAGTGCCAAGTGACACTCTGCTACCTATTGAATAATAATGTTTGCCACCTGACAATGTTTCTGGTGAATCGGACAATGAAATAATTGACGATGATGAAATGTCAACAAAAATTACATGCGACTTTAAAGTTGTATACGAATCAAATGCACAAGATTATGGTAGTCTTGTAGAAATGCCTGAGTCGCAACTATTCACATTGGAACTTGTAAAACCAATACGTTTCGGTTATAAGCTATGAACCCTTTCTGTGAATAGTGGGTACATCTTCCATACTCCAGACAAACACAAAAAACAATTGGGAATCGGTGCATTTGTTGTAAAGGAATTATTGAGCCATTGTGAGTATCCATTGCAACATACTGTATGATTCCGTTGAACCTAAAGTAAATGTGCTACGTTATAGCAGAGAGAGAAAAAAGATTGATGTCCCACAGTCCCAAGTTATCAACAGCTACAATCGACACATGGGCGGCGATGATTTATATGACAATGGAGTTGCTAACTGTCGTATCGAGAATAAAAACAAAAAATGGTGGCCATTATGGGTTTAGTGTTTAGATAGCACTTTAGTAAACGCTTGGAAACTACATTGCTTCGTCGCTGCTTCTAACAACAGGAAACCGATGCCTCAGTTAAACTTCAAGAATTTCATTGCCAGAAACCTTCTTCTTGCATCAGACAACTCAATGTTCATTACAGAAGCTACCGCTTACGATGATTTGAAAATGGAAAGTCTCAGTGCAGCAGTAGATGTTTATCTTTCGGGAAATTTACCTAGTGTAACTGATATGCACGCTCCCGTAAAAACTCAAAATCGCCATCGCTGTATTGTTCGTACACCAAAAACCACAGTTTTTATACATGAAAAGTGCCATTTAAATGGTCCTGTAGAAAATTGCTTTAAAATTTTTTATGAAAATAAACAATATTACTTTGATCGTAGACAATGACGCAAGTAAATTTATTTGTTTTTACATAATACCATATAATACATATGTAATAATTCAAATATATTTTTTGATTAATAAATATTTGAAAAGCATAAAACATAAAATTTTATACTAACACGTATTTTATTAAACTTAGAATGATACTTACTTCACCATAAAAGTAATTAAATACCATATTTGCGAACAAAACACTTATAAAAATGTTTGTACTATCGAAGAGAGAAAAATGTGCTAAGGGTCCCAGCGTGTGGTGTACCACACGGCACTTTTCCGGGAAAATACTTTTCAAAAAAACAATTTATTTATGCAGGGAATATTTTTAACTTAAAATAAAAGTTTTCTGAAAATTTCACCATAAAATTTCAAGTTTGAACTTGCCTGGTACTTAATGGGTTAAGCACATTCCATGTCGCTGTGAATAATAAAGTATATTTGATATTAGTTGCTTTAATGCATGTAGATGTTAGAGGTGTGTTGAATCAACCTGAAACTTTAGTGGACCTGGAGAAGTGTATCTGCAACCTTCCGAAGACTGTGATTATGAATCTGAAGAGGAAGAACGTTACACCAAGTAGGCTTCCATTATCCTGGACCAAGAGCCTAATGAAGACATCGCGTTCTGCTCTAGTGATGAAATCGGCATAATCATTTCAAAAATGAAAATAAGATATGCACCAGGCTACGACAAAATTAACAACAGATACTTACGTAACCTACCGGAAGATGCGATAGCCGAATATTCTAAGGTCTGAAAACAGACCACAGTTGTAGTCTTCCCTAAATCCGGTAAGGATCCGAAGTTCCCGCAGAACTCGCGGCCCATAAGCTTACTGTCAGCTCTAGGTAAGTTGGCCGAAAAAGTGATTCTAGACAGACTCAAAACTTCGGTGGACTCGCTGAATATTCTCCCTGACGAGCAATTTGGTTTTAGGGAAGACGTCTCCACAGAACTGCAGCTGGTGCGAACGGCTCAGATGATAAAGTCAGCCCTTAGCAGAAGAGAATCAACGGGTACGATTACATTTGACATCACCAAGGCATTTGACAAGGTCTGGCAAGATGGTCTGATAGTTAAAATGTCTGGTTTTGGTATCCCAGACGGGCTTATCAAAATCCTCGGCAGCTTCCTGCGCGAGAGATTGTTCTGTGTAACGATCAACAATATCATCTCGTCAGTGTGAAGAATAGAAGCCGGTGTTCCTCAAGGATCTTTACTCTCCCCCTTGTTGTACAACATCTCCACGTCTGACAACCCAATGCTAAGTCCCTCGGCGCTATACTTATACGCAGATAACACTTGCTTGTTATGTTCCGATAAACTTGCCTGAGATGTGACCAATAGGCTGCAGAAGCATGTTAATCTATTAAATAATAATGTTAATCTAATAAATTTAGAGGGATTTTGAATAGCAAAGAAAGAAATAAAGGACAAACACAAAAATTTATTTTAATTTTATTAAAGTTTGGCTGACCATACAACGCTGTTTCGAGTATTGCCAAGTACTCTTCATCAGTGGTCTTTGGAATAATCGAATTTTTACTGCAAGTGCCAGGCTTAGAACTAGTGCCTCTCAAATTAGAAGCGATGACTAATCGTGTTTATCCACAAGAAGCCAAGGCTGCACAAACTTTGAATGCTCAAGTTCCAGGTTATATTGTCACTTATTTTTATTTAATTAGTGATAAATAAAAATTAACAATCAGAAAACTAAAGTTCTATTTATTACTTGTAAACATAGACAACATCTACCGAGACTGAGAGTTAGTGAATTGGGAGAACAGCATTAAATACTTAGGAATCACGTGTGATAAGCGGTTTACTCGTCGCTAGAATAATTTGAGCAAGAGAGTGCAACTAAATTGACAGTCAAATTTACAAGTCTGCACTACGCTAAACAAATAATCATTATAAATATCTCCATATTACAATTATTGATGTACAATACAATTACAAACCAATTATAAATGTTCGATACAAAGCTCTGATCCCTTTTCTTTTCTGACATTCAACTGAAATGAATATTTTTCTCCAATTATATATGATATTATATAATGCTATCAAATATATATTTCATGCATAAATGCACAATTGATATATAAAATCGGTTATATCTATTATACCTCGGTCAACAGCTTTAACTCGTTCCAAAAAAGCCTTAACTCGTTCGTACGATATTTCCATACAAATGTATGGAAAATAATTAAACTAGTTCCAAAAGAAAAAAATCTATATATAATGACTTCAAAACAAGGAAAAAAGTACATTTTATCACCAAATCTGATATATATTTATTTACTGATATATATGATATATATCTTATATATAAAATTAACATTGTCAAAATGTTAGTTACCGTACTCCTCCGAAACGGCTTTACCGATTTTTGCCAAATTTTAGATGCGTATTCAGTAGGTCTGGGAATCGGCTACTATCTATTTTTCATACCGCTAAAGTGATTAGGGTGTCCCTATCCAGCAAAAATATCTTTATTGCTTTAATAAAAATTTTTTTATTTTTTTGACATAAGTTTTTTTATATTTTTAAAAAGAAAACTTGCTATGATATGAAAAGTTGTCTATGAAAATACTGAATTCATAAAACTGCCCCCTAATTTCTGCACTATCGTTGATTCCCAAAATGCTCTCATTGACCGCGTATTTCCAGATGTACACATACAATACATAAATCATGGGTGGCTGGGAGAAAGAGCCATTAGCAGCAAAAAAAAACGTGGACGTTGATGAATTAAACTTCAAGATAAAACAGATATTGCCAGGCGACTTAATATCATACAAATCGATCGATACAGTTCGTGATACCAACGAAGTTGTAAACTATCCAGCAGAGTTTTTAAACTCACTGGATTTGCCAGGCATGCCACCACACATTTTACGACTGAAAGTTGGATCACCGATTATTTTACTTCGGAATTTGAACCTACCACGGCTATGCAATAGTACGCGATTGGTAATTAAAAAATTGATGAAAAACATTATCGAAGCCACCATTTTGAATGGCAAGTTCCGAAACGAAAAAGTTTTATTGCCATGAATTCCAATGATTCTCACAGACAAGCCAATTTAATTCAAACGCGTTCAATTTCCTATTAGATTGGCATTTGCAAAGACCATCAATAAGTCACAAGGCCAAACGATGTCTGTTTGCGGTCTTATATATAAAATTTCCATGTCACAATATTAGTTACCGTACTCCTCCGAAACGGCTTTACCGATTTTTACCAAATTTTATAGGTGTATTCAGTAGGTCTGAGAATCGGGTACTATCTATTTTTCATACCGCTAAAGTGATTAGGGAGTCCCTACCCAGCAAAAATATCCTTATTACTTTGACAAAAAATTTTTTATTTTTTTGACATAAATGTTGTTTATATTTTTGAAAAACAAAAATTTTTTTCTTAATATTTTATGTAACTACGCCAACAAGTACATCGAGCATTACATCCACTTCGTTTCTTCGTCTTCGCCTGGCATGGCAGATGGAAAATGTACTAAAATTTTTTCAAAAGATTTCACTAATGATACTATAACAAATACCGACGGATATCCAATATATCGTCGAAGAAATCCCGATAATAGGGGACAATGGCGGGTGGTGCCGTATTCGCCTCTGCTAAGCAAGACATACAATGCTCATATTATTGTTGAGTTTTGCAGTTCTGTGAAGAGCATCAAATATATTTACAAGTATGTCTATAAAGGCAGTGATATGGCTGCGTTTAGAGTAGAAAATACTAATGTAAATGCTCCTCCAATGAACAAAAACGGTGAAATTACGCTCTACCAAATTGTTCGGTACATCAGCTCCAATGAAGCTGCTTGGCGTATCTTCGGTTTTCTAATTCAAGAACGGGATCCAGCAGCTGTTCAGTTAGCCGTCCATCTTGAAAACGGTCAGCGTGTATTTTTCACGAACGAGACAGTGATTGATCGTGGTAAATCCACCTAAATCTACACTCACTGCATTTTTTGAATTTTGTAATAGTACGGATGATTTTGGTGCCTTTGCAAGAACATTACTCTATTCACAAGTACCACGCTATTTCACATGGGCTCAAACAAAAAAATAGATGCCCCGCAAGCAAGTTTCACCAGTTAATGCATGTCTCAATTTATTTAAATCGAACGCTTATTTACAGTTCATCGAAGACACACTGAGTGCTTTTATCTTCGACTGTTGTTGGTTAATGTTACTGGTCCATTATCATTATTATTATTTACAGTCAATCCAAGACAATTTAAATTTGAAGATACAACAGTTGTTGCCAGGGAACTTGGTATCATACAAATCTATTGATTTTAAATTAATAATTTAATAAATAAACTATAATAACTTTAAAATAATATTGTTTGGCGTTTGTTATTTTTATTTTCCTTTTCGTTCATGGCGCTCCATGCCTATTTCATGCATATACCACATACTTACACACTTATAATAAGTAAGTATAATAAGGAATAAGAGTCTACACTAGAATTTATCTAGAAACTAGAAATAATTTATAAGGCAAAACAACGTTTGTCGGGTTATCTAGTATATATATATATATTTAAGACCTTCATTACTGCTTACGAAATATATATAATGTTAACTACTTGACTTTTTTGTTGCTCTTTTAGAACTTTTTCATATGATTACATAGCTTCATTAACTTCCGAACTTTGCTAGGGAAGTGAATTTGCAATTTTAAAGTCAATGAGTACTTAATCAATTTTATTAAAACACTTCTTCAGAATTTGGGATGTTAATTCTAAATCAGCTTCAGTAATTTCTCATTCGTAAGCTGTTCTCTGTCATTTCTTAAAATTTGGCTGACGTCATCTATAAAGTAATAATGCAAAACCAGCCTCTACCGCCGTTTTAAGAACATCATTATTTATAATCTAACGGTGCATTCTGACCATAAAAACTTGCAAAATATGTTGAGATAAAATTTGTATTTCCTATGCTTATGTATGATATATGTTTTCTATGGCATATTCAATGTTGTGATTTTCCTTTATTTGTATGAGCATTCCAAAAGTTTTTGTAAATAATGCGTTTTAAAAGTTTATATAACACCTTGATCCATTGGCTGGAGTAAAGCCGTGGTATCTTTTGACAAAAATTCCACTTTAACTTTTTAGAGAAATTGTAAACAGCTTAAATGGCGTTTACACTAGCCAAAAATGGCTCAATTTGAATGAACCATTTGAAAGTGTTTACATTCGTTGTAATTCATTTGTTCCCATTTCAAGCAGCTGATTTTTCAACTTGCCTGTTGATTTGATTTTGGCCTGTGCCAAAAAAATGTTGAATGAAGGTTATATATACCTTCAAACCTTACAATTTAAACTGAAAACATATTTTTTATTTCGATTAAGTACTTTTTGGGAAATAGAATTTCTAAAAAGAGGTGCATCGTTTTGAAAAAAATGCAACCCCACCAAACATTTGTTTACCTTTTTTTGTAAATATGTCAAAAACAGCTTTCTCAAATTGTCAAAATGCAATGAAAAGCTTTTATTTAGAGTATTTTCAATGTATTCCTTTTCATTTGGAACATAATTGGACCGCATGCGAACGTCGTTGGGACGCATTCGTACAGAATGTGATGGAATGGCTCATTCGCACTTGATATTTTATATGCAAGCCATTCGCTTCTCATTTTCGCTTTTTGACCAAAATGAACCATTTTCGGGCTGTGTAAATGCCATTTTAGATGTAATATCAACACTATAGTTCGCGTTGTCCATCAAGTTTGTCGATGTAATGGCATTTAATTAAAATAATCATGACGTATTGTTAGTAGCTTATAAGAAAGGAATTTAATGAAATATAATCATTTCGTGGGCATACGTAGTTTTAAAATTAAGAGCTGTAGTTTCATACAAAGTGGTGAAATTTCGTTAATCGTAATTTTACACATATATCAAAATAGTGTTAGTAGTATTTGATAAAGTACTAAATACTACTTGTAAAATAAATACCTAGATTAAAGAATTCTCCACATTTGATTTTTTGAGATACGCCCATTAAAAAATGGATTTTGATGATTTTGGTGCCAATAGAGAAGAAATTGATCCAGCTGCAGAATTCTTAGCACGTGAGCATTCTGTATTAGGTGACTTAGAAGCTGAAATAATATTGGAGAGTAATGTTAATACATCTAACATAGATGACTCTGTGCCAACAAACGACGAGGGTATACCCGTATGTGGAGGATTAGGGTCGTCGACAGGCAGTTTCGAGTTAATTAGTGGTGAATCAAATGATCTTGTAGGTTTGTCTGGTCCTCCGCCTTCGCGAGTAGAACCAGAAAAAATCCGTTTGTGGCGCGAAGAACAGAAAAAACGTTTAGAAGAAAAAGATAAAGAAGAGCAACGAAAAAAAGAGGAATTACGCCAACAAGCTAAGCAGGAACTTGAACATTGGTTACGTCAAACTGACGACTCCATTGAAAAAACAAAAACTGCGTCACGGAATGCAGAAAAACATTCTGCTGTCTTGGAAAATGATGGACAACACACAGAACAAGCTGCAGAGTGGGAACGCATTGCAAAGTTATGTGATTTTAACCCAAAAGTCAACAAATGTGGAAAGGACGTTTCTCGTATGCGTTCCATTTACTTGCATCTAAAGCAAACACCGATTTCATCACAGAAAACTGTTCAAATATGAATGTTGTAACACTAATTTCGATAATGCATGTTACAAAATTATATCGATAATGTTTATAACTATGGATTCATAAATTAAAATTATTTGAGTTAGCTAATGCAAATTACTTCTTTATATAAAATATATGAATGACAAAAATAATATTAGGCTATAGAATTTGGATATAAAAACCAAACGAATTATTTAAATTGTATTTTACAATTATTCTAATGTTTAAAACTTCAAAATTAAATTTACTGAATGAGCAAATGGTTTTAATGGCTTCAAAGTTTTATCATACTGAATTTATTTTGAATTAACTTCATTTCTGTATTATGAATTAGCATTAAATCAAACTACTTACATGACTATTTAGTAGCAGTGGTATACAATAAAATCTGTATAATATCAATAAATTGATTTTTGTCTTCATATAATATTTGTTGCGGTGATGAACTTGCATATAAAATACTTTTAGTCAGTTTTATTTACATTACATTGTTTTGAAATATTAATCCAAATTGTCCCCGTAGCAATGATGTAGTCAGACAAAGTGTTATAAAAATTTATGTCCGTAAACTTTGAAAGTTGTATTTTTATGGTTTGTGGTGAATGCTCTGAGATTTCAATAAAATATCTTGTTTCCCAGCCAGCATTTAACAACGCGGAAGATTAAAAATATTATCGCCCAGCTATTGTTAACACTCGCGAACGTGCATGCGAAATCATCGCGGAATAGTGTTTCGACTGTAGTATTTGTAATCTCAGCCGCGAGTTGCGAAAAACCATCTGAGGCTTTTGATACTTTTTATTTATTTATAAAATTTCTTTTGTATTATTTTCAGCACAATTAAAACATGTATTTAAGCTTAAGAAATTATCGTATTTATTCATATTTTCAATTCTTTCATTTTAGTAATATAATTTAATAAATTAATATGTAATAATAATCAAAACTATAATATAATATAAATATAATAATTAATAACGACAGTAATTAGGAGAAATAACAATAATAGTAAATAAATAATTAATAATAATAATATTTATGATAATACTAGTTATAATAATAGAAATGATAATAACATATGACTTCGTTTAAGTGATAATATTGAAAATGATAATAAATTCACTTAAGTTATAAATGAAGTAGTGAATAATATAATTTACGTGATTTTGCTGAATTTTTTTAAACGTTTTTGAATTCGGCAATTTGTGTGCACGAAATGCTGTTGCAGGATGTAATTAACCCATTTTTCCTCTGCTGCCGGAAATTTTTTAATACTCATATCTGAAAATATAACCTTGGTATATATAGCTTATAGCAGGTGGTGTTAAATGCTCTTTTTCGTTACTGAGGCTCTCTACGAAAAATGTACGGCTACATCTGCAATAAAATTTATCTACCGTACTACCTGTGTGTCTTGTTATAGTCAAATAACACATCAATCAATAAGTTGTGTGACTAACTAAGAAAAACAAATTTTTTCTGTCAAAAATCAATTTACTTATCAATATCATTCTAACGCTTCTCTTACTTCTCAATGCCGTGTTTGTAGAGGGATTTGTCTTTTATCTCAAAATAGGCTTCAGTTTCAGCAATTACTTCTTCATTAGAGATGAATTTCTTGCCGGCGAGCATTTTTTTGAGATCAGCGAATAGCCAGTAGTCTCTGGGGGCCAGATCTGGACTATATTGTGGATGAGGAAACAATTCGAAGTGTAATTCGTGCAATTTTGCCATCGTTTTTATTGACTTGTGACATGGTGTATTGTCTTGGTGAAACAAAATTTTTTTCTTCGCCATATGAGGTCGTTTTTTCACAATTTCTGCTTTCAAATGATCCAGTAATGCCGTGTAGTAGTTACTATTGACGGTATTTCCCTTTTCGAGAAAGCCAATGAAGATTATACCGTGTGCATCCCAAAATACTGAAGCCATAAGCTTTCCAGCCGACTGTTGTGTCTCTCGACGCTTCGGACGTGCTTCACCGACAGATTTATTATGATTATGAATTATGATTTAAGCGTAATCACCTCAATTGGACGACCAAAACGTTCACCATCAACTGTGTCTGTACGACAACGTTTAAATTCAGCAAACCAATAACAAATGGTTCTTTTCGATGGAGCAAAATCCGGATAACACTTTTGAAGCCATTACTGAGCTTGTACAGTATTTTTTTTCATCAAGAAGCAATGATAAATTAACATAAGAAATTGTTTTGAAAATAACAAAAGCAGTTTCATTTAAATGGCTGTCACTTTTTTTCTGACTAATCGAAATGTCATGGTATTTTACACATATTCTTTTGAAGGTTGGTACTTCATGAACGTCATATGATTTGTTGAGTGATGTAATACTTGTGCGCAGAGCTGGTAACATGTAGTAACAATTGGCTGTGTAAAATAATGCTTATTATAATAATATGATGCTTATATTCAGTTGACTTTCTGCATTTGTTCTCTTAACATCTAAATGAAGTTGAGTTGATTGCAATAATTTCGCGATAGGAAAAACATCAATTTAAGAAGTTGATTGATGACAGATTTCGGATGATCTTGATGTGTAGTGACACGTAGAAATGCGCAAAAACCTGAAAGAGT
This sequence comes from Teleopsis dalmanni, assembly GCF_002237135.1. Taxonomy (NCBI): domain Eukaryota; kingdom Metazoa; phylum Arthropoda; class Insecta; order Diptera; family Diopsidae; genus Teleopsis; species Teleopsis dalmanni. The sequence continues at coordinate 93,624,659 of NC_051846.1, read as the reverse complement.
ATAAGAAGTTGCGGAATTTTATGAAATTTTCGTTTTAAATCCTTTTTGCGCTTTTGATTATCTTGAATTGCTATTAAGTTATTTTCTCAATAATTAAATTCTTTAGATACAATTATTCTTTAGATGCATTTATGTATATATAAATGAATGCATTGTTGTTTAAATCCACAGAGGTATATAAGACATATAACACGAAAGAATTGTATAACGAATACATAGGTTAGGAATTATCAGTGAGTGATAGTGGTTTGGGGGTGGGAGGATTTAAATTGAAGGACCATCAGAATGAAGATGGAACGGCTATAAATGCATCTGTGTGGAGGGCTATAAGTCTTTAGTGTAAACGCTATTTTGTTTCTATTTACACAAATTGTTAATTATTCAATATATTTTTTGGCACAAATAATTTTATATTTTATCGAAAAAATTAAACTATAGCGAGCGTCGCTTTTTTGTGTATTTTCTTTTTAAATGTCTACTGCATACTAATGCTGCCATCCTGTATTGTGTCTTCTGGTCTTTTTGTGTTTTGTCATCTTTGTGTGATGTCGCCACAAGTCCACTTTTATATATGAGAGGGAGGATATTACTGCACATAAAGCCATTGGAAAGTCCATCTGTGTGGCTTCCAAAGAGATATTGCTTAGATAACTATTGGTTATACCCATAACAAAAAGCATTTTCACAGAGTTGTGGGGTTCTGCTATTGAGTCTTTAAATCGAGTATGGCACCAAGGACTTCTTTTCAAATGTAAAAAACTTCTGCCACTTAACTATTATACATTCATAAAATCGTATCTGTTGAAAAGACTCTTTTATGTCAACAATGAGAATGAAATGTCTTCTTTATATCATATTACAGCTGGAGTACCACAAGGCAGTGTACTCGGTACAACCCTTTATCTGCTTTTCACATACGATTTACCGAAGACGATAGGAATTGTAACCGGTACATTTGCAGATGATACAGCTATACTGGCGAGTGCAAACGATCCCTCTGTAGTCTCTTTCAAACTACAAGCTGGTCTTGATCATATATCAAAATGGTTGCAGTATTGGCGCATGAAAGCAAATGAAACAAAATCTACTCATGTTACATTCACAATGAGAAAAGACACCTGCCCGGAAATTAAACTTAATAATATAATAATTCCACAATCAAGCAGCACTAAATACCTGGGCATGCAATTAGATAGACGTCTGACATGGAAAACACATATTTTTAACAAAAGGAAATCCCTTGGGATTCAATACAGAAAAATGTTTTGGCTACTGAATAAAAAATCTTCAATATATCTAAAGAATAAACTCATTTTATATAAAAGTGTATTAAAACCAGTATGGACCTATGGCATTCAATTATGGGGAACTGGCTCAACATCTAACACAGAAATTCTTCAAAGATTTCAGTCTAAAACTTTACTAGAAATAGTAAATGCACCATGGTATGTAACTAACATTCAAATCCATCGGGACCTTAGGATAATCCCGGTAAGAGATGAAGTAAAAAAGGTAGCTAGAAAATACTATGAACGAATACAAATTCATCCAAACATCCTTGCTTCGAATTTGATGTCCCCCTCAAATATATTTACGAGACTGAAAAGGAAAACGCCGCTTCAAATTTTATTATAAAAATCAAATTTTATTATAAAAATCTTAAATTAAAAAGAAAAGAGTAGCTCTCTACAGGAAGAACTACTTTAATTGTATATTATCAAGACTTAAATAGTATTTATTAAAAAAATTGTGAAATGTCACCATACTATGTGACAGAATACATATTGAATTTAAATTAAATAAAAAAAAGAACGGCAAAGCACTCTTGTCCGATGGTTTAGCACCGGAACCAAGTTTACCCACATACAATCGCACATATTATCCACCCGTAATAAAACGTTTTTGATATACTGAGAACCTTTTAGCCGAATTCAAAGAGGGTATCATCACAAAGCTCTGAAAAATGGACGATTTAACAGAAAGAACTAATTGGCGAGGCATTACTTTACTGAACATAATTAAATAAATAATAGTGCGTGTCATAACTAACAGACTTTTAACAGCATTAACAGCAACACTATGCGAAGAAAAAGCTGGATTCCGACATCACAAGTCTTATATTGATCACATAAACAGCCTAAGAGCAATCGTTGTCTGTAGAGTGGGGATCACCTCTCTATTTATTATTTATAGACTTCGTAAAGGCCTTTGATGCATTATGTCACACCGTCATATGAAACGCACTTGCTCATAAGGACGTGCCGCAAAAGATCATCCCGCTTATCAAAGCTTTATACGAGAATGCCAGTTGCCGGATACTGCTCGAGAAATATCTAAGCGACAAAATACTTATAAAAACCAGCGGTCGACAGGGTTGCATAATATCGTCGTTGCTGCTCAGCAGCGTACTGGACGTAATCTTGGCAGAGGCATTGGTCTTTGAATAACCACGATAAACAGAGCGGGAATTAAAATCAATATTGTCAAAACAAAAGTTATGCGCATTAATGCTAACGTCCAAGATCCATTTATTATAAACAACTGCTATCTTGAGGACAAAACCAAAGTCAAAAAACGCATATGGGGAGGCCACACTTTACGTAGCCCAATTGGTGACACTACAAGAATGGCGATTGCGTGGTACCTGGTGGGTAACAGAAGAAGGGGCAGACCTGCACACACTTGGAGAAGACAAATTGATATGGTGTAATCGTTACAAGTAATTTTTATTAAATCGCCAATATTTATTAAATTTATAAATTTATATTTATTCCTTATTATAACATAGATTACTATTTTAAAAATAAAAGAAAGGTTGTATGGTTGGAGAACTTGGTGTGCTTCTTATGAGTGCATTTCTTGTTCTGATTTTTATTTGAATTTTTACTTTTAACTTAATCTAGGTACATAACGACGCAGCGTATGTACTTTCTTATTTATTAAATGTTTTATAATTATTATATATATTTGTGTTATTTATTTTAATATTTTAAATGTAGTTTTATTTAAGTACAAAACGGCGCAGCGTAAGTACTTTTCTATTTAATAATTTATTGCTAAGTAAGCGTCTTTGATTCAACTTGCCTCGAGTACGCTTACTGTTGATGTTGTTGTATATGCGGTCAATGCCTGGCAAGCATACGGTTAAATCGAAAGCAAAGTGCCGCCGATATGTGTGGTGTCAAATTCCTTGTGTGTGGAATTATGCATTTGTTTGTAAACAATGCAATGCGCTTGGAAACAATTAGTATATTTATATATACACTGCGCATTCAAATATAGAACCACTTATTATTATATTAATAGTATGCATTGCCAATATAACTATCGCATATACATTACAATGGAAATATCACATACGGAAAAGCTGGGGAGAGTTGAAGCTACTACTGAGTGGAAGATCTTTAATGCGACCTTATGTTCCTCCCAGGAGTTAAAGGATTCAATATATATATGCGAGACTGCGTCAAAGATCAAGAGCTACTAGCACTATGTGTTCGCAAGTGCGACTTTGTTTGAAGTCATTGGAGATTTGGGTTGTGATCTTACAAAAGGCAAATGTGATTCTAGGACGTTTTCTAATTTCATGTTGATGGAAGGCGTGTCGAATATGTGGCGATATCTGTTTTAGGATCCAGGACTTTACAACTTCGGCTACTGAAGATAACAAACATCTCGATCTATACGATTCACAATTATCTGATTTCATAAACTCTGTAATGATTCAAGTTAAATTTTTAATTGTTTCTTCAAATGATCTATAAGGATATGTTGAGATTGTAACAACACTTTTTAGAGTGACGTTCAAAAATATAATTTTTGCTGCGGTATCCTCAGCCGTCATCCAGGGTCATAACCACAAAATTTATATTCGCTGAGACAGAGTTTTGATTGATAGAAAAAAGAAACGTGGTATTAAATACTTTATTTACTCAAAAAAAAAAAATTGCAAAATATATTTATAATACATTTAAACTACATATAAATGCTTTGCATGAGCTGATTTAGGTGTTTTCTTGTTTGGAACACCCGAAGTCGTGTTGGTTAATGACTGTTGCGTGTTGCTTTTTGTTCCATACATTATTGTGACTTGTTCTTCGTTTGGCGATATGTTATTTAAATTATCTTTTTTATTATTATTAAATTTAATTTTATTTGCAATTGCTATTTCACAATTTATTTTGTATACATTTGTTTCAGTTGCTGGTTTTTTTTTTACGGATTTATTTGCAGATTGATTATTTTTTATAGTCTTCTGAATTCAGCATTATATAACCATTTAGGCCATTTTCACTAATCTGAGAACGCACATACAATGTTTTGTGATGTGTTATCAGTTCTATGATATCTAATATAATCAGAGGCGAGGCGTCGCTATTTTGCTACTTAACATTTTTTTAATAGCTTTTCAAAACTGATTAACATAAACACAAAACGTTCAATACAAACAAAATCACACATACATATGTTAGTTACACCCAACATTACTTATAATGAATAAAAGAGAAAACACATTCCTTTTAAAATATACTAAGGTTCAGATTAAAATCTGCACCGCGCTGCTTACAAAGCATACAAATGAAATAACATTCACATTGGGACTATGTTCAATATTGAATACACAACACAAAACATACAAACAAATATGAAAACAAAAGAGAAAGTAAGCCCCGCAAAATATGTACGTAAAATAATCATAACTCTTAAATTAAGGCGTGCAAGCGGTTCAATAAAAAAAATGAACCTCCAATGTTATGCAAAGTAAATACAAAAGAAAAAAGAAATGACTGAGCGAAAATCTCTTTCCATTTGACTAGAGGTTTAGTCGACTAAACTAAATCATAAGTTCATACAAAACGTGCAAATGCAATCAAAGTCAAGGTTGCCGTTTTATATGGGCAAAAGGTTCAGTAAAAAAACTGAACAGCGCATAGTAAATACAAAGTAAAAGAGTAAATGAATGCATGAGAGTTTCCTACTTTTATGCAGAGGTTGGAAATAAACCAAAAACAAAGTCATAATTGCAATTTTATACTAGCAAATGGTAATAGTAAAGAAAAAAATTAAAGAAATTTGAAGTGAAAAATAATGTTTAGAAGTGGATAAATGTGTGATTAAAGATTTGATTCAAATATCTTTTTTTAAACGATCTTCTGAAAAAAAGGTTTTAATTCATAAAATGAATAGACCAACTCCAGATATGAAGAATTTGGTACCTGATATAAACATGTCGAAATCTGTGGTAAGTCGCTGTTTTCCTACAGCTATTTACCATAAAAACCAATGGATCACAGGCTGCGAACATTTAAATAAATTGTTTTGTTGGTCTTGTATGCTATTTGCTTGTAGAAGGAACAAAACTCAGGAGTAGAGGGAATACGTTATAGTTGGAATTCTGTTTTAATCAAATTGTGAACACGCTACTGAATATAATATATAAGATTTAAAAATATTTTAATATTTATTAGTATTTATTAGTATTTAAAGCGTCATTTCGCGTATTTATTAATTTTATTTATTTAGCATGTTAATAAGTTAGCTATACAATTTACACAATTACATTATTTCGTGAGTTGTAATTTGTTCATAATTTTCGCCTGCTTCCAACACTTTTCTTGTTTTTTATTTTACAATTACTATCACTATCATTACTATTGTAAATGATGTAAGGGTTTAGAGCGTGCAGCTTTAATCAAACTTATTTTGTTATTTTGTTTGATTTGTGTTCGCTAAGAAATATTAAAATTGAATTCAAATTCTTTTTAAAATAAATAAAAATATATTTTATCAATACGAAATTATTATTTAGTATTACATTACATTAATAAACTAGTAATATATTAAAATTAAACTTTAATATTCTAAAAATAAATATGTTTATATATTTTTATATTAATATTAATATTTTATAATTTGTATTTATATTTACATTAGATGTATATTAAATTAAATTAGTAAAATCCATATTTTTTTAAGCAGTTGAAGCTTAAGGGACCGATATTTATATCTTTTGTCGGTATTTTCGATAGCCAAATTTAATTTTTCCATATTTGCAACAAGTTTTGGTTTCTGCTTTTTATTGCTCATCAATTTTGCCCTACAACAAAATTTATTAATTTTATAATATGTAGAATTTTATTATTTCTTAAATTTATATATAAACACATTATTTGTTGAAGAATATATCTAAAAAATTTGAAAAATGCTTGCTTTTATGTTGAAAATATTTGAATAAATACACATAAATAAATAACAAAACAAAAAAATGCAACAATCGTTATACTCAATATACATATAACACATTACACTCGAAATCAGATATATAAAATAATATATTATATTATATTATATTAAATCTAAATGAATTATTACTAACTATTAAATTAGAAATATTAAAATTATATTAAATTTATATGTTAAATTGACTGTATTTATTTTAGCATTCAGCATTTATTTTATACGATCGACAAACTTCTACTGCTGAAATGCAGTAGAGAAATTTATCTACCGCTGATAGAAAAACTTCTATCGGTTTTCAATTCAAAATACCAAAATTTGATTTTTTCTACCAGCAGTAGAAATTTTTCTACTATCTATCAGCGATCGACATAATAGGCACTAATGCCTCGATTGTTTGTGATAAAATTTAATTACTTTTCATGTTTTACATTTGAAAAAAAATCAAAAGCACGCAGTGATATTATTTTGCGTGTGCACCTTGAAACTTTTCGAAAATAACTCAGTATTTTATGCACAAAGTTTTTGACCAACCATTTGAATGCTAGATTTTACCATTCTGCTTTGCATTTTAACTATGTATTTCGTTAAGTGTAGTTAGCATTGTTGACATGAACTCAAATGAACTTTGCATATGGGTATTTGTAAATGTCCCTACAAAATTTTTTTGCTACCGCTGCAAATTTGTTGCCGAATAGAAACTTAGTAAAAATACTATCATTATTTTTATGTAACGATCCATGTTTATCTGGATATAAATAAATTGCTGAAAGCAAAATTTTCATATAAATTTTTCAAGTAAGACTTTGGTGTGGGTTTGTGTTCTAGTTTGAACGGGATTTGGTTATGTGTAATATAGTATGTAAATACCTTAAGCTTAAGCCATATCAAGACCATGATGCGTGCCGATGAGATGAATAGCACTACATCAGTGTGTTTTTAAACGGAGACCTCTAGATATCTGGCGCCCTCCGGTTATGATTTAGCCTTGTTCGGGTATAGCGGATCTCTGCCCGGATGGACCTTCTCTTCTCCGCAACTCGTGGGTTTTAATTATGAATGAAACAAAAAATACTAAAAATTTTATAGCGAAGAGCTTGGCTATACAGAGCTCAAAGTCTCCACACAGAGTACCCACCGCGACCTTTAGCGGTAATAAAAAGGTGCCCATAAATGTTAAACAAAATGTATCCACGCGATCCGAAACACTTATTCGTTCAAGTCCTCCGACGAGGAGGAGTTATAAGGAACGCCAAGCATCAACTTGACTGCTCGAAATACACGGAAATATTTCGGTTACATCCAAAGAGAAGTTAAGCGCACATGCGGAGTACCACACACAACATGAAATAGAAAATCAATAAACGAACAAAATAAACAAGAATAATGTACGATCAGCTGTAAACAAAATTAAGGCGCTACACAAAAGCTCGGTCGAATGTTTATATAAGACACGCATTTTTCTTATGCAGAAGACTTGGTATAGGATCACTAAGGCATATACACCTCAACAAAATACAAGTCCATAAATAAAATTAATTCTACATCAAGAATTATTACCACAAAATTGAATCATATTATTTAAAGTGACCAAATTACGTCTATCGTAAAAATTATAATTTTACAAAATATATATATAAAGGATAATTCTAGAAGAGACAACCTTCTTCAATCTACACCTTGATTTAATCCGCTATTTTTGAAATTAATCTAAACCTTCACAATATTTATTCACTTCAAATTCTATTTAATTCTACTAAACTAGCGGACCCGACAGATGTTGTCTGCATGATATACTAAGTTATTAGGATATTAAACAAAATAAGAAATGAAAAACAAATAATATAATAATTTTGTTATTCTTTATTTTGAAATATCATCAATTTTTCTAAAAACAATTCGTAATAATCAATAATGTTTGTTTAATTTCATCTTAATGCGAGTTGATGAACAATATTTTTAGTCAATTCTTCCCAGGATAAATGAATTATCTTGACGGTTTTCCAACGCGAAAACACGCCACAGATCTGTCCCACAAATCGAAATTGTTTGACCTTGTGACTTATTAATAGTCATGGCAAATGGCAAGCGAACTGGAAATTGCAGACGTCTGAATGGAATGGGTGAGTCTGAAGGGATCATTGGGATTCGTGGCAGGAGAACAGCTTTACCTTCAAATTTGCCATTCAGAATTATAGCTTCAAGTACATTGCCCAAAATTATTTTTATGACTAATCTTGTGCCTTTGCATAGCTAAGGTGCATTTCAATTTTGCAGCATAATTATAGATGAGCATAATTATAGGCATTCCTGGTAAATCCAGCGAATTCAAAAATTCAACAGGATTGTTGAACGATTCATTTTAGAGACTTTGAACTTTATAAACAAATCAAAGTAACCATGAATAAATTTTAAATATGTAATAAAAATGTATATGGATACCAAAAAACTATATAATAATTAAAAAAACATTATCCAGTGGACCAAATTGTGAAACTAATCCATTTGAACACACTCAAAAAATTTCATCAAAATCGATTCAGCCGTTTAGGGGGAGTTCACTGTCAATGCACGTACAGAAAAATTATATATATAAAAATAATAATATACAGAGAAATTATATAAAACCTAAGTGTGTCTTTGAATATTTTAGTTATACCATATATAAAATTTATTGTAAATATCCTGAGGGGAGCATGGGAACGCGCTATCTCCTTAATTAAGAGGTGTTTCTTTGCTCAGGTAATGAATTTGAAGGGGATAGCGCACTCGATGTAACGGTGATGGATACAACCACATCCACAGCGTGCATGTTGCGAGTATTACAAATTAACCTTTACCACTACAAGGCTCCGTCTATCAGCTTGCTGCAATGTCTAAGCAATAACGAGAACGATATGGTTCTGGCGTAACAGTCATGGGCTTACAGGGATCTTGTATGCGGACTTGTATCAGGACTAAAAACTTTGATTTAATATATGAAGTAAACAAAGGTAAACCTAGATCCTGCATATTAATAAATAAAATATATAACGCTATCATGCTTTCGCAGTATATTGACAAAGACGTAACCGCAGTAAGGTTTGAGGGACTTTGGGGCTAGATATGGGCGGTATCTGCATATATGGCTCACGATCATGAAGAAATACCATCATGTAGCCTGATGTAACAGCTGACTAATGGTACTAGGAGGCTGACTAATGACTAATGGTACAGATATCATTTTGGGCTGCGATGCCAACGCATACCATGAAGTGTGGGGCAGCTTCAATACAAATGAACGTGGTGAGTTACTTTTTATTTTATTTTTAGTAATAATTTCTTTATATGTAATAACGACAATAGGCCAGCCTTTGTTACCAGAAACAGGCAGTAGGTTCTAGATATCACCGTGACTACTGCCAAAATTCATGGGTCCATCAAGAAATGGGAAGTGACCACTAGACAGTCTTTTTCAGACCATGTGATCTCAGAATATTCGTTAGACTTGATGGAATCGGGTGCCTCCAGTTTAGAAACTTTCAGAAATGTCAGGAATACGAACTGAACAAAGTACAAATAATATAAATGAACTGATGACAAATACAGCTCTTTACCCCCCAGAAAATACAAATGATCTGGACGAGCAGGTAAGAGATCTTACTTCAATATTTAATAAAGCTTTCACCTTGCCTGTCTTTCTACTCAACTTATTAGAAAGTGTAATCCACCCTGGTGGAATAGTATCGTAGGTCGGTTAAAAAGGAGACTTTTTAATAGGGCAAAGTTAAATAGAAATGGGAGTGACTGGTCCGAATACAAGTTCTCTCTGCAGAAATATAAGAAAGAATTACGTAAATTTAAGAGGACTAGTTGGCAATCATATTGTTAAGAAATAAGTAGTGACTCTGAAACCTCTAGAGTACGTAAAATCGTATCAAAAAATCCATCTGTCCCCCAGTTGCTAAGGAAACCGGATGGGACTTGGTCAAATAACAGTAGGGAGTCACTAGATTTATTACCAGATACCCACTTCCCAGGATCTTCCGCTTTGGCAGAATCGTCAGAGTATTTATACTTCACATCAGTAAACTCCATCAAGTCAACTTCAAGCCCTACAAATCACCAGGACCGGATGGTATACATTCTATTGACCTTCAAAACTCTTGGGAGTAAATACACAACCGGCTTCTGACCATTTTTAAATACTGTCTCATTTTTAATCATGTTCCAACTCAATAGAGAAAGTTAGAGTTGTTTTTATTCCCAAGGCGGGTAAAACCTCTCATAGTAACCCAAATGAACTTCGTCCAATTATTATAGTTTTTCATCTTTCATACTGAAAGTTCTAGAAAGAACTATAGACTTCAAAATAAGGAGCATTACAGATCACAATCTTTGGTCTTCGACGCAACACGATTCGCAACACGAATCTACGGAGACAGCACTCCATGCCATCACTTTTATTATTGAAAAATCTCTTAAAGGAATTTTGTATAGTTGCTTTCGTAGATATTGAAAGAGCTTTTAATAATATTCTTTCCAGTGCAATAGCAAGCGCACTCTCGCGTCTGGGTGTTGAGGAGGCGCTCATTAGTTTTATTGGTCAGTTATTTACTGGCAAAATTATTGATGCACCCATCACCAACAGCACACAGACGAGTAAATAGAGATACCCCCCAAGAGTGTGTACTCTCTTCACTCCTTTAGAATACAGTGGTGAATTTACTGCTACAAAACCTGAGAACAGCAGGTTGCGGGAAAATTACGTATGCGAATGACATTGCTGGAAAATATGTTACCACTTTAAGAGATATTCTGCAGAATGGCCTGAATATCTTTAACTATTGGATACTAAATTGTGGTCTCGTGGTTAATCCCAGCACAATGGAGGCCTACATCACAATGGAGGGCTAGTGACTATGGGCACGGCTCTATTCAAAAACTTTTCAGTCCTACTCCAAATAACATTAACTGCACCCCTCCCATTCTTGATTTTGATAGAAAATTTATTGTTAAATTCCCATCCAGGGAAATTTGGTTGTCAGTAGGTTCCTTCCGGGGTGAGGCTTTAGAAATTTTTACCGATGGTTCGAAAACTGAAAGTGGCATAGGCAGTAGTGTTTTCTCAGAAGGGTTGAATATATCCTCTTATTATAGACTTTCAGATCACTGTAGTGTTTTTCAGGCAGAAGTGAATACCATAAAGAAAGCTTTAGCTTGTCTTGTAGATAATACACTTGAAAGGAATATATATATATACTATCGGATAGTCAAGCTGACTTAAATTCCTTGACTTCAGTCCAATTCACATCTAGGGTAGTCTTTGACTGCTACACATCTCGACGCAGATGTCGACGCATTTCAATATTTTTCTAATCTGGGTTCCCGGTTATAAAGACATTTTCGTCAATTGTAAAGCAGATGAGCTAGCCAGACGGGGTGCTTCAGCAAACCGCTCGGAACACCTAAATAATCTGGGCATTTCGTTGAAATCATGCAAATTGGTATTGAATTCTTCCTGTGTTGAACTTTTTAACAAAAGATGGGAAGACTTCGCAATATGCAGGCATGTGTATGCAATATAGTCACATACCACCAAAAGAAAATCAAACACTATCACAGAGATGCTCCACAGAGATATCAATCTTGTAGTAGGTTTACTAATAGGTAATCAAGCTAGGAGACTAAATCTTCCTGTTATGTACTGTACCTAGTTTGATACAGCTTTTAGCCAATCCGGCACTTAAACCAGCTTAGCCTTTACACGTTATGTTTTTATCCGTATCTAGTCTGATACGGATTTAGCTAATCCGGCACATTAACCAGCTTAGCATTCACTTACGCAATCCGGCACATGAACCAGTTACGTACTTTATATAAACAGATAGATATATTTACATATATACATGTGTTTATTTAATTTATTATTTATTTGTTTGGTGTTATTAGTTTTCAAATTCGGCACATAAACCGACTTTGATCAAGGTTCTTTTAGACACTTAAACCAAAAGAAAACGCTTGTTTAAATTCAGATGTTTAAATTGAATTGAATTTTTATTAAGAAATGTTCTGCTTTCATACAAAATTATTAATACTAAGCTTATGGTAAAAGAGGAAATGCACTTAGTTCCCACGATTTGTCATCCGATGGACTTTGAACGTTCAAGCTCAAGGGCATACGTGGGAAATATGTGCATTGCCTGAACTTATACTATTTAGTGCAGTCACCAAGCTGTATTTTGCCTACCAACTTGCTTCACAAATTTGATGACTTAAATGTGCTATCACTTATGTCATGCGCCAACTCATATTGCACCTGTGGGAACAACAGAATTGTCGCAGCGGCTTGCCTATTGCTGCAACTCACAACGAACACACGATAAAAGAAAATGAACATAATGCTTATCAACCTCGCACAGTGGCGTGTTACGATGATCCATGAGTAGCGCACTGATGTTAATTCGGCATCAACTGTCATCATGTTCTTGAAGGAGCGCCAGGTCGACAACTGCCTTGCGGGTTCCATTTTAGGGTTTGCTTAGCGATACAGGAATTCAATTTGCGTAGCGTATGTCCGTTCCATTGCCATTTTCGTTTTTTTATTTCGCTCTTGACGCTTTGTAGATTGCTCTTTTCCACAATTCTGCGTTAGTGATGCGTTCTGGCCATATTTTGAAGATGCGTCTCAGACATTTTTTTATAAAGACTTGAATTCGTGAATTGATATGTCCAGTAAACTTCCATGTTTCGCACCCATACAGAAGTACGGATACGACATTTGATTTAAATATTCAAAATTTTGGTCTGACGCTTAGTTGATTTGACCTCCAAATGTTTTGTAATTGGCCAAATGCAAACATTTCATTATTTATACGAGCCGCTACGTCTTCTTCTACTGCGCTTACGTTAGTAATTATGCTGCCCAAATATGTGCAGGATTGTACAACATTTATATTTATGTTCTCAACAGCTATCAAAGGATCTGTTACAAATCAGTATCCATGACAACCGTTTTAGACGTGTTTATTTCAAAGCCTGCTACCCGGGCATAACGATTTAGGCTGTCTACGTTATGTTGAAGATCTCTGCTTCTGTAACTCAGCAGACACACATCGTCCGCATATTCGAGATCTTCTAGATGAAGAAAAGGTGTCTACTGTAAACCATAGCGTCCATCAAGCGAATTTCTTGAAATTTCGTCCAGAGCTAGAATGAAAAGCACCGGTGAAAGAAGGCTGCCTTCACGAACTCCTGTACTTACGCGAAACGCGTCAGACAGCACTCCGTCGTGCAAAACTTTGCATTTAAATTCAATGCACATTTACTTGATGATGTTAAGTATTTGGGTGGCATGCCCTTTTGACGTAAAGCAGCTCAAAGCTTCAAACAGAAGCAGCTATTCAGACTATCAAAGCTTTTTTAAAGTTTATAAATGCTGCATAAACCGAAGATCTAAATTCGTTATATTGTTCGAACACGATACGGACCGTGTTGATCAGGTCGACATAAGATTGATTTCGCCTAAAACCATATTGATTCTCACGTTGGAGTTCTTCAGTGACTGGTGAGATACGAGTTAGTAAAATAGAAGTAAGTATATTGCTGGGCATGGGGAGCAGCGTGATACCTCAGTAGTTGTTACAATCGGATCTATCACCCTTTTTCGGAATCTTGACGAGCACACATTCATTCCAAGAAAGTGGTACAGCTTCGTTTTCACAGATTTTCTGCAGAATAGGTAGCCCTATAGATGCTGATAATTCTAAATCGCACTTTTATAGTTCGAGATTGACATTGTCACTGCCTGGTGCCTTATTGGCTTTAAGCAATTTTATGACGGCGATAACTACAAATCTTGTTCTTTGGTCCGAATTGACACTTTAAAAGTAACGCAAGTTGCTTGATGGAGAATTAAGTTCTATGTCTTTTTGTAATCCTAAGGGGTTGTTGAGCACCTTATTAAAGTGTTCAGCCCATCTCTTGAGCTGCAACTCCTAGTTGGAGATAAGTGTACCGTTTTTATCTTTAATAGGTTTGTTCTTGAAGTGACCTTGTTTAATTTTCACTGTCTTTTTATTCAATTAATTAAAAAAAATTTTAAACAAAATTAAAAGCAGTATTTTTGTTTAAAACAACTTTTAATAAAATTTAAAATCTTTAAATTAATTTGAAATAAAAACATCAAATCACTTGCAGTTCGTTGGAATAAAAATAAATAATTTTTTAAGAAATTTTTAAACAAAATTAAAAGAATTACTTTAATTCAAAATAACTTTCGTTAAAATTTAAAATTTTTAACTTAATTTAAATAAAACAATCAAATCACTTGCAGTTCGTTGAAATAAAAATAAATCTTTTTTTTTCAAATTTTTTTAAACAAAATTAAAAGAAATATTTTAGTTTAAAATAACTTTGAATAAAATTTAAAAACTTTAAACTGATTTATATACAAAAATCAAATCACTTGCAGTTCGTTGAAATAATCCACACAAATATATCTCGTTCGCTTTCCAATACTCGCGTTGAGGGACACAAGAGTTTCACTCAGCCACGTTGTTGTCACAAAAATAATAACACAAGGATTTAGTTCACAGCTTTGATTAAATTTATCACGTCGCTTAGCGCCGGAGAAACCAGAAAAACACCGCTGGTTGAGCGCCCTTTTCATATTCTTGTTAATTAAAGTTGTCTTCCGTTAACAAATTGAAGTTTGTTGACCCAATGACAAAGCTCCTCTTCTGCACTGCACTGAGCGAAAGTCTAATTTCGCTGCGAACTTGATTTTCTTTGAGTAATTGTTAAAATTTAGAAGTAGATTTTGTCTGAATTGCACTCCAAACCTTTCAGCAAAAAGCTTCCTTCGTTTAATAGATCTTCTTTCTTATTATTTTGTTTTGATTTTAAAGTTAATGTATTTTCGTGAATTTTAAAATGTGTTCGCTTCCTTTAAAATTAAATAAATTGTATAAATAAATGTTTTATAAATGTGTTGTTGACTGGTGGTAGGTATATCATTTTATTCTGTCATCATGTATTGTTCAAGAATGAACATTGTTTTAATTTTATACATACAGTGTTGTGCATAACAAAAGCAACTAAAATTTGCCCATCAAATAAATAAGTTTTTTGTCTACTTTTTACTTTTCATTCAAAAATCTAAATACACAGTTTTATTTGTTATTGTATTAGCTATTATAAAAAACAACAAAATCTACAATTCTTCATAACGTGTTAATTAATTCACACAAATAATAAAATATTGCGAAATGCGGCTGTGCAAAACAATAGCAACTGAGACAAGATCAATGATAGATCTATGACCAAAGTGCATTCTAGCAAGATATTTTTTTGATTTTTTGCATTTTTATGTTGTGATTTATGTTTTTAAGCAAATTAGAACATAAACACAGAATAGTTCAATATTAAATCAGGTAATGGAAGTACGTTTTTATCATGGCTCGTGACACGTATACTTTGAAGTTTAAAGAAGCAAGAATTGAAAAATATTTAAATGGCAGTGCTCAAATGAAATACCCAAAATATTTAAAATTAATTAGTTTATTGTTTCGCAGCTTATAAAAAAATATAATTTGACAAAATACCGTTAAAACTGTTTATTTGGGTGAAGCCTCTCTTAAGATTACTTGTAGAATTGATCGAAACATCATAAGAATTACAAAAAAAACAACCATTCGTGTCGTTGAAAAAGGTCGTAGCCGAGCTTAAACAAGGTGTTGACTCTAGTACTGTACGCAGGCTTTTTTTTTTTTTTTTTTTTTTAAGTTACAGACCAGTCAAAAAACCAATGTTGACTAAAAAGCATTAGCAAAAGAGGTAGATTTTTGTTTTTCTTTTTAATTAATATTAATATACTTCATTTAGATCAAATTTCGCATGGAATCACTTAAATTAGACTCTTACTAAATGGAAAATAATTTTTTTCAGCAATAAATCAAAATTTAACATCTTTAATTCTGATGGGATGTGCACAGTGCGTCGCGAAAAAGAAAAACGTTTGTATTTGCGTAACTGCCAAGCGACTGTGATGCATGGGCGTGGGTCAGTAATAATTTGAGCGTTCTTTTCAGGATTTAGACTAAGATCTTTTCATAAAATTCATCAAATAATAGCCCAACATGTGTACAAAAAAATTTTAGAAAGCCATATGGTACCCCATGGCGGATGAGAAATGTCACTCCGACGGGTATATCAGTACGATAACAACCCAAAACACACCTTAAAGCTGATAAGAGAATGGATTTTGAAAAATGGAATTCCAATTTTAGATTAGCCAGCCCAAACACCTGATTTTAATTCAATTGAGAACATTTTGGTATTCTCAAACGTCGCTTTGGGGGTCGAAAAGTTTCCAAATGTTTGAGGTCATGAAAGTTGAATGATATAAAATTCCAAATAGTTTTATTAACAATTTAATATCACCTATGACCCGTAGAAGTGCCCAAGTAATAAAAAGCAAAGGGCTTTATACAAAATTTACAAAAATAATACAAAAATTTAATATATTAAATAAAGTTGCTATTGTTCTGCACAGCCGCATTTCGCAATATCTCATTATTTTTGTGAATTATTTAACCCGTTATTTAGAATTGTAGATTTTGTTGTTTTTTTATAATAGCTAATACAATAACAAATAAAACTCTGTATTTAAGTTTTGGAATGAAAAGTAAAAAGTAGACAAAAAACTTATTTATTTGATGGGCAAATTTTGGTTGCTTTTGTTATGCACAACACTGTATATACCATAATGTTAATTATATAATCTTATTATTTTATATTATCTTTTAAAATTATATTTTATTTAATTCGATCTTGTGTATTTAATGATACATGACTCTGCATTAAAGAATTCTGGCAGAATGTTCAATAATGAACATGCTTTATCTGTTATTTAAATAAAGAGAAATAGAATCATAAAATACTTTTCCAGAATAACAAAAGTAAAAATAAGCAACCCAACAACTGTAATCCTATTGATAATTGAATCTAAGTAAATAATAGGTTCACCACATTGCTTACATGAAACTTAAATATCAAATTAATTTTTATCATTATTGTAACAAATGCCATCAAGGCATCTCTGCTTGGGATTGTAAAGATAAATATAGATAGATTTAATTTTCAGTTTATTCTAAACAAATAACCGCATCTAATCGTTGTATACTTACGGATAAGCATATAATACCAAAACAGTATATGAGCATGTGCAGCACTAAAATCTTTTTTTATCACTAATGTAAATTGTAAAAACCAGAAAATACAGTCCACTAAAAACAAATGCAATATTGTTAATGATAACATTAAACACATGCTGAGTAAGATTATTTCACCCTTAATTTCTAAGATAATTTTAAGACAAAATTGTATATAAACCATAGTATTTTAAGAAATAAATCAGTATCAAACGAATACTCAAGCCTTTCATTTCACATGTAAACATATTTATTTTAAATTTACTTGTTCATAGTTTCCGTTTGCTTCGGATGCTGGAGCTTTGTTGTTGCGGGGTGGGCTGCGGTGGGTTAGTTTGTTCAACATTTTAATTATTAATTCACAACCTCTTTTGTTACAGATGTCTTCAATTGTATTATGTAAGTGTTACTTGTTGGGTATTAGGTGGTCGTGTTATGTTTTGAAGGCAGCTATACGCATGGAGTTGTAACGATAAAATTTTTTAATTAATAAAAATCTGTGCTTGATTTTCTGTCTATTCTCTTTTATCATGTCTAACCGACTTCTTTATTGATATGCAAAATTGTTCATACATGCTTTGAAGTTGCGGAAGTGTAACTGTGTTGCGGAACTATCTAGTCTTTACTTGGAATTAATAACACTTATATCATTTTAGTTTTTGAGTACTTGTCATACTCTTTAATTTATTTATTATTATTGTTTTATTATTGTTTACTTAGGATTATTTTTAGACTGCGTTCTACACTAGACTCCGTTCTATCATCAACTGTCTTCTAAAACTTATTCTAAGTCTTACAATAGTTTGATTATGTATCTCAAATAACTATTCATCTTATTCTAACAATAAATCTAAAATCTAAAAATATTCTCTTAATTCTAATTGGCTATTTCTATGTACATCAACACTATTTATTTTCATATATTTCCTAGTTATTATGACACATTACTTAAGACAAGAAATGCATAGTAAGTACTTACTGTTTGTCATGTGCTTCATATTTAAATGTTTTCCTATTTGTGTGGTCTTAATCAGAGGCGAGGAGTCGAATGGTTCAGAATGTTCACTGAACACCTTAATATTGGACATTTATTAATATACCTATTAATCTTGCTATACCAAAATGTTGCTTATTACGATATTTTTTATAATAACTTTTCCAAACCGATGTAACATAGACACAAAAACGTACAATATAAACAAAATCAAAAATGGGTTAGTTGCACCCAACATTACTTGCAAATAAAAAAGAGAAAACATCTTACTCTTAAAATATTCAAAGGTTCAGAATAAAAACTACACCTCGCTGCCTACAAAACACGCAATTGAAATCATATTACAATATGTTCAACATTGAAAACACAACACAAAATATGCAAGCAAATATAAAAATAAAAGAGAAAACAAGACCCACAAAATATATAAGAAAAATAATCATAACTTTTGAATCAATGCGTGCATGTGGTTCAATAAAACAGTGAACATATGCAAGCTATGCATACGTACAATGATGCATAGGTAATACAAAAGAGAAGAGAAATGTCTGAGCGATAATCGCTTTACATATGACTAAAGGTTCAATCGACCAAACTGAACCATTAGTTCATACAAAGCGTGCAAATAAAATCAAAGTCACGGTTGCCATTTTAAATGAGTAAACACAAAGTAAAAGAGAAAATGAGGTTTAAAACAAAACAAAATTTAAAGTCATTATTGCAATATTCTAGTATAATATTAAAAAATTAAAGTAAAATTAAAGAAAAAATAAAGCAAGTTCGAAAAATAATATTTAGAAATGGATAAATATGTAATTAAAGATTTGATTCAAACACCGTTTTTAAACAATCTGCTGAAGAAAAGGTTTTAATTCATAAAATGAAAACACCAACTCCAGGTATGAAAAATTTGGTGCCTGATGTAAAAATGTCGAAATTTGTGGTAAATCGTCGTTTTCTTACAACTATTTACCATAAAAACCAATGGATCACAGGCTGCAAACGTTTAAATAAATTGTTTTGTTGGTCTTGTATGCAATTTGCTTGTGAGAAAGACAGAAGTAAGGAGTAGGGGGAACACGTTATAGTTGGAGTTGTGTTTTGATCATATTGTGAACACCTTGACAAAAAGCTGATGCCTCGATACTGGTCTCAATATATTTGACACCACATGACCGCTTAACCGATATTAAAACAGCAAATTATTTGTGTCAGAAGTGTCGTTTTCATAAATTACAAAAATGCAATGGTTAGCTCATTTAAATTAGAACATAAGTGTTTTAAAGAATTTGAATGCAATAGTCATCAAAGGCGGCCTTAACATTGAGTCAGATCAACTATAGATATACCATAACACCCTTACCCTTCAAGGAAAAAAAAAATTTATGCATAGATATGTGAATATATAGTTTTGTGTTTTAATTTATTTTTATAATTAAATACATTAATTTCTCATTGTTTATTATATTAATTATCAAGAATGTTTATTTAATATTTATATATATTTATTATACATAGATTTATACAATTTTTATTAATATATTAAACAATGCATATAGTTTTGTATTTTAAGAAAAAAAATTAAAGAAAGAAAGAAATTCGAAAAAAGACTGACTTGTTGGTGAAAGACCAATTAATAATCTTACCTACCATAAACCGATTTTAAACCATGGCTCAAAGTTTCTTAAAGCTCACCTTACACGTGCTATATACTTATTCAGCGGTCGTGAGAGCGAGAGCTTGAGAGCGAGAAGCTGCCAGATCTCTCCCGTATAATCGCTGTAGAAATCACATGTAAAGATTGCTTTAAAGTTCTTGGTTTAATGTACCCACTTAGAAACCAATGTCAATATTTGACTCCTCCGCCATTAAATTTTTGCAGTCTCTGCAAAAGGCCAACTGGTTTACCTATACTCTTTTAGTTTTGCTATTCTTCCTTTCGTTTTTTTTTGTTTTTTTAGTAATGTAATAATATAGTAATAATAATAATCTTATTTTAAAATTAAGTAATTAAATATGATATATATTGTATATTAATACTACTAGTATTAATTAAGTTCTAATTACAATATAATAATGATAACAATGAAAGAGATTAAAAATTATTTTCATAATAATAATAGGCCTTTTCGGTGGCTCGCAACTACGGCAAAAAACAGCAAGTTGCTGGCATATGCAGGCCTATACTGGCCGCAATGTACGCAAAACAACAACACTATTTTCTCTACCTCGGCCAGCATAATTATGCTGGCCAACCACATCGGCCAGTAAAAACAAAAATGTTACCAACGCAATAAGCGAACTATTGTGAACCTTCATTGAAAATTCCAACGAATATTGCAATCAAATGTCAAAAATTGAGGAAATAAAAATTCAAACAGAATTCAAAAATTTGAAAAATCTTGAAAAGTAACGAATAATAAGAATGAAGAAATCGTAAGTATTAAGCACATTGAATTTTTTATTATGTTAGTTATTACCAAGTAACATTTATTTTATTGCATATAATTTGTAGTTTATATACGTAAAATTAATAAAACAAACATAATTTTTGAAGTTTTTCTAAAAAATTGCCGCTGCAGAACGTTGCTTTTTTCTCCCAACATCGACAGTACCTACAAAAATTTACTTATCTTAGTGTTTTATTTTTAAATTTCCAATATTCTTACCATTCCTTTTAATTCCGTGTTCATTTTAATTTTATAGTATTTTTTTAAAAATATATTTGATTTATATGCACATATACAAGATTTGCTGTTTGTCAAAACAAAACATTTGACAGATTGCAACAGTGATGCCAATGGCTCGCGTGGCCAACATAGGCCAACATGCATTTTTTGCCGTACTTGCGAGCCACCGAAAAGGCCTAATATTAACTAAGTAAATATCAGTTTTAGTGTCATCGCAATATATTACTATCGCTGTTTGCAGTATTTTGGTTAGTTCTGGGATTATAATCTTGGTACTTGTTTTTCCGTCTTACTTCAGATTTATATATTTTCTGAAATTTTTTTTCATTAGAAAATATGTGATTGCCTTCTAGTTTATAATTTACTATTTTTTTATATTTAGGTTGTGATTTACCAATTTTATTATTCTTTACATATTCATTCTCAAAATCTGTGTTCATATATTTCCTATTTGCGATATTTCTTCTTTTAATTTTAGTTTCATGTAATTTATTCGATATATTTATGATTTACTCTTCGCTAAGAATGTCATTTAAGAAATCTATTGGCTTTATTTTAGTACTGGAATGGATGGAATTGTTATAAGCTACAACTGCGTCAAAAATTTTGTCTTTTAGACTGTCTTTGTTAGTTGTGGTTGCGTTTACAAGTCGTACATGTTCGTTGAGCATAGAATGAAGTCTTTCTATATCTGCGTTGCCTGTTTTTAAGTAAGGTGTTGTAACATACAGTTTAATATTTTGATCTTTCAAGAATTACTTAATCATTACAGTATCCAACATATTGTCTGCTATTATGATATATGGTTTCCCTAAATATTGGAGTCTCACTTTAAATGCTTGAATAATCGATAACTAAGTTCTATCTTTAAGTAACTCTACTGTTGCATACTTGGTTAATCTATCTATTATATACTTGTTAGATACATAATATTCCGTTGTGGGTACCAGATGTCAAAGTGTACAATATCGTTACGTTTTATAGGAGTTTCTGTTAGCTTAAAAGGATATTTGATGGGGGTTCTATCATATTTCGCTCTATTGCAAATGTCGCAGTTGTTTATGTATTTCTGTATTTGAGTTTGTAAATGCGGATTATAAAAATGTTTTAATTCTAAAAATACTTCATTAATTCCGCAGTGGTTGTTCTTTCTGTGCTCAAATTCTATTAGTTGTAATACTTTTTCTTTATCTGTGATATCTTCTAACATTGAACATGTCTTTAGTAGTTTTAATTGTCTACTATTCCCAAAGTGTTTAATATAAAGATTTTGTAGTGTTAAATATATTTCTCTCTCAGGGCAGAATATAACTATCAAGCCTTTGTTTGGAAATTTTTCCCTCATGAAATTTAACATAAATTGTTCGTCTTTATCTTTTATGGTCAAATGGTGTCTTATTTTCTTTTTGAATAATATCGTTGTTTTGACTGTAATTACACTACCTACGTTTATCGCTACTTGATATTTACATAAATTGATTGGTTTCTCTGATATTAAAATGAAATCTGCACTATCTGACTCTGCGCTATGTACAGTTTGATTATCGTCAAATAACTCATTTAAATTTATTACCATCTTATCTACCTCCTCTGGTTTTATATTTCTTCGGCTAAGACCATCTGCGACTACATTCTCTTTCCCTTTAATGTACATAATATCAAAATCATACTCGTTCACTTTTATTTTCCATCTTTGTTATTTAGTATTTGGCCCTTTTAGGTTGTGTAAACAAACTAGGGGTCTATGATCTGTATTAATAACGAATTTTCTTCCAAACAAAAACATCTTAAAATACTTGTTTGCCCAAACTATTGCTAACAGTTCCTTCTCAATTGTACTGTAGTTACATTCGTGACCATTTAATGTTCTACTCGCGTAGGCTGTAGTCTTATTCTCTTGCATTAATACAGCACCTAATGCAAAGTTACTGGCATTTGTTGTCAGCACAAATTTTTTATTAAAGTCGGGTCTCACGAGTATCGGGTCATTTTTTAATAATACTTTAAGTTTATTGAAGGCCTCTACATAATTTTGATCTTTTAAATTTATTTTAGTATTCTTCTTTAAATATTTAACTAAGTGATGGGCAATTTTAGAATAATCATTTATAAATTTCCTATAATATAATATATATAAAAGGATTTGATTTCTTTATGAGTCTTTGATAATTGAATCTTTTCAATTGCTAAAACTTTCTTTGGATTAGTTTTGATACCTTGGTCAGTTACTATGTGTCCTAAAAATTCTGTTTCCCGTGCACAGAATGTGCACTTATCTATTTGAAGTTTAAGATTTGCCTTGATTAATACATTTAATACTTTGTTAAGTGATTCAAGGTGTTCTTCTAGGCTAGTTGAAAATATCATAATATCGTCGACCATAAGTATACTATACATATTTTCCCTATATGGTCTTTAAGTACAAGGTTGATTGAAATGTTGCAGGTGAATTTCGTAGACCAAATGGCATTCTTAAAAATTCATAACGTCCGTGTTTCGTTGAACGCCGTTTTCTGGATGTCATCGGGGTGCATTTCAATTTGATGAAAACCCTTAGCTAAGTCCAACGTGGTGAAATACTGGCAGTTTCCTAATTTACTCAGTAGTTCTTCCATGTGCGGCATTGGAAAGCTATTTTCAACTGTAATCTTATTCAGTTTGTGATAGTCGATTACTATGCGCCA
>NC_051846.1:93561141-93600762 GCF_002237135.1 Teleopsis dalmanni | reverse complement strand
TTAATTTCTCATTGTTTATTATATTAATTATCAAGAATGTTTATTTAATATTTATATATATTTATTATACATAGATTTATACAATTTTTATTAATATATTAAACAATGCATATAGTTTTGTATTTTAAGAAAAAAAATTAAAGAAAGAAAGAAATTCGAAAAAAGACTGACTTGTTGGTGAAAGACCAATTAATAATCTTACCTACCATAAACCGATTTTAAACCATGGCTCAAAGTTTCTTAAAGCTCACCTTACACGTGCTATATACTTATTCAGCGGTCGTGAGAGCGAGAGCTTGAGAGCGAGAAGCTGCCAGATCTCTCCCGTATAATCGCTGTAGAAATCACATGTAAAGATTGCTTTAAAGTTCTTGGTTTAATGTACCCACTTAGAAACCAATGTCAATATTTGACTCCTCCGCCATTAAATTTTTGCAGTCTCTGCAAAAGGCCAACTGGTTTACCTATACTCTTTTAGTTTTGCTATTCTTCCTTTCGTTTTTTTTTGTTTTTTTAGTAATGTAATAATATAGTAATAATAATAATCTTATTTTAAAATTAAGTAATTAAATATGATATATATTGTATATTAATACTACTAGTATTAATTAAGTTCTAATTACAATATAATAATGATAACAATGAAAGAGATTAAAAATTATTTTCATAATAATAATAGGCCTTTTCGGTGGCTCGCAACTACGGCAAAAAACAGCAAGTTGCTGGCATATGCAGGCCTATACTGGCCGCAATGTACGCAAAACAACAACACTATTTTCTCTACCTCGGCTAGCATAATTATGCTGGCCAACCACATCGGCCAGTAAAAAAAAAAATGTTACCAACGCAATAAGCGAACTATTGTGAACCTTCATTGAAAATTCCAACGAATATTGCAATCAAATGTCAAAAATTGAGGAAATAAAAATTCAAACAGAATTCAAAAATTTGAAAAATCTTGAAAAGTAACGAATAATAAGAATGAAGAAATCGTAAGTATTAAGCACATTGAATTTTTTATTATGTTAGTTATTACCAAGTAACATTTATTTTATTGCATATAATTTGTAGTTTATATACGTAAAATTAATAAAACAAACATAATTTTTGAAGTTTTTCTAAAAAATTGCCGCTGCAGAACGTTGCTTTTTTCTCCCAACATCGACAGTACCTACAAAAATTTACTTATCTTAGTGTTTTATTTTTAAATTTCCAATATTCTTACCATTCCTTTTAATTCCGTGTTCATTTTAATTTTATAGTATTTTTTTAAAAATATATTTGATTTATATGCACATATACAAGATTTGCTGTTTGTCAAAACAAAACATTTGACAGATTGCAACAGTGATGCCAATGGCTCGCGTGGCCAACATAGGCCAACATGCATTTTTTGCCGTACTTGCGAGCCACCGAAAAGGCCTAATATTAACTAAGTAAATATCAGTTTTAGTGTCATCGCAATATATTACTATCGCTGTTTGCAGTATTTTGGTTAGTTCTGGGATTATAATCTTGGTACTTGTTTTTCCGTCTTACTTCAGATTTATATATTTTCTGAAATTTTTTTTCATTAGAAAATATGTGATTGCCTTCTAGTTTATAATTTACTATTTTTTTATATTTAGGTTGTGATTTACCAATTTTATTATTCTTTACATATTCATTCTCAAAATCTGTGTTCATATATTTCCTATTTGCGATATTTCTTCTTTTAATTTTAGTTTTATGTAATTTATTCGATATATTTATGATTTACTCTTCGCTAAGAATGTCATTTAAGAAATCTATTGGCTTTATTTTAGTACTGGAATGGATGGAATTGTTATAAGCTACAACTGCGTCAAAAATTTTGTCTTTTAGACTGTCTTTGTTAGTTGTGGTTGCGTTTACAAGTCGTACATGTTCGTTGAGCATAGAATGAAGTCTTTCTATATCTGCGTTGCCTGTTTTTAAGTAAGGTGTTGTAACATACAGTTTAATATTTTGATCTTTCAAGAATTACTTAATCATTACAGTATCCAACATATTGTCTGCTATTATGATATATGGTTTCCCTAAATATTGGAGTCTCACTTTAAATGCTTGAATAATCGATAACTAAGTTCTATCTTTAAGTAACTCTACTGTTGCATACTTGGTTAATCTATCTATTATATACTTGTTAGATACATAATATTCCGTTGTGGGTACCAGATGTCAAAGTGTACAATATCGTTACGTTTTATAGGAGTTTCTGTTAGCTTAAAAGGATATTTGATGGGGGTTCTATCATATTTCGCTCTATTGCAAATGTCGCAGTTGTTTATGTATTTCTGTATTTGAGTTTGTAAATGCGGATTATAAAAATGTTTTAATTCTAAAAATACTTCATTAATTCCGCAGTGGTTGTTCTTTCTGTGCTCAAATTCTATTAGTTGTAATACTTTTTCTTTATCTGTGATATCTTCTAACATTGAACATGTCTTTAGTAGTTTTAATTGTCTACTATTCCCAAAGTGTTTAATATAAAGATTTTGTAGTGTTAAATATATTTCTCTCTCAGGGCAGAATATAACTATCAAGCCTTTGTTTGGAAATTTTTCCCTCATGAAATTTAACATAAATTGTTCGTCTTTATCTTTTATGGTCAAATGGTGTCTTATTTTCTTTTTGAATAATATCGTTGTTTTGACTGTAATTACACTACCTACGTTTATCGCTACTTGATATTTACATAAATTGATTGGTTTCTCTGATATTAAAATGAAATCTGCACTATCTGACTCTGCGCTATGTACAGTTTGATTATCGTCAAATAACTCATTTAAATTTATTACCATCTTATCTACCTCCTCTGGTTTTATATTTCTTCGGCTAAGACCATCTGCGACTACATTCTCTTTCCCTTTAATGTACATAATATCAAAATCATACTCGTTCACTTTTATTTTCCATCTTTGTTATTTAGTATTTGGCCCTTTTAGGTTGTGTAAACAAACTAGGGGTCTATGATCTGTATTAATAACGAATTTTCTTCCAAACAAAAACATCTTAAAATACTTGTTTGCCCAAACTATTGCTAACAGTTCCTTCTCAATTGTACTGTAGTTACATTCGTGACCATTTAATGTTCTACTCGCGTAGGCTGTAGTCTTATTCTCTTGCATTAATACAGCACCTAATGCAAAGTTACTGGCATTTGTTGTCAGCACAAATTTTTTATTAAAGTCGGGTCTCACGAGTATCGGGTCATTTTTTAATAATACTTTAAGTTTATTGAAGGCCTCTACATAATTTTGATCTTTTAAATTTATTTTAGTATTCTTCTTTAAATATTTAACTAAGTGATGGGCAATTTTAGAATAATCATTTATAAATTTCCTATAATATAATATATATAAAAGGATTTGATTTCTTTATGAGTCTTTGATAATTGAATCTTTTCAATTGCTAAAACTTTCTTTGGATTAGTTTTGATACCTTGGTCAGTTACTATGTGTCCTAAAAATTCTGTTTCCCGTGCACAGAATGTGCACTTATCTATTTGAAGTTTAAGATTTGCCTTGATTAATACATTTAATACTTTGTTAAGTGATTCAAGGTGTTCTTCTAGGCTAGTTGAAAATATCATAATATCGTCGACCATAAGTATACTATACATATTTTCCCTATATGGTCTTTAAGTACAAGGTTGATTGAAATGTTGCAGGTGAATTTCGTAGACCAAATGGCATTCTTAAAAATTCATAACGTCCGTGTTTCGTTGAACGCCGTTTTCTGGATGTCATCGGGGTGCATTTCAATTTGATGAAAACCCTTAGCTAAGTCCAACGTGGTGAAATACTGGCAGTTTCCTAATTTACTCAGTAGTTCTTCCATGTGCGGCATTGGAAAGCTATTTTCAACTGTAATCTTATTCAGTTTGTGATAGTCGATTACTATGCGCCATTTTTGAATTTTAGACTTATCTAACTTTTTTGGCACTATCCAGATTGGGCTATTATATGGACTATTAGAATTTCTTATTATTCTTTGCTGCAACATTTCTTCTATTTCTCTACTGACCTCATTGTTATGAACTTTAGGATAACGGTAAAATTTAGAGTAGAGTGGAATTTCATTAAGAATCGAGATTTTATGCTTAATATCATTAGAGAATGTAAGATTGTCGCTTTCCTTGCAAAATAAGTTTTTATATTTGTTTAATGTTTTAAGTAGTGGGGTACTTCCATGTGGTTGTAAGCAGTCGGTTTTAACGAACGTCAATGAGTTATTTCTATTTATTTCATTATTGTAAACTTGTATTTCGTTTTCTGTATAAGCCTGCGCATTATACGCTTCTTCATCCTTGGAGAGAAAAATAGTCAGTGTCGCCTTACTAGTTATTAATTGTCTGTTAGGTAGGTCTATTACGCTATTAATATCTTTTAAAATATTTATGCCAATCAATCCATTAAAATTTATGCTGAAATCGCATTCCAGAAACTCACACAAGTAATTGTTCTGATTAAACTCTTTAAATAAAGGGAACTTACAAATTTTATTTATGTTGACTATTTTATTCATAGCAGACACATTCACATCGTGTTTCCATTTAGGATGGCACACATTTTTATTTATGATACTAAATTCTTCGCCTGTGTCTATTATGAAGCGTAATGTTCTAACCGGATTATCTATCGTTATATAGGGTAAAAGTTTGTGACTTGTGTTTGAAAATTTGCGTCTGCATTTCCAATATTTACAATTTGTTCTGCAACATTACCTATGTTTATAGGTTGAGGATAACTTTGGGTATCCCGAGACTGTCTTTTTTGATGAGTTGAGTTACGATTATGAGTTTGAAATCTTTGATAATTTCTATTATTATTGTTTGTTATACGGATTCTAGCAGTATTATTGTCGTTCATAAACTGTCTATAGTTATTATTATTATGTCTATGATTGTAAAATCTATCACTATTATTGTAATTGTAGTTGTCAGTATAGTTGTTCATATTATTTCTATTGTATCTTGGATTGTGGTAATTATTACTGCGGTTTCATCATATTGTTGGGTTGTGTTCTGGTTACTAAAACTATTGCTAAATCTAGGTTGAGGTCTATTGTCTGAGTATCTTCTGTTTACAGGTCCATATTTTGTATAATTATGGTGTCTTGCTTTAGTTATCAATTTAAACGCCTCTTCTAGATCGTTTGGATTTCGCGAAAATATCAAGGTTTTTGTAGGTTCTGGCAAGTGATCTCTAAATGTAATTAAACCTTTTCTGTTTACTTCTTCCCTTGTACACTGTTCTTTATTGTGCGTCAAAGTTCTATTATTTATTCGGTTTATTATATTAGTGATTTTAAAATAATAATTTTCAATGGTCCCTTACAAGCTCAATGTTTTTAATTCGTCCATCAATTCAATACAAGTTGACTTTTCCCCATAATGTTTTTTCAAGGCGTTTTTGAATTCCTCTCAATTTACAGATTGTTCCCTATGAACAATTTCCCTAGTTCCTCCTACGCATTTTTTTATGTACGAAAAAATGATCAGTTTAGTGCAAAGCTCTAGGCTATTTACTATGGGCGCTAAATTATCTATTTGTTGGATAAAATCCGGTGCTGGTTCAGTACCATCAAAATTGCTAACATTTTTAATTAATTGTAAAAAAAAATTTAACTGATTTTTGTATTGCTGTCCATTATTGCAACCAACGTCAGTCTCACTTGCAATGGGACGAATAACAAAGGGAATTTACAATATGAAGTATTAATACTATTATTACTAAATATTAAACTAATGTAAATAACTTTAATGAATATAATTGATTATTATTAATATAATCTCAATTAAAATTAAATTATAATAAATAATAATAATAAATATATTTAATATCACCACTTCTAGTATTAAGCTCCTTTTTGGGGTTTATACGTCCATATGTTGCAGAAATTGCAACTGTTGTTGTATTTGTTGAAATTTACCACGTGCAGAATTGCAGTTGTGTTGTATTTGTTGAAATTTAATTCGCATTAATTTACTATCATCAACCGTTAATTCCAATGAGTTAATTTTTTAAATACGAGTATATATCTTCTGAACTGAATTTTCTTTCGTCTAATAGTACAACCATTATACTCGTAGTTCTTTATGTAATTTTATGGACAAAGTCAAACACTTCTTCACTTCAATTTTTTATTCAGAATTTTATTTATGGCACTAATCGTCAATTAATTCAATGTACAATTTTGATTAATATTTTTGCCTATCAACCGAAATTTTCCTCGTCGCATTTAATTCATTTTTATAATTAAATACATCAATTTCTCATTGTTTATTATATTTACTATCAAGATTGTTTATTTAATATTTATATATATTTATTATACAAGTAACGTAATTTATCTTTATTACATCCTCTCAACTCGATTGTTGAAAAGTATGTTTTTTTTATTTATTTTATTGTACCAAATAATACTTAAAATATTTACAACATGCTACTTTACAGTTTCTATAAATTTGAAGTAAACAAGTAGCAACAATTTAAAGACGATGAGTTGATTATGCCATTAAACCGTTTCTCCAAATTTATAGAAGCAGTTTACAATAACTAAAGAAAGGCAGGGGCGGATTAATACGATTATGTTACTTACATAGGTTTATATAATTTTAATTAATATATTAAACAATGCATATAGTTTTGTATTTTAAGAAAAAAAATTAAAGAAAGAAAGAAATTCGAAAAAAGACTGACTTGTTGGTAAAAGACCAATTAATGATCCTGCGTACCATAAACCGATTTTAAACCATGGTTCAAAGTTTCTTAAAGCTCACCTTACACGTGCTATATACTTATTCAGCGGTCGTGAGAGCGAGAGCTTGAGAGCGAGAAGCTGCCAGATCTCTCCCGCATAATCGCTGTAAAAATCACATGTAAAGATTGCTTTAAAGTTCTTGGTTTAATGTACCCACTTAGAAATCAATGTCAATATGTGACTATATATGTAGGAATATATTTTTTGAATATGAAAATATTTAATAATACAATATGTAATATGCTAGGTATGTAAATATATAAATGTTTATGGCAATAAATTTGTAAAATAAAGTACAAATTTATATAATAAAGCGAAAACATTTTCATTATGATTATTAATTTAATATTTGTTTAAAACATTTTATTTGATCATTGTATATTTTTACATTGTCCTTATCAGTGACGACGCGTGCCCTATCTGGAAGGGTGTGCGGCCCTTCTTTAATGTTGTTTTTACATGTACCACTTAAATTAAAATATATGAGATGTTTTATTAATAATAACTATATTATATTAGGCAACAATATATTCGCAATATTATATTAACAATTCATTAACAAAATAACATATTAAATAAATTAAATTAATAATTTATATATAAATTTAATATTATATCAATATGGAAGAAACAAAAGTTTTCATATAGTTCTCGTAACATCAAACCAACTTTTTTCAAACAAAAGAGTTTGTACTTGGAAACATACATGTTTATGCAGTGATCAAACCAAATCGAACCCACTTGCAACGTATAAATGTGCGGACAAGTACTCCGCACAGTAAGCGACAGAAATTCGTTGGTGCTACTGTTAAAAGGAGAGAGACGAAATGTGATAGAAATGTATGGTGAGATGAGCTGCAAACTTTAGCCACTCATGCAACCACTTTGGCAAATCATCATGTTGGATTCGTATGCATGCAGTTGATATTCAAGTAGAACAGAAAATTACTCTCATACAATTCCCACTATATAAATCTCTATTTCTGATATTACGAACGGGAGCACACGCAAATTATTTTGTTCATGTGCAACGTCTGAATGTGCGGCCAACTTCTTTGCACACAAAGGGAAGAGACGAAATAATATAGAAATGTTCTATGATTTGAGCTGCAAATATATGAGCACAACTAACAAGTATAGCAGCTAACAGAAACAAATTATTATTAATTTGAAATTAATTGAGTTTTCATAGAGAATTATATTTAATTGTTTTTGCTAAAACTTTAAAAATATATATATGGAAATGTAATAAATACTAATAATTCTTGATGTGAAGATACTTAATAAATTTATATACCTATGTTATTTGACATTTTGCAAATTATGTTAGGGTGTTCACCGCATACCTCCGCACCTTAGAGCAATCGTCACTGGTCCTTATGTATAGTTTTTTGTTTTGTTCGTATTTCTATCCAATATCTCTTTAACTTTATAGGGACCTGAATACGAACTGTCACCGTTTTTTCTATTATACGTTTTTAATAAAACTTTATCACCTACCTCCATGTGTATAGGGTTACTAATTTGTTTGCTTGTTTGTCTTGCTTTCTCATTTAATAATTTTAAACGAGTTTTTAATTCATAAGCGTAACCGTCTATGTTATATCTACCTTTGTCAGTATACAAATTCTCAGTTGGAAAAGATGTTAATTTACCAAAAATTAGTTCGTGTGGGGTATACCCTGTGTCGATATGTGGTGATGTATTGTAAGCAAATGTATAGTATGGTAACCAATTATCCCAGTTATCATCGTTTGCAAAGTTAAGCAAATATTCATTCAGTACACAATGATTTCTGTCAATCGTACCTATAGTCTCATGATGGTAAGGTGTGGAGAATGTTTGTTTTATTTGTAACAATTCTGTGATATTTGACATTCGTTCATTCATGAACTTGTACCACTGTCTAACTGTCTATTTTATCATTTTTATCTAGCACTAGTTCATATATTCTTAATTTCTCAATGTCTGCAATGAGTTTCCCCATAGAAATCGGCTTCGTAGGTTTTTCGCTCATTACCACAATTAGATTGTTTTTCGTAACTTGTATGGTACCTTTTTTAAATTGCTTTTTAGGCTTATCTTTGTATACAAATTGTAAAATCTTCACTCTGCGTATATCACTAATGGATGTACAATTCCAGCAATAGAGTTCATCAGGCTCAATCGGCTTTGTAATTCCTTTAATGTTATCCGTAGTTTGTGCACTTTTTGATTTACTTCGTGTAGCTACGCATATTTTTTTATATATTCTTTATTAAAATGTCTTAATAATTCGTCTTCATTTGGAAGGTTGTATAGTACATTAAAGTGAGCGGACGTGATTTCATGTCGGTCTCCGAAAAATTTAAAATTCACAGTCTTAAAACTATTTAAATTAAGAATTTTTGTAAAAACCAGTTTTGTAATTAATATAAAAACACAAATAGAATAACAATTAGCAATAAAAAACAATTCCAAAAGTGAAAAGTGCATAAAATATTAATTTGAAAATAGCGCCCACTTTTTCGGATTTTTGTTTATTTTCTTTTTGCACTACTTAAACTTAAATGCTCAAATAGCTGACAGAGACAGCAGATTAACATTTAAAACTAAAAAACAAACAAAAAATGTGAAGTTTGAGAAACAAAATATATCAGTGCGCTTTTGTGCATACATAAACAAAACAAAAAGAAGTGCTGATAGAGACAGCTATTATTCTGATAAAAACGAGTTTCACAAAAGCTAACACAAAGCTAAGCCTACAACACAACATAACACAACACCACATTGCACAACACAATTCAGTCATCACAACTAGCACAATTAGATACATTGTAATTTTATTTTATTTATTTAATTTATTAACCACCTTTATATGTATTTATTTATTTATTACAATATAAAATATAATGTACCATATTTACTTTTTTTATTTTTTCTTTATTTTTTTTTTGTCATTTTTCTTATATCGATTTAATTTCATTTTTACTTATATTTGTATTAAATTTAACTTTATTTTATCTTATATTAATAGTAGAAAAATAAGTAAATCTTATAGCAAACCTGCTATTTGGATACATACCGGCGTATGCAAATGAGTAATTCGAATCCTCTCCCAGAGAGAAGACATACCGTATCGCATTGCAAACAAACGTAATGCTTATCTAGTAATAGACACATCAAACAAGTTGCGTCAGAAAACTACAAAAACTGATAAAAGCTTACAAAGCATTGTATCTTTAGCAGCATCACTTGCATTTCCCGACTTAGCGAGTCCAAAAACTAGAACTAAAATCCAAACAGGCATGGAACGCTATGTCAATATTAAACGAAAACTTAGTCCTCAAGAAGGCAACTTAAGAGGTGCTAAAATAAACAAGAGTGCACAAATAAACAAGAGATAGTGCACTCACAAATATACTTTCTAGCAATAGATTTGCTGAACTAGCTGAATCTACAGAGGAAGCTAAGCTAAGCTAAGTTTAAGCCCCCTCCACTTTAACTGCGTGAACGCAGTTCAAATACTCTTGTTACACTCCTAACAAGTCTGATTGGTAGCAATACTTTTCATATTGTTCCTTTAACCAGAGGCAATATGCACGAAACTAAGATACAAATTGACACCGAAAACAATTTCAGAGTCATTACTAAACATTTCGACGACAGCAAGAAAAATTACTACATATACCAACTGAAGAGTAGTAAAGGCTTTCTTGTCGTTATCAAAGGCATTGAGCCAGATGTGAAATCACAAATGCCCTAAGCGAAAAAGGCTTTAGCGCTAGAGCAGTTATAAATATAGTTAATAAAAATAAAATCCCACAGCCCATGCTTAAAGTTGAACTTTACCCGGAAGCTTCTAAGTTAAAAAAAAAAATGAAAGCCATCCCATCTACAACCTGCAATACTTATTTCACAGCAGAATTAGCGTTGAGGAGCCCCACAAGCGAAATGGTCCAGTGCAATGCACAAACTGCCAAGAGTATGGCCACACTAAGTCAAATTGCACTCTTTACACTGTGTGCGTAGCATGTGGCGAGCTTCACCGTAGTTCCGAATGCGATAAAAAAGCATTAAAGGATTCCAACTTCAAAAAATGTAGCAACTGCAGTGGAAATCACACCGCAAACTACAGAGGCTGTCCTATTTATAAAGAACTATAAAGCACAGGTTAGCTCTGCAGAAAGAAACGTTGCGTAATCCTATAAGAAGCAACCCCATCAAATTAGTTGAAGTACCTCAACCTCTAACTTCTAAGCCTGTTACACCAGGTGTTTCATATGCTAATGTCGTTAAATCTGACAAACAACAAGCCCCTCAAGTTCAATGAAATAGTTTGGAAATGATGATCTCCACTCTCACCCAGAGCTTAACTCAGTTCATGTCAATCATGCAAACTACTCTTAACGAGATTGTAAAAATGTAAAGCCAATTTACGGATTACTTCTTATCTCTAGGTGACAGATTTCTTGCAGCAGGAGACTACAACGCCAAGCACACGTACTGTAGTCCACGGCACTGTAGTCCAAAAGGTAAACAGCTGTACAATACCATTTTAAATAGAAAAAATGCACTAGACGTAATCTCTCCTGGGCAGCCAACATATTGGCCTGCTGAGAACAATAAAATACCAGACCTAATAGTTTCACTGTAACCAAAGACATGTGCAAAATTTTTATCTCAACATACATAAGCTGCTATTTGTCTTCTGACCATTCTCCAGTTACATTTTTTTTACTTGATGCTTCTCTGTTTCGTGACTGTTTCAATAGCCTTACAAGTCCTAGAACAAACTGGCTCAAATATAAAAAGTACATTAGTTCTCACATAGATACAAATTACAAGATAAAGTGTGTCTCACATTGAGGCCGCAACCTCAGTTTTAAACTCAATTCTGATTTCAGCAGTAGAAAACTCCACTCCTAAAGACAACAAAATTTATAGATCCAATAAAGTACTTACAAATAGTAGGCTAAGGCGCGCATGGCAAAAATCTAGGTCGCCTTCAGCGAAAAACTTATTTAAGGAAGCCCAAAGAAGACTTAGATCTGCATTAAGCAAGGAAACCAAAGTCAGGCAATATAATTATATTCAAAACCTGGACATAGGTTTGCAAAAATGGTATAAATTCCTCTATTGAATGCGATTCTCCAATAAGAAACTCTCTCGGAAACTGGGCGCGAAGTGATGAAAAAAAATCTAACATTTCTGCTGATAAAGGAGGTGTTCCAGTCAAATCCTGCAACAGGACATTATGACTTTCCCACTCAGTATCTACATGCACCACCTATTGGCATGAATATCACGCCCAATGATCTTGTTCAAATAATCACAAACAAGTTAGATTGCAAAAAGGCACCGGGATATGATAACATGAAAAAAATGGCCTTTATGGCCTTTTTGGCCATAAATTTTATCACAAGACTTTTTAATGCTAT
This sequence comes from Teleopsis dalmanni, assembly GCF_002237135.1. Lineage (NCBI taxonomy): Eukaryota > Metazoa > Arthropoda > Insecta > Diptera > Diopsidae > Teleopsis > Teleopsis dalmanni. The sequence goes on along the minus strand of NC_051846.1, from coordinate 93,588,556 downwards.
TATTATATTTGGTTTTTACCCAACAGAGTGAAAAACATCCATGATTATTATGATTCATAAATCAAATAAAGATCCCACACTTGCCTCTTCATACAGGCCAATAAGCTTACTGCCATGCCTTTCAAATATTTTTTGAAAGTGCACTGCTTTTAAAGCTGAAACCATTCCTTGACGATCAAAACCTAATACCCTCCCACCAGTTTGGTTTTAGGGAAAATCATGGAACTATTGAGCAAGTAAATCGTATAACGAACGAAATAAGATTTGAGCTCAGAGAATATTGTTCAGCGAAATTTCTCGATGTTAAACAAGCCTTTGACAAAGTATGGCATAATGGGCTCCTATATAAGATACGCTGTTCATTACCTTCAAATGACCACTCAGTTTTAGAATATCTGCATAACAGAAGCTTTAAAGTTAAATGTAAATCATATACTTCTAATAATTTCCCAATAGAAGCTGGCGTTCCACAAGGAAGTGTTCTTGGCCCTATCTTGTATGTACTTCACACATCTGATATCCCGATAAGTAGTTCAGTTATCACCACAACGTTTGCCGATGATACGGCAATTTTATGCCGAAACAAGAACGCTGTTGTAAAAAAGAGTGAATTGTAAAGTATTCCTAGTTTATGATCAAACTTTAAATACTGAGCTCTTGCACCAATTCACCTCCTTTTTTTTACCCACGGTTCGAATGGGTTTGTTAAAATTGAAAAATAAATTAAAAAATCGACAATTGATATTTCGTTAAGCACGTGAACGCACGAACCATAATTTTATTATATTCGTATATAAAAAATAGCAACAACAATGTAAAAACAGGTTTTTAAAAACAATACAAATGTTACAAATAAATTGTTACAATTGATTATTCTATCGTGATACAGAACATTTGTTACACTTGGATGATCTCTAATTTAAAAAATAACATTAGTTAATATTAATACATATAAAAAAGAAAAATATGATGCCAAGTTGGCTTAACAGCTGTGTTAGCTTCAAACCAACTTCAATCTCACTTTTTTCGGGTAAAGCAATGGCTGTCAAAATGGCGAATTAAAATTAATGAACTAAAATGTAGACACGTCACTTTTACTTTAAATCGAAGTACATCTCCAACAATTTTACTAAATAACATTCCCATACCACAAGCAGATAACATAACGTACTTAGGTATTCACCTAGACAGACGACTAACTTGGCGTAAACATATTGAAGCAAAAAAAAATTCAGATGAAGCTCCAAGCTTCTAAGTTGCATTGGCTCTTTAATAGGAGATCTTCCCTGTGCCTAGAGTATAAAGTATTCTTGTATACAGCATCATAAAACCAATATGGATTTATGGTATGCAGCTATTTGGTAGTGCTTCAAATATTAAAATTATTCAAAGAGTTCAGTCAAAAATACTGAGAACAATCACTGGTGCCCCATGGTATATTAGGAATGAAAGTATCCACCGAGATTTACAAATTCCCCTAGTTAAAGCTGAATTTGACTATATAAGAAAAAAATACAATAAAAGGCTGACAGAACATGTTAAGTTGAACTGTTTTCTTAATAAACCACCTAACATTCAATCCAATGAAATTTAAGTCATTGATCTTAGTGAGGTTCGTGATATAAGATTTACTTATTTTATTTTATATAATGTATAGGAAAAATTAAAATTTGTAATATTATGTAATTAGTGATAAGATTTTAGAGAAGATGCAATAAATAAATGTATGCTTCAACAAAAAAAAAAAGTTCTGTGTTTGTAGCATTCAAGGATGTAAATTAGTATGGTGTGAGCGAGGCGCAGCATAGAATAAACAAAATCTTTTCCCAACTGTAAAACATGGACGTGGTGCAGTGGTGTTTTGGGGTTGTATGGCAGCTAATGGTACGGGTAATCTTGAGTTTGTGGAAACAATGGATGAAAATATTTATCAAAACATTTTGAAGCAAAATATGCGATCAAGTGCTGACAAATTGGGACTAACAGATGGATTTTATTTCCAACAGGTCAATGACCCTAAACATACAGCATAAATTGTGCGTCTTTGGTTGCTATATAACTCCCCTAAAGTGCTAAATACGTCACCGGGTTCAAATCAAATTGAACATATATGGGCACTTTTGAAAAGAAAAATTCGTAAACAGTCAACAGCATTTGAAAGACATAATACTAAAAGAATGGGGTGAAATAACAACTCAGGAGACCACTAAACTTGTAGGTTCGATGAAAATCCGTTTATTGGAAGTTCTAAGTGTTGCGGTTACCCAACTAGTTACTAAATTGCATAAAAAATCAGAAATTTTCCCTAAAACGTCGTCTTATACTTACTGCTTGTAGACTTTTGATCACTTGTTTTGCTACCCTTGACAATAAAAGCACCGTTATCTCGGCTTATGACTACGACTGTATTTCGAAAACAACCAAAGATTTCCTAAATAGTGTAACACAGAATATATATACATCTCAATTCACATATATTTAGTCATTAAATTTTAAAAAATTTTTCGCCAGCATTGTGGAAAATTTTATGAAATGAAATTTTTCAGCTGTTTGTAGATAGTTTTATAGTCGACATTATTGCAAATTTCTCTAAAATTTATGCGTATTCCAAAAACCAGCACTGTTTTCAAATCTCTGTAACGAACATAAAAATTTATATAGGAATTCGTTTCCTCTCCGTTTATCATTGCCTACCATAACAAGTTTTATATTGGTCTAATAATGAAGATAAAGGTATAACAGATGCAAAGAAATAAAGCAACTTTTGGGGTGACGTTCAAAAATATAATTTTTGCTGGAGTATCCTCAGCCGTCGTCCAGGGTCGTAACAATTGTTAAGAAGCGTAGATTTGTAATAATTTATTAAATACTTTATTTACTCCAAGAAAACAATATGTATCAAACAAAATACATTCATTATTTAAATAAATAATAATTATAATTCAAAAAAAAAAAAAAATTTTATAATTTGAAGAAAATATTTTTGACAAAGATCGACGAAGTTATTATTCCCACGAGTGATTATTTCATAGCGGTGAACTTATGTCTTCTGAATACATGAATTGAACACAAGATCACTGTTGTATAAGATAACGATGCTTCTGCGGCTTTGGTTTATGTGTTGAGAAGACTCCTGGCAGGACCGCGTGGCGATCTGGATTTCTCTTCTCCTTTCGTAAACTACGGATGTCCTATGCTAAGAAATGTAATAAAAGGTTAGAAAAATAAATGGTAATAATTTAATAATTTGACTGAATGGACCAGGTTTATAATACTTTGGCTGAATGAGCCATGTTTTGGTTTAATGAACTAGTAGGTTGAATAAGCCACTGTACTTGTCATTTTCAAAGTGAAAACAAAAGTCCTCGATCATATCAAATGCGCGTTGTTTTATACTGATTATGCAGGAGCTTTTTGATGTAGCACACCGGTATATTTGCCGTTGATATGTCTGCCGTATATTTTGTAGTACTTGTGTTCATTTTTGTGTTTTTCACCGCGTTTTAATTTTTTTTAAAAAAGTTCGCGTGGTTCCGATTTAAATTCTTTAATTTAAAAAAAATACTTTTAAAGAAAAATATATATTTTATAATAAAACAAAATGTGACAAAATATAAGTGAGTGATTTAATAAATGTGGTAACAGAATTTTAACGCTGTACATAAAACCAGTGCCGGTGTATTATTGTAATTTATTTTCTTCGTTGGTGGTTTGTTTATGTTTGTTTTATAGAAAAGATATAATTTTATTAATGCAGTGATTTTTGTTTTATATTTTAATGGAAAAATAAAAAATAAACTAAAAAAAATATCAGAAGAAGTGTTACTTGTCTTATGTTTTGTTTGTTGTAAAAATGTAAACAATAAGTGTTTCAGTTGTTAGTAGTTTATTTTTTTTTAAACCCAAGTTTATTAAATAATTGTGTAAGATGTGTTATTTATTGTTTAGTAAATGTTCAATGTATGTTTCAAATTATAATAAATAAAAAAAAAATTAATTTTTTTCTTAAAACATTTTCAAGTTGGGTTTATGTATGTTTATTTTTTTTTCCGGTTGTTCTCCAGTCTTAGGCATCAATGCCCGCGGCTCATCAGAGTAGAGGATCACAGGTAATGTCCGTACAATTACAGGTAATGGCCAAATATATATTAATAAATTTCATATTTTCCAGGTAATTCCGACGTTGTTTGATTCGGGCGATTGTTTTATTGTTGCGTCTCAATGTGTGGTGGTGTTGCATTTTATAGTGACAGTCAGACACTGTCTTACGCTTGTGCTATGTGTGGTAGAAATTTATTATATAAATTTGTATCGTCACAAATTACAGAAGATCAGATTCGATGGATATGGACATATATTACAGAAAAAGGTTTTTATTCGAAGAAAAAGATGTAGGGAATGTCGTAGCACGGGTATTTATACCTGTCAAAAATATATTATTCTCCACACAAAATATTTCTAAAAATATTCATTTACCAACAAAAGCTTTTCGTAGATATTTTGTTGCGTTTGTCTGTTGGTAGTGTTGACGCTTTCAGAAGCCGCACATGGTACTGCGACTAGCACGATATGCTCGCCGGTTTTGGAATGGGATTTTTGTGGACTGAAGAATCGCTAATGTAGGCAAGACACCAATATTTGTAACCAACTCACGCAAAGAGGTCCTAGATACTACTGTAGAAAATACTCAAGGCTATGAGCTTGTCAAATACTGGGAAGTATCCAGTGAATCTTCCATGTCTGGTCATAGAATCCTAAGGTTCCACATTAAAGGTTCACCAATTAACAAGAAAACCCTAAGGAACCCAAGATAAACAAGCTGGGAAACCTATACGGAAAATTTAAAAGGAAATCTTGACCAATTAGGGCTAGATAAAATTATTCAGAATGAAATTCAATTAGAAAATAACCTAGAAAACCTTAATAAAACCATATTAAATGCATATGAAGATAGCTCATATTAAGTTCAATTAATTCCACCAAGGATGTGCCGTGGTGGAACAATGGCCTAAAAAATCTAAGAAACACTGTCAGACCACTATTTAATTACTCAAAGCGAACTGGAGATTGGTCAGAATATTGGCAATATCTTACTCTGTATAATAAAGAAATTAGGGGCTCAAAACGTAGAAGCTTCCGAAAATTCTGCGATAGCATAGAAAGCACAACGGAGGTATCAAGACTTTATAAGGTGCTTACAACAAGCAATAGCCTTACTTCCACCAATTTCAAGCGAGAAGATGGAAGTTTCATCGAAGGTGAAGAAGAAAAAGTACGACTACTTCTGGACGTACACTTCCCTACTCTCCAACTCTAGAGACAGTATCAGGAAACACTGAACCCCCTAGGACAATAAGAAAGGAAGACTGGAAAATTGCCAAAAATATCCAGTTAGGCCTAAAACTAACAAAAGAATGTTGCAATTTTGTTGGGTTGAAAATAAATCCAGCAAAAACAACTAGGAAAATTTTTGGGTATAATTTTAGTCTAAAATTTGTATGCAAATCTCACATCCAAGGGAAATAATGCACCAATTTTTTAAAAGGAAATATACTCGATAGAAAGATGCGCCAGATTCAATCTTGAACGCAACTACCAAAATCGTAAAATCGCAATACTGACTGCCAGCCAGACAGCTATAATGGCACTCATATCCTACCAGATATCATCTAAACTGGTATTGAAGTGCATTAACAAGCTGAACAAACTCGGCTGGAACAATCAGATGCATCTAATATGGATTCCAGGACATGTTGGTATCCAAGGCAAAGAAATGGCAGACAAACTTGTAAGAAGAGGCGCATCCTTAAGAACGATAGGCCCAGAACCATTCTGTGGTCTAGACAAAGGAACTCTATCTGTTTTTATGAATGGTGCAGAGAAAAAAGAAAGAGAACTCTACTGGGAAAGGATACCAGGATTCTCACAGTCTTAAATGCTGTTATGGACTTACAACTTAAAACGCTTCAAAAATTGCATAGCACAATCAAAAAACAACCTAAGAATTATTACGGGATTATAATAATTACCTATCAAAGTTAGAATTTCAATTCAACTCAGACTACGCAGATACTGTAGAGAAGAGAGAAGATGTATCTACAACCATTATTCATAAACTAAATATTATCTATGGGGGGGACCCGCGGCCCCTGGGAGCGAGTACACAAGGCAACGTGTTTGTTTGCATTTAACATGGAAAATGTCAGCGCAATCCTTGTTGTCCTCAATCCAAGTTGTCGCACAGCCTCCTCGTGGCACCCCTGGATAGTTACCTGGCACCCGCTGGGTAATGAACTAATAGTGCGTACGGCGAGTCCTATCCCCAGGACTTTAAATTTGGGTTGTGCACAGGGTTTGGTACCCGTCACGTAAAATCAACCACCAATGAAGGACGCAAGAGTGCCTCGGAACTGGAAACCGAATAACGTTGACGACCAATGCAAACGATTAAAGGACTATGATTTACGGATATGCACCTGGAATGTCCGGACCCTCTATAGGGAAGGTGCCTCTATCCAACTGGCGGAAGCCCTCAACAAATGTAAGGCTGACGTCACCGCCATCCAGGAAATGCGATGGATAGGACAAGGCTGCTCTAAAAGAGCAAACTGTGATGTATACTACAGCTGCCATGCAAATAGACGTGAATTTGGATGCGGTTTTGTGGTAAGCAAGAGACTATCAAAATTAGTCCAGCGATTCACACCGGTGAACGAAAGGCTTGCCACACTCCGTATCAAGGCAAAATTTTTTAACATCACGTTAATTTGCGCTCACGCGCCGACAGAAGAAAAGGACGAAGAGAAGAAGTCTTTGGTCCAACTGTCGGAAAATTTAGCCTCCATGAATCAACCTCCAACAACGGTCTAAGGCTAATTGATTTCGCTGCGGCGCGAAATATGGTAGTATGTAGCACCAGATTCCCACACCGTGATATTCACAAGGCAACGTGGCTATCTCCCGATCAAGCAACACGGAACCAGATTGATCACTTCGTGATTGACGCAAGGCACGCTTCTAGTGTGCTGGACGTACGTTCATTCCGTGATCCAAACATCGACTCAGATCACTACCTTGTCGCAGCCAAGGTACGCATGCGGCTTAGTACCGCCAACAATGTACGCTCTAATGTTCAGAAAAAACTAGACGTTAATAAGCTGCGATCACGAGAGACAGCCGAAGTTTTCGCCGCTCAGCTCTCTAGCCGATTAAACAACCAACCCTCCCGTCCCGATAATGCCGGTAGACAGTGGGGACATATCTCTCACTCCCTACGCACAACAGCGGAAGATGTCCTTGGTTTACAACGTCTCCCACGGCGAAACCAATGGTACGACGAAGAGTGTCGCCAAGCTACTGCTGCGAAGAACGCGGCCTATAAAAGGACCCTGCAGTCAGCAGCAACGCGAACCGTGCATGAACAATATCGGGAGATGAGGAAGGTAGAGAGGTGCCTATTCAGACGGAAGAAATGAGATCAAGAAAGGCGCGAGCGAGAGGAAATCGAGGTGTGTAGAAATAGGAATGATGCCCGTAAATTTTATCAAAAAGTCAACCGTCTGACTCAAGGCTTTAAGCCTAGTGCATCAACCTGTAAGGACGAAAATGGTAATCTGGTTACAGATACGCAGAATGTACTGAAAGTATGGAAGGAGCATTTCTCCAAACTACTATCTGGCGATGATAACATCAACTCTGCCATTGAAGAAATGCCCTCTGTATCCCCAATCGAAAATGATGACGTTGAAATTCCACCACCTAGCCATAACGAAGTGCGTGTTGCTATACAGCGACTTAAGAACAACAAAGCGGCAGGCGTTTTGATGATGGCCTGCCTGCTGAATTGTTCAAGGTCGGCGGCGATATGCTGATAGGGTGCATGCATCAGCTTATCTGCAGAATATGGTTAGATGAAAGTATGCCCAGCGATTGGAATCTAAGTACCCTTTGTCCTGTCTTGAAAAAAGGTGACCCGACGATTTGCGCCAACTATCGCGGGATTAGCCTAATACCTGTCCCGTACAAGGTTCTTTCAACTGTACTGTGTGAAAGGTTGAAGCCACATGCCAACTCACTGATTGGATCTTATCAGTGCGGCTTTCGACCTGGTCGCTCCACCATTGATCAGATATTCACACTGCGACAAATCCTGGAAAAAGCCCACGAACATAACATCGACACTCATCACCTTTTTGTCGATTATAAAGCAGCTTTCGATAGCCCATTAGGGATCGCGTTTACGCCGCAATGTCTGAGCTCGGTATCCCTGCAAAATTAATTCGGCTTTGCAGAATGACGCTGAGTAATACCCGTAGCTCCGTCAAGGTAGGATCGAGTCTCTCTGAACCTTTTGATACCGTGCGAGGCTTCAGACAAGGTGATCCCTTATCATGTGAACTCTTCAATTTCGTCATGGAAGTGATCATGCGCAGGGCAGGTGTTCATCGTAATGGGACGATATTCTACAAATGTGTCCAGCTCCTTGCTTACGCCGACGACATTGACTTCATTGGGCGTAGCAAGCGTGATGTTACAGCTGCTTTTGCTGCTATCGAAAAGGAATCTGTAGGAATGGGTTTAGCGGTGAATGAGGGAAAAACGAAGTATATGTCGACTACTGGTAGAAATGTGCGTCGCTCGGACACCGGGCTAGTGGCTGGCGACTATAATTTCGAATCTGTCAAGGATTTCATCTACCTTGGCGCCGCCGTAACGAATACAAATGATGTCAGTCTGGAGATCAGACGAAGAATCACCATTGCTAATAGGTGCTACTATGGGCTCAGTAGGCAATTGGGATGTAGAGCCCTCTCTCGACAAACGAAACTTACGCTCTATAGGTCGCTCATCCTCCCTGTGCTTCTGTATGGCGCAGAAGCATGGACGTTATCACAGAATAATGAAGCAGCACTGGGAGTGTTCGAGAGAAAAGTTCTTCGTAAGATCTTTGGTCCTCTACGAGTTGGCGACGACTACCGCATTAGAATGAACCACGAGCTGTAAGAGCTTTATCACGACATTGATGTAATTCAGCGCATTAACATCCAGCGGCTTCGCTGGCTTGGTCATGTCGTGAGAATGGATGAAAACGCTCCGGCGAAAAAGGTGTTTGAAGCAGTAGTTGACGGAAGAAGGCGTAGAGGTAGACCGTGTCTCCGGTGGAGTGATCAAGTTGAGGGAGCACTAACTGGACTTGATATACGAGACTGGAGAAGGCACGCACGCAGCAGAGGCGCCTGGGGAGACATGCTGCGTCAGGCCGAAACTCGGTAACGGGTTGTTATGGCCACATAAGTAAGTAAGTAAATATTATCTATTTAGTTTTTTTCCTTTCTTATTGACCTCTATGTGCGAGCTTTCTAATATAGTATTATTCATAGTGCTTCATTTTACCTAACTAATCTAGATTTCTTTGTCATTTAATTCTTTATATTTCATAAAAAATATATAAGAAATTTAAAAGTTATGAAAAAAGCTATGATTTATTTAATGTATAATGATGTAATTATATTTATATTTAAAATAAAACAGTTTTTCAGTAATTTAAATTTCTAATTAATGACAAAATTAAGTACGTAAAAAATTAATTAATTTTTGTTATTGTAAAAAAATTAACTAAAAAGTATAAATAGGTACAATAAAAAAATTAGCTAATTTAAGAAAATAAATAAAATTTCATAATTATAATCTATTGTATAAAATTTTTGTTCAAGCTTACAAAAATTCAAAACAAACAACTTCACAATATTAACATTAGTTTTTTTTTGTTTTACAATGCTTTTTCCTTTTTTTCCTTTCCTCAAGACAACAAAACAAAAAAAATGTTAAATAATGCAGTAAAAAACATAAGTCTGACGAGTAAAACAAGCCGTTCGTCATATTTTTGTGTATTATAAGAAACAAAAAAAACTTCTTTCAAAAATTCCAATCTATAATTAGCAAGAGAGAATGTAAAAACCCAAAAAAAAATTACAATAAAAAATTATGTCAGATCAATAAAAAGAAATAAACAAAATACAATCGTAGAATGCACTTACTTCAGTCGCTGAAATGACGTTAGCTCCCGTTGCACCTAGATGAAATTTTCATGTTATTTTTTTTTTCAAAATAAATTAGCAAATCATTTTTTGTTTTTTTTATAATATATAAAAATAAAAAATATTTATAATAATTTTTATATCTTTAAGTATATTATATAAAAAAAATAAAAAAATTTTGTAATATATGTATCTAATGTATAGTATATAAAAAAAATTATTTTTTTTTGTAATATTCAAAAAGAGAAAAAACTGATTATCAATTTCATAAATTTACAAATCACAGTTCTTAATTAAAATTTACTTTAAACATGTTAAAAAATTTTATATAAATTTCAAACATTTTTTTTTCCCTTTTTTATATTTTAAAATTTTTTGAGGCATAATCACCGTAACGGAAACATGGGTGATGCCCGTCAAATTAACAAATCCTTAATCATATAGTTTTTTCTTTTTTTTTTTGAAATATCTGTTATTTTTGTATTGTTTCTGACATTAGATCTGTAGCTTCTTTGTAGAGTCTTTTTTTTCCTGAATTTGATCTGCAGGTTGACTGTAATTCTCCCCTAGTGATCTTTATTTAACTACTACAATTGATATTAATTGAATCTAAAACTTTTATCTTTTAGCAGTGCGGACTGTTAAAGTAGAAACAATTATATCTTAGAACAAGGCAATCAATCGCTTAAAGAATTTCTGATAATCAATATTAAAAATAAATGTTTAAACCAACTAATTTAATGTTTTAATCACTGAGTTTATACTTCAGCTAAGCGATATTTTTATTTTGCTGTGATTATTAAAAAGCCTACACAAAATTGTTTTTTCCAGAAAGTTGTAATTTCTACTTTTATTACCGCATTCGACCAACATTGCGTTCTCGCAACAGTCAATATCATACAAAAAAATTATTATTATTTATTCCTAATTCAATTCACTAAATTTTTATTATTTATACATAATCACATCTGCCTTACTAAATAGCAATAAGTAATTGGGAGAATTTTAGTATATAAAGAAAATACGTAATATTAAATCAATATTTAACAAATACAATTTTTGCAATAAGTTAAGAAACATGAAAAAACAATTTTTACATTAGAACATAATATTTATTAAGTCTGTTAGGAATGAGCGTTTTAGTCTTCTGGTGTGAGCTGACTCTTTCGTCGGTAATGTCTGGAGTTCTGAGTTTTTATGTGTCAGTAGTGGAGTTATGTGCTTTGCACTAGCTGCTTTTATCACCTCGGTTATGGGCTCAACACCAAAGTCTTTATGGATGTCGTTGTTTGGTATATACCAATCAGCATTAACGATTGTTCTTAATATTTTCGATTGCACCTTTGAATAATTTGAATGTTAGATTTGGAGGCAGTACCCCCAAAGTTCGATGCCATATCGCACTAATGTCATAATTACAATTTTAGGTATATACTAGTGTTTTGTTTTTTAAAGAAAGCGTTGACTTAGGTCCTAGCATCCAATATAGTTAGCCAAACTTTTGTTTCATTTCATTTCTTCTTTGGATTATGTGATTTTTCCAAGTAAGTTCCTGGTCTATTGTTATTCCAAGATATTTGGCTTTGGTACTTTTTGGTATTGGTACATCATGTAGGAGCAACTGCTTGTCCACAAATTTTCTGTTAGTATACAACACTTGTGTGACTTTGTCTCTATTGATTTTTATACCCCAATGCAAGAACCACTCAGAAACTATGTTTAGATTCTTTTGGAGTTTACCTCTAGCGATGTCAATATTGGAGTCTGACGCGAGTAGTACAGTATCGTCTGCGAAGGTAGCAATCATTTCATTTGCAACAGCTAAGGTTGGGATGTCGGCTGTGTGAAGTAGATAGAGAACAGGGCATATTACACTACCTTGTGGGACACGCGCTTTTATGTTTTTAAAACCGGATGTTTTTTTACGTTGAAGTAACGTTCAATGATGTAGCTCTTGAGAATTTGAACATAATTCTCAGGCAGAATTTTTGTTAATTGTTTAATGAGTCCATCATGCCAAACACTATCGAAAGCTTTCGCTACATCTAAGTATACTGCATTTATCAATTGTTTCTTTTCAAGATCGATTGAAATTTTGTTAATAACACGATGTACTTGCTGGATAGTTGAGTGTTTTTTGCGGAAGCCAAATAAGTGATCTGGAATCAGTTTATTTTGGTGTATAATAGGGTCTAGTCTTCTCATAAATACTTTTTCAAATAGCTTTAATAAGCAAGGCAATAGGCTAATGAGTCTGTGAGACTCCACTAGACGTGGATTTTTATATGGCTATGATTTCAGCTACTTTACATGGTTTTGGAAAGTATTTATTTTTAAGTATGCAGTTGAAAAGATTACGTATAAAAATAAAGCCGTTATTAGGCAGTTCCTTCCAGTGATTCCGTTATATCCCGAAGATTTTTTCGCATTAATTTTTTTCGCAATTGCATTTTGGTCATTAGTAAACATGTTTTTAAAGTTTCGTAGCTTTCCATAAGTAATATTTTGTTGCTTTATTGGGGTCAAACTTGGTAATATTCGTCGCTATATTTAGTTGCTTGTCTTTATTTAATAATTCCTTTAAATTTTTAGTCGCTTTGTTTATTTGCGTCTTAAACACAGGCGCTCGGTTTAGCTGCCATTGCTTTCTTAGCCTTCTCTTAAGTGCTATTATTTCCTTGATTTCTGGTGAAAGTTTGTAATATTTGGTGGTCATTTTTATTTCAGGTGTAGAATCAGTTACGGCTGTTATAAGTGTGTTGTTCAGATAAGCAATAGCTGTGTCTATTTCAGGATCAGACTTAAGAGAAACATTTTATAGTTTATCATTTAGAATTTCCCTAAATGTATCCCAACATTATCTATATACCTTGTGATCAGAAAAGGCGCTCGATAAATTTTTTTATTTTCACGCTGGCAACACTATTATACACTTTCTGTCAAAGTTTGACGCATATCGTACGATTAGTTTTTGTTTGGCGTCTATACAAAGAAGTTCAAAAATTTTCGTGTGGTGATTTTTAGCTGAATTTCATTTTTAGCTGAAAAAAAGCGTCGTTGTGATGTGACCAAAAAGATGATTTCCAACGCAGATAGTGACCCCACATTCATCGAACGCATCATAACTGGTGATGAGTCATGGGTCTATGAATTTGACCGAATGGTGCTTAAAAGGTGAGCCGAAACCGAAAGAGAACGCCAAAGTCGGTCCAAAATCAAATCTTCGATATTCGTGGTGTAGTGCACTATGAATTCCTTCCGGACGGTCAAACGATCAATAAGGAGTGTTATTTGGCCGTTATGAGAGCACTTTGAAGGCGATCATAAACAAAGTTTTTAAAAATTAAAATTTTGCGTGTTTTTTTAACTTCTCGAAAGCCGAACGACTTGCTGAAGTCGTTTGGCTGCATTTTTGTAGAGTTGTAATTAACTATAATCGGAGAGTGATCTGATGAAAGGTCAGTTGATGATTATATAGTTAATAGTTCCTTTTTCACATTTTTATAGTAAAGAAGTCTATTAGGTCAAGAGTCTTTCTAGGATCACTTGGCCAATATGTGGGTTCCCCGTGCTAAGGAAAGAGGATTTGTTCGTTACTATCGCTTCATGTAGGTTTTTACCTTTCACATTCGTAAATCTCTACCCCCAAATCTGAGTTTTTGCATGAAAGTCTACACCTATTTTAAGCGATCACCAAGTTATTTTAAGATTTTTAGATATTCTTCTGCTGTGTTGTTGAATTTGAGTGGGCAGTAAATAGCCGTAATTGTGAAATACCTTTGAGAATCGTCAACTGCTACCTTTGTGGCTTGTATATTTTCGAAAGCATATTGTTTTACTGCATTGATCTTTGTCACCTGGGTTATTTGTGGGATATATGTTGTAGTTTGGGATAGCAATGTATCATTTAGATGTCAAATGGGATTCTGATATCAGTAAGATAAACATTTTATTTTGATTTAGATACGGTTTTAGCTCAGATAGTTGTTTAATGAGCCCGTTTGCATTCCAGGCAACTATTTTCAGCTTACTTATGTTGTCCATCAATTTTCATTTTCGTTAAAGTTCGTAGCAAATGTACGTGTGCTAAATTTGCTCTGCAAAATTTAACTAAATAGTTAATTTGGCTAAGAGGTAAATTATTTGAAGTACTCACAGTGTCTTTCTATTTGCACGTCAACAAAGTTTATAGTTATGGAAGTATTCTGCGCATGATTTGCTGAATTAATGGGGAAAATTGTGTGCATATATATATTGTGGTATGTTAGAAATAAATCAGAATTGGGCGCTTTTATTGTGGAACATAATTTATTTTAATAATAGTGACACTAAATTTAATACAAACAAATCTGATAGAGACAGATAGCTACAGTTTTTTATACACAAAAATATAAATCAGCTGATAGAGACAGCAAAAAAACAAAAAAACTTCTAAGCTTAAAAATAATAAATTAAAAAAAAGTGTAAAACTTTAAAACCAATTACACAAAATATAATCGTAATCGTAAAGTGTAATTATTAATACGGGTAATTTGGTGAAGAATTTGAAATTAAAGTTTTTGCATTAATATTTATCTCAATACTTACTGGACTGGTAAAGTGTTAAATAAATCAAGAAATTTAACATTTTGTTATATATTTATCACAGACAAGAACCTGTTCTATTAATAAGCCTTTAGCTATACATGGATGTCAACCAACCTCCACCCCAGGGTGGAGGGCAAACACCTTTCTCGGTTAAAAATATTCAAAGCGACATGTTATCAATCCAGCTCCCAAAAATCAAAGAAATGGAGCTTCTATGCTTCGAACTCAGAAAAGAAACTGAAACTGTCAAAGCAGAAAACGCCTCTCTTCGAAGTGCAAGTGCAATATTTCCAGACAGAAAAAATGAAAAACAAATTGAAAGACTCACATACGAGACTGATGAGGATGAACTTATTAAAGAAACAGATTAAAAAGTGTAAAGCAGTAAAATCGCCAGAGTGCAACATATCCCTATTGAAGCCCTCTAATGTGGCACCTATAGCGACCAGTAAAATTACCCAAGTGGATCTTAAAATAGCTCGTTCACCACCAATTATGGTCTCAGAAGATTATAAATACTCAGAACTCCAAGGTATTGTAAAAAGTAACTACAAAAAAAAGTTTTTTATTAAGCTCCTCAATAGCGGTACTTATAAAATCAGTACATTTGAGATAGGCGACTTCAGAGCTGTTACAAAAGTGTTGTCTTCAAAAAAAGCTGCCTGGTATTCGTACGAAAACAAGCATCTCCGACCATTAAAGGATATTGCAAAAAATCTTCCTCATTCATGTGACCCAGTCGATATCGTATTCGATCTCAAACAGCAAGGTTTTAAAATCGTGAACGCGGTCAACAAGTGAAAATCACATTCAAAGATTTCACTTAATATGTTCATGCTTACATTTGAGGCGACAGAGGATATAAAAAAAATATATAACACTAAAGCCATTTTAAACTGTGTTGTTAAAATTGAACCAATAAAGCACTCAAAGCAAATACCAGTGTAAAATATGCCATGGTCACACAAAAAATTATTGTGGCAAATCAGCCCGGTGTGTTAAATGTGCTGGCAGTCACAGTACTGCAGAATGCAACAAACGTGATCAGCACCAACCAAAATATTGCAACTGCGGTGAGGGACACCCGACCTATTATAGAGGTTATATAGTAGCGAAAGAACTTCAAAAATTGAGAAACAAAAAAATTGGTGAACAAAACAAAGGTAAACAGAGTAATAATAAATCGGCTGGAAACCAACCTGAAAGTAATCAAACTGATGGTATGAATAAAAACCGAAAATCGCTGAATAATAAAAATACATATTCAGAAGTAGTTCAATCCAACACTGAGGGCGATGGAAATTACAAAATACTAACACAAATACTAGAAAAAATCATCACTCAAGAAAACTTTTATAAAGCATTCGACAAACGCTTGACTAGGCGTGCTTAGTTATATAAAAATAATACTTTGGAACTCGAACGGTCTTCTTCAACCTTAGAGAGCTTGAAACAGTCTATCAATAAAAAATGTTGAATGTGGCAATGGTATTTGTTGTATTACTTACAGGTAAAATGTATACGATGTTTTCGACAAATATTTTTACGGGAGTTTGGTTCGAACTTACAGGAACATTTAATGAAGTTGTAAAGGAGTTCCGTCTTACAGGTAGTGGTCTTTCATCCAACTCCTTTTGTGAAGACATATCATTATATGTTTTTGTGTTTTTTTTTTTTTTTTTTTTAAATTTTATTTTGATTTTTATTGAATCTTCTAAAAATCAACTTAGAACTAACAATAAATTTTCGCTGCTAATTGCTGTATTAAAATATTTGAAAAAAGAAAAGTAGATAATTAATTGTCCTTAGCCAAAGCTTCGTCCAATTGCGTTACCATGTGGGGCGTTATTCTTGAATAGCCGGGTTTATGTAGTTTTTTTTGAGTCGCTGTGTACCAGCGCTTTGGGTAAGGTTGCTTGCAAGTGGATTTTGATGGTTCCTGAGTTTGATTTTGTACTTTTGTGTGTTGCTGGTAATTACATCTGTGACTGTGTCAATTCGAAGATCTCTATGAATATTTGCGTTTTTTATATACCAGGGGGCACCGACTATTTGCCGGAGGATTTTTGATTGAGTTCTTTGAAGTTTTTCAATGTTTGATGGAGAAGCAGAGCTCCAGAGTTCAATTCCGTAGGTCCATATGGGTTTCATCATTGTGTTGTAAAGTTGCACTTTATAGGTGAGATTAAGTTTAGAATTTTTATTTATCAGCCAGTTTAGTTCTTGTTGTTTGAGTTTAATTTGGGTTACTTTAGTTTCTATATGCTTTTTCTACGTAAGCCTTCGGTCGAGGTGCATTCCTAAGTATTTGGTGTCATTGCATTGTGGTATTACTTTTCCATTAATACGAAGGGCAGGGCAGGTATCTCGTCGTAGAGTGAAGGTTATGTGTACACTTTTCGATTCGTTAACTTTTATTCTCCAGAGATCGAGCCATTTTTGCAGTTTGTTGAGGTGGTCTTGAACTGATTTTGTGGCTGTGAATGGGTCGTCACTATGGCTGAGAATGGCAGTGTCATCTGCAAATGTTGATGTTGTTGTACAGTCACTGGTTGGCATGTCTGCTGTGAAAATCAGGTACAGCAAGGGGCCCAGAACACTACCTTGGGGTACACCTGCCATAATGGGGAAGGCATTGGAGACAAAAGAATTTTGTTTTATAACAAATCTTCTATTTGAGAGATAGTTTTTGATAACTGAGGATATATTGTATGGTAAATGTTTCTCAAGTTTCCAGAACAATCCTTCGTGCCAAACTTTGTCAAAGGCTTGGGTTATGTCTAGAAAGACGCCTGAACAATACTGCCTCTTCTCAAACGTTTCCTTAATTACTCGTACTATGCGGTGTACTTGTTCTATTGTGTTGTGTTTTTCTCTAAATCCAAATTGGTGGTTAGGTATTATTCTTTTCTTGTTTATATATGGCATTAGTTGTTTTATAAAAAGTTTTTCAAATAATTTTGAGAGAATTGGAAGCAGACTTATGGGTCTATATGAGGTGACTTGAGCGGGGTCCTTTCCGGGCTTGGGTATCATCATGATTTTGGATAGCTTCCAGTCGTTTGGAAAATATGCAGTCCTTAAAATAGCGTTATAAATAAAAAGTAGTTGATCTTTGGCGATTTGTGGGATCTCTTTCAGCATTTTCGCTGTAATTAGGTCGTAGCCTGGGGCTTTTTTGGTATTTAAATTTTTGATTTCGCTTTTTAGTGGTTTTTTACTGAAGCAAATTGTCATATTGTCGTTTCGTGTGGAGTAAGGCAGAGAGTCAAGTTTTGTTAAAGTAGAGTTTGGGGTAAATACATATTTAAGGTGATTTGCAAAAGCAGCACCCTTTTCCTCATCGCTTTTAGCCCAGTTTCCATCTGTAAGTCGGAGGGGTGCTCTGTGTATAACGGGCTTTTTCTTGAGTTTAGTGGCTTTCCAAAGGGAGTAGTTTGTTGTTTGCGTTGGAGACAACTGTGAAATAAAATTTTCGTATTCTATGCGATTTTTTTCTTTGAGTAATCTCTGAAGTGCCTTCGTCAGATTCTTGAGTTGTTTTTTAATACGGGGGGATCGTTGTTGTTGCCATTGGCGTCGTACTTGTCGTTTCTCCTGTATAAGGGTTGCAATTTCGTTCGATGTATGGTAGTTTATAGGTTTGTGGGGTATTGGGAGTGGGGTTGATATTCGAGCGGCTTGTTGAAGTAAAGCTGTGAAGTCCTGGACTGCCTTGTCAATTTCAATATTTGATTTTAGGGAAATGTCGGTGTTAATATGTGAGCTAACATATTTTTTAAATTTTAGCCAATTTGTGTGCTGGTTTGTGAGCTTTTCATCAGATTTTGGATTGACTATTGTTGTGTTTCTAATCAGAATAAAAGTCGGCGTGTGATCAGAGGAGAGTTCTAAGGATGCCTCGGTAGCAATTTGATCTCTTTTTAAATTCTTTGTTACTGCAAAATCAATGACGTCTGGAGTTTTTTTCAGATCTGAAGGCCAGTATGTTGGTGTGCCAGTGGAGGATATGTTAAGGTCGAGTTTTGATATCATGTTCATCAGGGATTTTCCTTTTGGTGATATAAGTCTTGAGCCCCAGAATGTGTGTTTGGCATTGAAGTCGCCGGCCGCTATGAACTTGGGTCCAAGCTTTGTAAAATATTCTTCGAATTGAAGTTCTGTTATTTTATACCTTGGTGGACAATAGATTGAGGTTATATTCAGACCTTTTATGTATTCTTCTAGACATATGCTTGTCGCCTGCATATATTCTGCTTCAAGGGTTTGAATTGGGAAGTGTTTAATGTGGGTTTTTATGAGGACAGCAGATCCGCCTCTTGCTCGTCCACTGGGTTGTTTCGAATCGTAGAGTATGTAACCAGGTATCTTAAAGTAGCTTTTCTCGTTAAAATGGGTTTCTGAGATCAGCATGACGTCAATTTGATGTGATTGTAAAAACAATACAAGTTCGTTTTTATGTTGGCTTAAGCCGTTAGCATTCCAGAAGCAAATTTTGATTGCATTCATGGTTTGGATAGGATTGAAAGTAAGATATTTTGAATCATTCCCTGCATCATATTTTGCATGGTGTTCATAAATTGTGTGATATTTTCCATAAACAGTTGGATCATGTTTTCAATATTTGAAGATGGTTTAGTAGAGTTTTCATTTTGGACGTTGCTTGGGCCAGTGAATCCTCTAACAGCGTTTGCATATGATATTTGTGTACACGTATTGTTGGAGTCAGATGGAGCATTTGGCTGAGATCGCATTTGAGTAGGGTGTGGTGGGATTACTGACTGAGAGCGGGGACGCAATGCTGGAAACATTCTTTGTTTTTCGGTAGTGTATACTACACATCCTTTATAATTAGCGGTGTGGTTGCCTCCACAATTTCCGCATTTTTTTGTTGTTGGGTCCTTCTTATTTGATGTGCAATCCTTAGTGCGGTGAAAGTCGCCACATGCAACACAAACACTACGGAGTGTGCAATAGGACTTCGAATGTCCATATTCCTGACAATTAGTACACTGCACCGGGTTTTTACGCTTGTGCGGTTCTTCTACTGATATTTTTCTGTGTAGTAGGAATTGTAGGGAATAAATTGGATGAACCTCGTTTGATTTGAGTTTCTTTCCTTCAGGTTCAAGCTCTATTTTATAAAGTGGTGTCGAAACTTTATCGCGGTTTTTAATGTTGTATATAGATTTTGATTTAAATCCTTTTTCTTCAAGTGCTTCTTTAATTTCTGCTGTATTCAAATCTGGTTCTATTCCTCATATAACTACTGTTAATCCTTTGGCACTTTTTAATTGATAGGTGTAAAAATTTTTTCCATTTTTTTCGAAGTTGTTTACAACTGCTCTGTAATGTTTTTCTTCGTTGATCGAGATTTTCGTTTCATCGACATTTCCTTTACGAAGAGGCACAACATGGAATGAATCTTTGCCAATACTTTGTGTTAGGGAGTATATAAGAGCGTTTGAATTTTTTTCACGCAGAAATATGGGTGGCGGTTTCTGGGTAGGGGCGGGTCTGGTATTTTTATCGTCTTCGGCTAGAACGGCAAAACGATTCGCTGTCGAAATATTTTCTATTTTTCGAGTTTTTGTCGAGATTGCATTGTTAGCATTTTCTTGTTTCGGGCTACGTTTTCTTTTTATGATTTGAATATATTTATCCATGCCACGGACTTTGGGTGAATCAGGATTTTTTGCTATGTTACTATTCTTTTGCAATATATTTGGCAATATGTTAACATGTTGCGCTGATGCTGTGTTATTTTTCGAAGATGTTGCTGGACTTTGCGGTTGGTAACTTGATTGTTTGCAAGAATTTTCACTTACCGAGTATGAGCGTTGCCTTTGGGTTTGGTTGTTTAGCATTGTTGTTTGGTTCGTAGTTGGCTTCTCAGAACTATCATCTGCTGTTGGGTAGCATATGGGTGAGTGGTTTGTGCCTCCGCTATGCGAAGGCGGTGATCTTTTAATTGGCATATCGTGGTTGGTATCGTGGAAGTTAGCTGAGCAGCCAACTGTCTCTGAGTAATTTGTTGTGAAAAAGAAGCTTCTACTTTTTAATTATTTAATTATAAACCTTTAAAGTTCTGTTTTAAATGGCACGAGAAAAATAGTATGTATTTAAAAAGAAAAAATATAAATATATATTATTAATATACGTATAATATAAATTTATAATATAATAAAATATAAATTTCAATTTTTCTTAAGAATTTATCAAACAATTAATTTTTTTTTTTTTGTTTTGAGGCGTCCTTTCGCGTATTTATTTATTTTATTTATTTAGCATAAGTTTGTTATTTAATTACACAATTACACAATTTTTCAAATTTGCGATTTGTAATTTGTTTAGCTATTCTACCCGTTTGCAACACTTTTTTGTAAATTTGTTTTTGAGCTTTTAAGCTTTGTTTGCTGTCTCTATCAGCTGTTTTCAAGTGTGTGTGATTTGAAAAAAAGTAAACAAATTCGGAAACAAAGTCAAAATTCACTTTTTTCGCAAAAAGAAATAAATATAATAATATTTTATTTTATCCGGCACTATTACTTTTTATTAATCTTGTTTAAGAGTCACTGTCTCAACTATTTGTGATGAGTTTAATATCACTTTTCAAGTTTTTCGCTTAGAAAACACTGAAAGTTACGGAGTGATTTTTTTGCGCGCCAATGCTGATCACTATCACTATAGGATAGTGATATATTCTTCATTAAAAACACTATATATTTGTGTTTTTAATGAAGAATTTGTTGAGTTGTTGATTAACTTAATTTTGTTAGCTGTAGCAATTTCACTAGCTATTTTTGCTATATTTGTTTCGTTTTGTGCTATATATATAGAGTTTGTTGTGAATTATTTGTTTTAACGTCTTCTGTGCTAAGTACAATATAGTCATTTAAGCCATTTTAACTTATATGAGAGTGCTGACGTACAACTGTTTCACAATCGCTCATATATTAGATTTACAATTTAGTTGCTGTTTGTTTATTTAATTATTTTTTTATTTATTTAAAATTAGAAATTTCTAAATAAAATTTATTTATTTCTATTTAAGTTTTTTTAAAATACTTGAAAAATGGACTGTGGCAAGACCACATTTATAATTTCTTACTTTCGTTAAAAATGATCATATGCTGTCTCTATCAGCTGTAACGACCTTTTTCCCGGCCCTATCTATAGCTGGGGTATACTCAGCGAGTATACCAGGGTTCGTTATAAGAAATTTTATCTAAGTAAAATAATAGAGACACTTCTGTTTAAAGTAGCGTTTATTATTTAACAAAAAATAAGAAAATATAATCAATTTGTGGAAAGCGATGTTGAAAATGTTGCTAATGATGTAGAATGTTGTAATGATGTTGTAGACGGTGTAGCATGTTGTAAAATGTTGTATGGTGTTATAAATGTTGTAACGATGTTGTAAACGGTGTAGGATGTTGTGAAATGTTGTATGATGTCATAAACGCTGTCACGATGTTGTAAACGGTGTAGAATGTTGTGAAATGTCGTATGACGATTGCTTGCAGTGGTGCGCAAGTTGCTAACCTGTAACAGGAGAAATTCCAAATAGCTAATCTTTAGAAACTCTAATATCAATATAAAGCAATACCTTTGTCAGCAAAAGCCAGACAAGGGTTCCTTCCTACTGTTACGCCTGGCCACGTCCGTCAGCAATTGCCAAACGCTCGTTGTCCCACACGCCTTCTGACAGTGTTGGTGACTCGTCGTCCATTCCTCCATCAGCTATGGCCAAATGGAAGTCTGGATGACTAGTTAAATTACCCTACGCCAGCATAAGCCAAGCATCAGGTAACTCAACTGGTTAAACTACCCTACGCCAGCATAAGCCAAGCAGAAGGTAATTCAACCACCGTCACTTCGCCCAATCCAGTCCATCCATTCACATGGTGATCGTCAGCAATGGCCAAACGAATCAACATGTGCCTGGACCAACTAGTCCGAGCTCCCACTATCGTCCCTAACAAAATAGTTCTTACCTGTAACAAGAGAAATTCCGAATAGAACGATTTGGCAATTTCGCTGCCCTTTTATTTGAAATTCCCTCCATTACAGGCAAAAACAAAAATTATCTTCAAGTAAACAAGGTCCCGTAAATTTGTCAAAACAAATTTCTTATTGTTGTACGCATTGCAATCAAATTCAATAAAATAACTGCATCATATAAAAAATGCGTGCACGATATTTTCTTAAATTTGTTTATGCAGACAAACAAGTGAAATAGTTACAACAAATTTAGCTAACTTTTATTAGCGGCAAAAAATTAATAAAAACATATTTTACTTTACAGGGTCATTCGTTTATACAAAATGTTTGTCTCTAATATGAAATTTACAGGGTCATTTGTTTATAATAAAAATGGATGTTACTGTAGGAAAATTTTATTGAATTTAGAAACATGTTTTTACTAAGTGAATTTAAAACTCATATTTGACTATTCATTTGATTTGTGGGGTTAAATTTTAGAATAAAATTTGGGCCTTACACTCCCTCCCTACTTCCCCGAAGGTAAAAGCGCGACCACTACTGTTCCCGGGAAACTGAACCGTGCCGGGACATACTACCTGTTAGCTTGACTTCTGTAACGTTGCTTCGGACTTTTGAATACTTTATAAAATTCGTCTTGGGCCGTAGTGACAATCTGATCGTGTTCTAGCGTGTCTTGTAGTTGATTAACAGGATATGGCGGCTGGGGTTCAAGTTCCTTTGATTGTAACGATGATTTGAAATCACTTTGCGAATGACTCTGTGGCATTTGCGACGATGATTCTGAACTTGTAGAAGTTGGTAACAATGGACGATTGACATGTGATGACTCTGGTACTATCGTTAAACGTTGTGGCAGTGTTGGACGTGATGATAAATCATGCTCTTCGATTTGACGCTTTTGTTCTCGTGATTGTTGTACATCTTGTATTTGCAGTTGTAGGTTTACGTGATCTTGTATAGAATATGCATTGGAAATTCGATGTTTACTAAGTCCTGGTTTATTTTCTTCGATAGGCGTAACGTGTTGCGGAACTTGCTGTGGTTGTATTTCATGCGCTTGCACTTGCTCTGGTATTACTTGGATTGGATGAAATACTTCTGGATTTTGTTTGATATATCTAGGACGTTGTTGTCGTTGTGCCTTTTGTATTTGAGTTTGTGATTCTTGACGATCTTGTGTGTATCGCTGTAGACTAAATACTTTCGGATTTTCTTCGATATGTTTTAAATTTCGCTGACGTTGTACTTCTGGGATTTGGAACTCTTGTATCTCTTTGTTTGCTTTTGGATCATGCGATGGTGGTACAAGGCATTTACATGGCGCTTGCACTTGTAAATTTTCTCGCAGTTTTACTGAATGCTTGTCTGGGTAAATCTGACATTGTGTGCTTTGTATTATACTTGGCTTGGATAGTGATGCTGTCTTTGAAGTTGCAATTTTATTTACTTTTGCTGCTGTTTGCTTATCTATCGACTGGTTACGTTGTTGGTTACTTTGCTGCTGTTTCCGGACAGGTGATACGGGGCTTAGACTATAGATATCTTCAACTCGTACTGACGTCATGGACATGAGTCTCATTGTATTCTGTAATGGCATCGTTGGTGGATACTGGACCACTGTACACCTGTGGATAGTTTCTTCTTGAACACGGTCTCGACTCACTTTGTGCTGTGTTGTGTGAAGTTCTTCAAATTCATCAGCAAGTGTTGTTAATTCCTCTATACTTGCGAAGTCTTGATGTTTGATGTACATTTTGTAGTTTGCATTCATGTTGCGATATATTCGCTCTAATTGCGAATCTGGATTTAGGCAAGCTTGTCGCATTAAATTTTGAATGTCGATAAAATAATCCTTGAATTTTTCCTTTGGTTTATGAAGCCGCAATCGTACCTCATCTTCTAATTTCTCAAAATATCTAGAGGAAATGAAAAATTTCAGGAAGTCGACTTTGAAATTTGTCCATAGCTGCCAATGCTTATTATTACAGCGATGCCACATTAGTGCCTTATCTTCAAGAAGTATAGGCATCATCTTGGGAACTAGATTTACGTTAATAGCGTAAACATCTGCTAGTTCTTCTATTCTTTCTATGAACCCCAATGGATTCTTTCCTCCGTCGTAACGTACCGACCACTTCCTTATCTGTTCTAGGTCATGAGCATATGATGAGGCCATGATTGACATGAGGCATTTAATCTTTGGCCGTCTTGGGTTTATATTTTCATTTGTGGTAACGTTAGCTTGTGTTATTCAGTATGATGATAAAATCATAATTTTCCGGTTTACATTGTTTTACTCCTTGTATTCTTGCGACAAATTCTGCTAGTCCCTCTGAAACTCAAGTCCCTGCTCGGGCGCCACTTGTAACGACCTTTTCCCGGCCCTATCTATAGCTGGGGTATACTCAGCGAGTATACCAGGGTTCGTTATAAGAAAATTTATCTAAGTAAAATAATAGAGACACTTCTGTTTAAAGTAGCGTTTATTATTTAACAAAAAATAAGAAAATATAATCAATTTGTGGAAAGCGATGTTGAAAATGTTGCTAATGATGTAGAATGTTGTAATGATGTTGTAGACGGTGTAGCATGTTGTAAAATGTTGTATGGTGTTATAAATGTTGTAACGATGTTGTAAACGGTGTAGGATGTTGTGAAATGTTGTATGATGTCATAAACGCTGTCACGATGTTGTAAACGGTATAGAATGTTGTGAAATGTCGTATGACGATTGCTTGCAGTGGTGCGCAAGTTGCTAACCTGTAACAGGAGAAATTCCGAATAGCTAATCTCTAGAAACTCTAATATCAATATAAAGCAATACCTTTGTCAGCAAAAGCCAGACAAGGGTTCCTTCCTACTGTTACGCCTGGCCACGTCCGTCAGCAATTGCCAAACGCTCGTTGTCCCACACGCCTTCTGACAGTGTTGGTGACTCGTCGTCCATTCCTCCATCAGCTATGGCCAAATGGAAGTCTGGATGACTAGTTAAATTACCCTACGCCAGCATAAGCCAAGCATCAGGTAACTCAACTGGTTAAACTACCCTACGCCAGCATAAGCCAAGCAGAAGGTAATTCAACCACCGTCACTTCGCCCAATCCAGTCCATCCATTCACATGGTGATCGTCAGCAATGGCCAAACGAATCAACATGTGCCTGGACCAACTAGTCCGAGCTCCCACTATCGTCCCTAACAAAATAGTTCTTACCTGTAACAAGAGAAATTCCGAATAGAACGATTTGGCAATTTCGCTGCCCTTTTATTTGAAATTCCCTCCATTACAGGCAAAAACAAAAATTATCTTCAAGTAAACAAGGTCCCGTAAATTTGTCAAAACAAATTTCTTATTGTTGTACGCATTGCAATCAAATTCAATAAAATAACTGCATCATATAAAAAATGCGTGCACGATATTTTCTTAAATTTGTTTATGCAGACAAACAAGTGAAATAGTTACAACAAATTTAGCTAACTTTTATTAGCGGCAAAAAATTAATAAAAACATATTTTACTTTACAGGGTCATTCGTTTATACAAAATGTTTGTCTCTAATATGAAATTTACAGGGTCATTTGTTTATAATAAAAATGGATGTTACTGTAGGAAAATTTTATTGAATTTAGAAACATGTTTTTACTAAGTGAATTTAAAACTCATATTTGACTATTCATTTGATTTGTGGGGTTAAATTTTAGAATAAAATTTGGGCCTTACACAGCTGTTTTGAGGAAGAACTCAATTTTTTTTGTTTTGGTTGTTTTTGCAAACTTCAAAAATTTAATTTGTTTATCAAAAACTTTTATATTTACAAAATCTGAATATCACCGTTCGCTGGCACTGTTTTTAGTAGAATTCTTATATTTATGGTCTATCGCTCAAATGATCATAACTTTGAGATTTGTAATTTAATTTTTTCCAATCAAAAAACAATAAAAGTTAAGGTGGAGTTAGACGGTAAGTAACGCAAGAAGTTAAGCCAAAGCGAAATGCACAATCAACCAAACCTGTGTATTTGATAGGAACGAAATAAAAAAAGCGGCGAACTTAGAAACAAAATAGAAAAATCAAATTCAATTAGGTTTTGAAGTTAAGCAAATTTAAAAATTGTGCTCAGTTGGTCGCGAAACATTGATGAGGGTGGGTGTGTTGCAATTATGTGCGGATTATGTTTACTATAATGAAAGTAGACGAAAAAATAAGAATTCTAGTTTGTTTGCGATTACACCTCAATAATCTGAATGTGATTATTAATGAATTTTTTTTTATATTATATTTTTTCATATAATTATTTTATTGATATTGCTGAATATTGATTGTATTTCTACGTAGCGAAAATAATCAGCAGAAAATATTTTAATAAATTTATTTTATTAATATTTGACAATAGGTAAATGTATTTTATAATAGTTAATATTATTTATTTTATAATATCAATAATCAATATCTCATATATTGATCAATAATCAGTAGAAAGTATTTAATTTATAATAAATATTGAAGAGAAATACTTATTTAATAATAATAAATAATATTAAAAATGCAACTTTAAAATATATATTACAAAATTATTGAGATAAGCAATATAATAGACATTAGTCATATATAAAAATATTTCACTAAAAATGTTTTTATTTGTTTTACTTTAAAAGTACATTCGTACAAAAAATATATATAGAAATATAAAAATTCTCTACAATTGAGGACAAGCCACTACCGGTTGGAGCTTTTGAAGTTTACAGTTGATTCTTTTTCTTATAATACAATTAAAATTATAGAAAAT
>NC_051846.1:93494405-93561041 GCF_002237135.1 Teleopsis dalmanni | reverse complement strand
CAATTTCACTATAAATTACTACTATAATATTTCAAACAGCACAATAAAGAGGAACCTGCGTAGAAGTGACAGTGCTTGTTAGATGAGTCAGCTGCGAAGCGCAATGCCAAAAAGACAAAACTTCGTGGCAATACCACCACAGCAAAATCCTTTAACGACATGCTAAAAGGTTCCATAATCATGGTAGTCATTGATGAAAATGACCATGTGATATGAAATGTGATATGATTGAGCTTAAGCTTATGGACATGAAAAAATGATTCATAAAGAAGCAAATTGAGCGAAACCTACGCCGTAGGTTCAATGAAATGGCAAAAGAGATGAATGTATCGCGAGAAAAGATGCAACACATATTGAAAAATGAGCTCGGAGTAAAGCCTTTGAAATTCTTCAAAGTACATGATCTCAACGATGAACAAAAAAGTTAGAGTCGAAATCGTCAAAGTGTTGGTTCGTGCTTTATTTTACAAACCAGTGGCCATCGTGTTCACCTGATATAAACTCTTTGGATTTCTCGGTCATGGGTATATTAAAAAGTAAGATTGGTACCAAGATGTCGATCGTCTGAAGAAAGCGATAAGCAGAGAATAGGCCACAATACCGCAAAGCCATTTGCAGGCAGCGTGCGATAGCTTCATTGACCCTTTTAAGGCCATAATATTAAACCAAAATAAATCAACTTAAAAATTTAAAGTTCTTTTCGTATATTTTCATGTATTACGAAATTTAACAAAAATAAATAAAATAGAGCGTTTTACTTTGTTGCAATTTTCGTCAGCATCCCTGTACATATGTACATAACTAAAACAAACAGATACAAAAATCATTAACCGTGGATATATTTTATCCCGTAATTCACCATCTTCATCATCTCAACAGCTGCCGCTAATTTAAACACCTCCGATATTCTCCAATGAGCTTACAAGTTCTCTTTCCCTGGTGTCGAAATTATTTTAATCCACTTCTCACGGTAACAAGTGGGAAATCATATACTAAATCACCATCAATTACTTGTTTATCTACTACATGGGCATTCAAGTTCTCAACAACACAATAAATATGTTCATTAAAATCATAACAAAATTTTTTCAGTTCTAGAAAATGTACCTCTCATTTTGTGCAATTTAATTAACATGGTAGCATGAAACAGTATATTTTGTTAACACAAGAATAAAGCACAATATTATCGGTTAGAAATTTAAAGGAATACACCTTCTCTAAGCTTTTTTATATCTATAAAAACAACCACCATTAGCTCCGCCAGCACTATAAATTTAAGATCCATCTATCCAGCACAATACATAATCTTGAAAAAAAAGCGAAGTTGTTTTGGTTTTCAGCAAGTAAATATTTCTTGATTGTAGTATTATCATAAAGTAGCTTTCGAAACATAAATAGTCTTACGTAATCCTATATCGATAATTCGAAAATGTGTCTAGAGACTGACTATATTCGTATGCAGTTCTTTCAGCAGCTGTTTTTTGAGCAACAGGTAACATATTTTATCCTTAGTAAAATTCAAGCTTTTTCAACCATTTTTTACTTTTTTATTCTCGTTTAAAAACTGCAGATGTCCTTTTACTCATTTTGTACAAAATGTAAATAAACCCGAAATTAGAGACGAAATCAACACATAAATGCGAATAAAATCCCATGGTATTGTTTAAGCAGGACTAGTATAGCAAAACTTACGAAAATATTGAATTCATCTATAAGGCTTCGTTACATTCCATGAAAAACTATAGATCATAATATTCCTTAAATCGGAAAACGCAAACCCTCTCGTAAGAGAAACAAGTCATTTTTCCAAAAGGAACAGTTCTTAAGCCATTGAAGCCGTTATTTCATTTAATTTTTATTAGTTGTTTTCCAACGTCGCATAGTTGCTCAAATTGCTGAGCATGAGCTATGTATATAGCATTGTAACCACCTTTCGACATTACTTGATACAAGCTTTTTTACAACTAATTGTAATAAGTTCGTTGCCCATGAATTACCTTTAAAATCATAATAATGATCCAGGGCTGATACATAACAGCAGTTCTTAATATAAATACATGTAAAAAGTTGGTACACAAAATTGTATTAAACATTTGTGCTGCATTTTCATCTATGTACTCTTTTATGACTGTAGAAATAAAAAATAAGTTAATATATAAGTACACCTTCTTCTAATATAATAGCGTACACCTTCTATCGTAAGAAACTATATTAATTATCTACGAGTCCTTAGTCGATTTGGTCAAAAATCGAAATTGAGGAGCAAATGGCTCATTATTGCATACAAAATTTCAAAGGCGAATGAGATACATTGGATCACATTCTTTATGAATGCGTTCCAATGAGGGTCGAATGCGCTTCATATATGTTCCCAATGCAAAGCAATACATTGAATATACCCTAAATAAAAGTTTTTAATGGCATTTTGACAGTTAGAGAAAGCTGTTATTGACATATTTACAAAAAAAGGTAAACAAATGTTTGGTGGTTGCATTTTCTTGAAAATGACGCACCTCTTTTTAGAACTTTTATTTCCCAAAAAGTACTTACTCGAAGTTAAAAATATGTTTTCAGTTTATATTGTAAGGTTTGAAGGTATATTTAACCTTCATGCAACATATTTTTGGCACAGGCCAAAAATCAAATCAACAGGCAAGTTGAAAAATCAGCTGTTTGAAATGAAAACAAATGAATTACAACGATCGTAAACACTTTCAAATGGCTCATTCAAAATGAGCTATTTTCGGCCAATGTAAACGCCATATTACCCGTGAATTCGCCCTTCCGTTGATGACTTCACTAGCAAGAAACCCGTAAATCATTAATACGAGTAAATTATACAAACTCTCTTTCGACTTAAACTCTATTCACCTTTTTATTCATCTATTCTATTTACCTTTATATTTTCCTCTTTAATGCAATTTACTCTTATATTAAAGTTTCATAATAAATTTTTATATATACTTATATATATAAGAGTAAATTAAAAACATAAATAGAAATAACAAAATATATGTAAAAACTGAACTTATAAATATTTAATACAATATATATTAGTATTTAATATTTTTAAATTATGTTTAAATTTGAACATGTGTCTGCGCGCCAATTATCTAAATAACATATTCAGTTATTTGGGTATTAAATATTTTAGTATTTTATTTAATATTTTAATAAATTAAATTATTTTTTAAAAATGGTTTTTCAAGGCCTGTAAATATTTCGTTACCAAGGTTCTTTTAGACATTAAAATATAAAATATAATAACAGGGATTTATTTAAAACAAAAGGATCAGTTAAAAGTGTAAAATATAAACTAAAGGAAAAGGAAATAATTAAATAAGGTTACGAAGGACAAGGTTAAAGGAAATGTATACCCAAAAGAGAAACCCAAAACTAATCAAAACTAATTATTAAACTATGTAAAATTTAGTATTTAAGTACAAAAATTACAGAAAATAATGAGAGTCTGTTATTGATTGTATAAACGAAAAGACTTGTTTTGTTTTGATTCAAGAGTATTATATTTATCATTACATTTGCTTAGTTGGTCCATACGAGTTACGGAATTAACAATCTAGATGAAATACCGTCCACTCAATCCGAGAAACGCAATATTAACAAGGGTTAATAAGCGTTTGGGGAATCATTCTCTTAGAAATATAAACGGGAAAATAAAGGACGTTAAAAAAAAACCACAAAACTAGAAAAGTTTTGGTAAATTTAAAAACAATAATCAGAAAAAATATTATCAGAAATTTATGAATGTCATCTATCTGTCCAGATGAAACAATACAAGGCACTCATTTGCGAGATTCAAATAGAAAATAATTTGGAGCATGTAGAAAAATAATGGAAAACTCTTGTTTTAAATTACAAAGAGATTTTGAATAAGATAGGCGCAGTAGCTCATGAATATTTCAACAAGAACTTGTACGCCGACGCTGATGAGTAGCATCAGGTCCACCATCAAGAGCAGCATCAGGAACAGCATCTGGTCCAGCATCAGGAGTAGTATCAGGTTCAGCATTTCTTTCTGCAAGTATGAGGAAGAAACAAAGGCAACACTATATACAAGAGACTCAATAAAAACATACGATATATTGTTTTACGAAATAGAAAAATATAAAGTCAGCATTGAGGGAAGTCTCAAGTATGACGATAATTTAAGAAATGATCTAATGAAGCACCAATGGAAGGTAAGTTCTTTATGAAAAAGAATTCAACAAAAATTAACCATTGATATGAATGAAAATAATTTGGGAATCGTCCAGGATGAAAGATATATTAGAATCCAAGATGACTATATATCACTTAAGTTAAATTTGGACGAAAGCATGGGAAAAAATATGGAAGCATCGAAGATTTCAATTCCTGAAGTATTGCGTATTAAGAAATTTAGAGGAGCCCAAAAAGAATGGATATCCTTTGCCGCAGAATTAAATGACCTGGTACACAGTAAAAAAGAAGTGTCAACCTCAATAAAACTAAGGCAAATAGATCATTTCTATATGGAGAAGTAAGGTCAATGGTACAGCATCTTCTGTTAGGTAGTGAGGAAAACTACGAAGCAGTGTGAGAATTTTTAAAAGAAAAATATGAAAATAAAGGAAACATATTTTCGACCGCACTTAATGAACTGATGGTGCCGGTAAGTCCATCAGTTCATTAAGCGATTAAGTAGATCAAAGAAAACTTAAGTCCATCAACAAATTTATCTCTACAATTAACGAGTGCAGTTTCATCATAAAACAACAAGCAGCTATAAATGATGAAGCTGATGTTATCTTAGCACATATTGTATTAAGAAAATTTAAAGGAGAAGTAAAGCAGCAATATGAACACACCATTAAAAGAAACAGGGAAGTTCAACAATTAAATAATGCCAGGAAGTTTTTGAATGAACTGCAATCCTCATTTTCATCAGAAGAAGCTGCAAGACAACCACTGTATAAATCCCGGGAGAATGAAATGAGCCAATTTTGTAAATACTGCAATAAACCAGGACATTTCATAGTGAAATGTGATATGTTCGAAAAACAAACGCTAAAGGAAAACAAGACATTTTTGATAAAACTAAACATATGCCAAAAATGTTTGAAACATGACTCTGCAACTAAATGTTACAAAATAGTGTCATGTGACGAGTGTAAAGAAAATCATCATACACTATTACATCAACAAGAAGAAAATAACAAAATTGAAAGATTTTCAACAAATATGACCACCGACACAAAAAAAGATATTATTCTTGCTACAGCTATGGTTAATGTGGGTACAGTAAATGGGGAGAAAATATTATTGAGAGCTCTAGTAGACAGCGGATCCCAAACAACATTAGTATCAGAAGAAGCAGTGCAAACTCTTAGATTATCGAAAATCAAAACAACAACAAAAGTCACTGGATTTTCATCCAAAAAATATAAAGTACATTTGGATCTCGCCGCGGTTTCAAAGTAATAAGAAAGTTGAAATAGAAGCCATTGTAATGTCAAAACTACATAAATCTCTTCCAAGTAAATCATTCGAAATATCATCGATGAAACTGAATAAGTATACTTCAACAGATCCTTGTTTCAACATTGTAGGCAGAATTGACATTATAATTGGATCAGATTTGGTACTTGAAATTTCACAAACAAAAATTCGAAAAATTAATGGAATGATCCTGACTTCTTTGGGATGAATAGTTTCAGGTAATATCAAACGTACAGCAGCCAAAAATATAACAACATCAAGTGCTTCAGTAGATGTAGCAGATCTAGCACGATTTTGGGAAATCGAAGAAGAAGTAGAAGACATCAGCAAAGAAGATGAACGATGTGAACAGCACTTCAAAGCAAATACTAAACGAACTGAAGATGGAAAATTTACTATAGCAATTCCTTTCAAAGATGATAAACAACTGGACAACTCCAGGAAATTAGCAATGGCAAGATTATTAAGCATGGAAAGAAAATTTCTTCAAAATCCATCTCTAAAAGAAGAATACTCAAAATTTATGAAAGAGAAGGTATCTCAACTTAGGTCATATAAAACCAGAAAGTTCGTTCAATAAAGGAAAATATTACATGCCCCATCAAGCTGAAACTCAAGTAACACGACTAAACTTAAAGTAGTTTTTGACGCATCATCCAAAACGTCAAATGGTAAAAGTCTCAACGACATAGGTAATAATGGTTGATCCCCGCTTACAGAGACACATTTTTGAAATAATTGCTAAATGGAGAAAATGGCAATTTGTTCTAGGTGTAGACGTAGAAAAAATGTATAGGCAGATAAAAATTTCTAAAGAAGACCAGGAGTACCAACATGTTCTTTGGAGGGAAGAACCATCGCATCCAATTAAAGAATATAAATTGACAACTGTTACTTATGGTACAGCGATCAGTACTATTTTTAGCGGTAAGAGCATCGCAAGAAATGGCACGTGATTCAAAGCTAAATTATAGGATACAGGAAATAATTAATAATGATTTCTACATGGACGATTTACTGACAGGAGACGATTCAATTGAGACCTGCAATAAAATATGTAAAAATTTACAAGATCACCTACAAAAGTATAGGTTTCACCTTAGAAATGGCTTACCAACAATAAAAAGGTGGCATTGCAATTTAACACAAAAATCACTAATGATATTGTGAATATCACCGAGAATGAGGTAACTAAAACTATTGCAAAAATATTTGATCCGATGGGATGGCTAATACCAATAATAATTGTGGCAAAATTATTAATTCAACAATTATGGCTAAATAATAAAAAATGGGATGAACAATTAAAAGATGACGTAGCTAAGATTTGGTATAAGTACATAGAACAACTATCAGTGATTTAAAAAATACAGATACCATGTTGGATGAAGTGAACAAATGAAGCAAAATTGGTTCTACATGGATTTGCAGATGCTTCAGATAAGGCATATGCAGCTGTTTTGTATGCAGTCGTTAATGGAATAACTAATATCGTTGCAGCCAAAACAAAGGTTAACCCCATTAAAAGCAGAAACACTACACCAGAATTGGAACTCTGTGCAGCACATCTTCTAGCAAAACTTATTGAAAAAATAAAGCCAATTATAGATAATAAAGCCCAAATCAGTGCACGTCGACGACATCAGAATAGTGAGGCCCCCTTTATAACCCAGTTGTAAAAGTCAATAAGTTACATTCACTAATGCAACAAAGCATGATTGAAAGTTTTATTGCTAATCAAATTAAAATAAACAAAAATTAAAATAAATGAATTTTCCTACTTTTAGCCTCACTCAATTTTTTTTTAAATTATATCATAATTTGCTTCAGTTTATAGAATTTCCAATGGAAATAGTCTCTCTTGGATCATTATACTTTTCTAATACGTCTTAATCAATTTTACCTTTGCTTCTTTCTTTCCGTCGAAGCTATACTGACTGGAACTGTGAACATGAATCTGTTTACTATATAAACATTCGGAAATACTTCGAATATGGTTAATGCCATTATCAAACCAAATTGTTCAAAATATTTATTAAGAATCCACAATCGGTAACTTTTTGCGAGGCCCCTGCTGGCGCGAGGCCGTCTGCGGTCGCCTCGCTGACGCCTAGCGAGGCCACTGGCCCAAATATATGCATGGAGTGATTCAAGAATCGTTCTGGCATGGATAAAAAATAATAAAAACAAAGAGAAATTCATAAAATCAAGAGTTGCTGATATTCGAAAATTGTTACCTAACATTAGCTGGACTACTGATATACGGACTACTGATAATCCAGCATATGTTGTATCGAGAGGAATACATTGTGACCGAAAATTTTTCGGAAATTCTCATTTAAAATTCGCGCGCTGTATATTTTTCGATATTTTAAGTTTATGTAGTTTGGCAGCACTGTCCTTAATTACTATGCCAAAAATGAGCGCGATCTGTCAGACAGTTCGTTTACGGCAGCTGTTGAAACCAGTTCACCTCAGTAGTGCGTTGCGAAAAAAACAATGGAAAAAAATATTGAACAAAGAGTTTGCATCAAATTTTGTTTTTCGAACGAAATTTCGTGTGCAGAATCGTTGCGAATGCTACAAAAGGCTTATGGGGAATCAGTTTTATCGAAAACTCAAGTTTATGAGTGGTACAAAGCCTTTCAGGACTGTCGTACGACCGTCGAAGACATGCCGCGTTCTGGACGACCTTCGACCTCTACCACCGACGAAAACATTGAAAAGGCAAAGGAAATCGTGTTCAAAAATCCTCATGTGAGTGTTAGAGAGATAGCACGAGAGCTAGGCATCGGTCGTGAGATGGCTCGTTTGATTTTGGTGGACAATTTGTGTATGCGACGTGTCAACGCCCGGCTTGTTCCGATTCACCTCAATTTGTTCAACATTATCAACGATTTTAAGGCCAAACATTCAATAAATACCATCGAACAGCCACCGTATTCACCTGATCTTGCACCGTGTGACTTTTTCCTGTTTCCCAACCTCAAATTACCACTCAGAGGAACGCGTTTTGAATCCATAGAAGACGTAAAACAGAATTCGCAGAGGGAACTCAAAGCCATACCGGAAAGCGCCCATAAAAAATGTTTTGATGATTGGAAGAAACGTTGGCATTTGTGTATCGCTTCTAATGGAGCATATTTTGAAGGAGATAAAATAAATATTGATGAAGATTAAGAATTTTGCGTTTTATTTAAAATTTCCGGAAACTTTTCGGTCACAATGTACATCCAGAAAATTTACAAAATCATGAATTGTGGTGGACTGGACCTACTTGGCTACAAAGAACTGAAAATTGCTGGCCGGATGCGGAAGAAGAATCTAAAGAATACGATGAAGCAATAATTGCAACAATCAATGTTTCCTCAGATGCATTATATATGGCATAGGAAAAAATATCCAATATTCTTAAATTAAAAAGAGTAATAGCTTATGTTATTAGAGCCATTGAAAGAATGCGTAAAAAAAGATATCCTGAATATTTGACAATTGATGTACTCAAAACTGCCGAAACTCATATACTTAAGGTGCAACAAGAAATAGATTTTCCAGAAGAAATAAATTGCTTAAAGATTAACAAAGATTAAAAATGAAATCCAAAGTACTACCCTTAGCACCCTTTCTGGATCAAAATAGAATACTCAGAGTAGGAGGGAGAATACAAACCTCAAACCTTCCTTATGGAAGAAAACACCTAATTATTTTGGACAAATTTCATCTAAGTGCATTAGTGATAGAAAATATACATAAACGCACTCTGCATGGAGGTGTTAATCAAATGAAAGCTGTCATTCGTGAAGCATATTACGTAATTGGTCTTACAAATGCTGTTAAAAAATGTTACAGGGAGTGCGTAAAATGCACTAGGTATCAATATAACCAAAAATATCAAATTATGGGCATTCTACCAGATAAGAGTACAACAAGCATATCCGTTTATGAATTGTAATGATCAATTTTTGAAGTAAAAATAAAATTGATCTTACAGTGATGAGAAACTGGAATAAATAAATAATTAAAACCACTGAAGGATAAATATTTCATGGACGTTACCTCGAATGCTCACGACTAGTTCACCGTAATAACTTCAGTGGAGTTCTGGGTGGAATAAGATGCTGAATGTAAGCTTAAATTATTAAGAAAGAATAATTATATAAAATATGGATTACTATATCAATAAAATAGTAATTTCCGTCCAACTTTATATTAAATAATTCTTTTTAAAAATAATTAAAAAAAAAAAAATAAATAAAAAAATCACTGACATCCAAACATGCTTATAAAAATTACAACAAAAAACCTGCAATGTGAGAAATGTCATTTTAATTTGTTTTGTTATAATTCTCGTTTGATCGCCAAAAGTTGCAGTGAGTAATAGGAAAAGCTGAGAATGCAGCGTAAACATTGCAAGGTAAGAGAATCAATAACAAAATAATTGAAAGCTTTCGTGAGTCTCGAAGTAGAAAACCTTAATTAAGGGCATTGACCGCGAAACGGTGGATTAAAAAGTCTGAGTTAAGCAGTTAGAAAAAAAGCAAATAAAAGGTGCATTCGGAGGATCTTCGGTCTTCTTGGTTGAGTTTTCTTGAACGGAACGGGCAGAATGTATGACAGAGTTTAACTTCAGTGATCCGCAAAGAAATACACAAGAAAAATAAGAAAAAAAAAGATATATATATGAAACTATTATCGGAAGCGGCGTGAAGTTGTTAATATATAAATTTATACTCTGGAACAGTGTTTTATACCATAACAACTATCAAGTATTTTAAATAAAAAAAAAAATTATATAAAAAAACCGAATTTTTTTTTGAGACGTATGTCCATCTCTAGTGCCTTTGCTTTACTGCAGAATATGTTATATTATTAACCACAAAGGAAACCAAATGAAGTGTTTAAAGAAATTCAAATATATTACTAACTAAATTATAAATACGAAATTAAACAATAGAAAAGAGTTAACATCTAACAATTTTTATATTTCAATAACATATATCCAATGAACGTTTTTTTTATATCAATAAATCAAGTATCGAATGCATTGAATGTAATAAAATCAAACTGACACCTGGGACAGCAACGGCGACGGCAACAGTAGCAGTGGCGCGAACGTTAACAACAATAAGGCATCAATTGCCAGAATAGCAATAATAACTAAATGAATTACTTAGTGCATTAATTATCTACCTACTTAGTTTTTTTTTGAAGTATTATTTAATTTTCTAAGAATATCCATGATAGTTAAATATAATTATTTGAAATATGTTAAATCGTGTAATGTATTTTTTTTTATAATTATTTGTAATTTAATATGGCCTATTAAATTTTTTGGTTGTTGAGTTTTTTTTGTACTGAACCCTAGTATACGCTGAGTATACCCCAGCCGCGGTAGAGGCCGGAAAGGTCGTTACAGAATACTGGCGTAGATTATGCAGGACCACTTAAATTCAATTGCTCCAAAGGAAGAGCACTCAAGACATTCAAAGGTTATGTAGCAGTTTTTGTATGTTTAGCGACAAAAGCAATTAATCTGGAAGCAGTTGGTGGTTTGTCATCGGAGAAATTTCTAGCAGCATTAAAAAGATTTTTCTCAAAGTGAGCAAAATCAAAAAATATCTATTTAGACAATGGAACAAATTTCGCTGGAGCAGCAAACATTCTAGAAAGGGATATAAAAGCAGCAGCAAAATCCAACAATAAACTTGCGCCAATCTTGGCTTTTGAAGGCGTTCAATGGCATTTTATTCAATAACATTTATCATAACATTTGCTCAAATTACTTAATATATTAATAAACACACATTAACAAAATATTAATAGATACCCTATTAGAATTAAAAAAAATTTATGAAAAATGAATTTATTCGGTTCAAACTAAATGTTTGATTAATTAATTTATGCATATTGTAATGGGCTAACTTTTTTTGTTTTGACAAAAGTGTTTACACCTTTGATATCTGATTATCTTTGCAATTAATTTCAAAATTTCATTTAGTTTTTAATATACAAAAAGTGTGGAAATTTCGGCATATTGTCGCAAGTGTGCATTGCTCAAAATGTATTTTCAATCAATTTTGAGTTTGTGTCTATCATCGTGCAAATTATCGATAGTCTGAATTATCGATAATTTGTCACAACTAAGATGTGTTTGCGGTACCGTATAATTTGTACGGAAATAATATTTCTCCGTGTTTAACAGGTTCAACATATGTCGACATATATCAAAATTGCATCCGGTATATCGCTACTTTTTATATTATTTAAATACTTATATGACATATTATAGTTTATCAAAAAGAAGAATAATATACGGAGCAGTTCATTTCTACTTAGTTTTAGAAACATGTCTTCAAATTATTTAAATACTTCGGATAGCGGTTCCACAGATTTAAATCTTAATGCTGCCGAAAAATTAGAAAAGCACTGCTTTGCAAGGTTTATTTCTAACTTAACATTTAGTTATATAATAATATATATTCTTCAGGTTTGATGACATAGAAAAATCGCCTCAAGATGTGCGAGAATACCGTGGGCTTCATTTACAAAATGGAATGAAAGTACTTTTAATAAGTGACATCAACACAGATTTATCTGCAGCTGCATTAAGTGTACAAGTGGGGTAAATCTCTCAAATTAAAAAAAAAGACTTTTCAAATTTTTGTATCTTGTAGGCATATGTCGGATCCTGATTATCTACCAGGATTAGCTCACTTTTGTGAGCATATGCTTTTCCTCGGCACTGAGAAGTATCCTGATGAAAACGGTTATACGACATATCTGTCTCAAAATGGTGGAAGTAGTAATGCGGCCACATATTCGTTAATGACGAAATATCATTTTAATGTTGCCCCAGATAAGTTGGATGGTGCTTTAGATCGGTTTGCAC
Source organism: Teleopsis dalmanni (assembly GCF_002237135.1). Taxonomy (NCBI): domain Eukaryota; kingdom Metazoa; phylum Arthropoda; class Insecta; order Diptera; family Diopsidae; genus Teleopsis; species Teleopsis dalmanni. The sequence continues at coordinate 93,548,674 of NC_051846.1, read as the reverse complement.
AATTTTTTATAGCACCACTTTTTACGTCAAGCGCTACTGATCGTGAAATTAATGCGGTAATGTATACATATTAGCTAATACTATTATTATTAATTGTACTCACAGAGTGTCATAAAAGAAATAATAACTTCTAAGTTGATTCGTATAAAAATACTATACATATTTATTTTACCAGAACTTAAATCCAAATCACAAATGTATTTAGTAGATATTTCAACTTTTACTTGAGCGAGTGGAGTGGTATAATATTCTATAATAATTTATTCTATTAATTTTTCATGAATAGAAATCCAGTTAAAGTTAAAGTTAACCAAACAAACATAAGATATATTTTTATCAAAAATCTAAATAGGTGTTGCAATTTGGTATTGAATCAACTGAATTTTAAAACCCAGAAATTGGATTTTTAGCTTTTTCGTTTATATTCATACTTAGTTTTTTACTTCTGAAATTAGATGCCATATGCGTAAATATGATGCGATAGACTTATTTACAAATTGTATATACATTATATGCATATGTTGACAACTCATGAACTTTAAATTTCTTTTCTTGAAATAATTTAAAACTCTACAAAAAAGAGAGCAAATAATATGCAGGAAAATAATATTACATGTACTTTTTGCAGAGTATAGATCAAGACTAATTGCTAATTACATAAAATATTTGATCTCTTTAGATGAAATTTGGACCAAATTTTAACACAACTTTTAATAGTTTTCGTTATATCAGTCAGGCGGCATTACGTTTAATTTAAGTAATCCAAACGACATAATTATGGTGGTTTTTTCGGTTTTCTGGTGTTATATGAACTTGCTACTTAAAATCTCTACCGAACGGCGTTGAACGTTTGCGTAATTGAATACCGTTCAGGTAGGATGCAATGCTCGGTTTTTCTTCTGAACATAATTATGTGAATACGAGTATACTATATATAACCTTACTGTCTTTAGTTGGAGAATTTGCAGATAAACATCATCGTCTGGTTTAAAACACTTATCAAGAAGAGCAGAAAATATAATATAAATATAATTGTACCCAAATCCATTATTAGCAAGACTTGAACTAATATATTAGATATTCCCAAATTAGTAAATTGCATACACTTCAGTATTTTATTTCAAATTATTTATAATACATCAATCTGGTGATACTAATTTTTAACTTTGATTAAAAATTAATCGTAGTATGTAAAATATTAAGTTGTTATTTTTAATTATGTCAAGTAACATTTCGTGCGATGATTTTTTACGATTTTCGACGTGGATTAAGCAGAAAAGACTGCGACGTTCGACTTAGTTCGACATTTTGTGATCGAGCGTTATCGTCATTTTCTCCACGACGAATTCCGTGACGGTCATCCAAGAATGTCTGTTGTACCAGAAAATATCAATACAGTGTGAGAAATTATTGAGATGAATCAGCATGTTACCTACCGGGAGATAGAGGCATTCTTGGGCATAAGTGATAATTCATTTAAATATACATATACCTTTAGTTATCAGAAAGATTTGTTCTCATTGGTTTACCCATTATTTGACAATCGTTTAAATTATTGAAAGTGTTGATTGGTGCAAGGCAATGCTAAAAATATACAACCGAGGCAGCTCAAAAGACGTCTACGACATCGTGACAGGTGACGAAGCATAGATCTACGCCTATCAGCCTGAAACAAAAGAACAATCCACTTAAATGCGGTTTTTGTTTTTTGATATTTTAAACTTTTATTTCGAATTTTATGTTTGTTATACACAAGCCTGAACAACAATAAAACCAAACCAGACCAATCCCGCCACCATTTTTTACCTGTCACTCCCAAGTTCAAAAACCCTACCTTAATTAAAATTAAATAATAACACATGTAAATAGTATAAATAATTTGTAAATTGCTAGATTGTTTTTAATATTAGGAAAAACTCAAACATAACATTCGAAATAAAAGTTTAAAATATCAAAAAACAAAACCTGCATTTAAAACATTTTCAAAGTAACGACTCAAAATTTAAAACAAAATTAAACAATCCACTGTTTGGGTTTTCCAAAGTAAGCAGAACCTGACAAAAGTTGTGTGCGGACCACGCAAATACAAAAAAGCTTTTTCTAAAAAATTGGTCATGTTGGTATTTTACCACTTGAATAACGTAGAACGGTCAATTCTATGTGGTATACAACTATTTGTTTGCCAGAAGTTTTCAGAAAAAAGCACCCGAATTAATGGGTCATCCGCTTTATAATCCCGACTTGATACAAGAAATGACTTTTTCTTGTTTTCAAACATTAAGAAAAATTGTGTAGCGAGTGTATTTCTACGCTAGAACATGGTTCAATCGAATGCAAAAATGTGCTGATTATCAATGTATTATTGATTGATAATACTTCGAAAAACAATAAAACCGTTTTCATAGAACCTCTGTTTTTAATGTTAGGCTCAAGACTTAAAAGGCAGCCCTCGCATACTTCTGAGCTATATTTGTTCACTATTTGTTACAATGTTGCAATGTTCAATGTTCAATGTGCTTTCATAAAAGATGTACCCCCCAAAGAGGGGACGAAGTTGCAGCGAAGCAATCTATACCATTGTTTTACCTAACTAGCCTAACCTTTTCGCATGTTGGCACATAAGCCTGTAAGCAATTTGTCTTCAGATATAAAATAAAGATAAAAATAAAATAAAGATTATATCTTAAAAAATTGATGGTTACAAATTTAGTTTTTATATTTGAAATAAAAATTTAGTATTAGCTTATTCTAAACTGTATCGCTTATTTATAACCGTTATATTTTTGTGACTATAGGTTAATTCCGAGTACGAAAAAAATTTATCCAGCGATCTTTGGCGTGTTAAACAAGTACACCATCACTTAGCGAAACGCAGTCACCCGTATAGCAAGTTTGGAAGTGGTAAGCAATCTATTAAATTTAACTTGTGTAGTATATGTTGTATGTATAGCATTTCAAATAAATAAAGCATTGATATTTTTTCAAATATAGTCAAACTTCTATAACTCGAATTTTCTATAACTCGAATTAAAAACATGCACCAAGGTTTTAGAGACCAAATTACACACATTTCTGCTTCCATAATTCGAATTTCTCTATAACTCGAACAGAAATTTCGTTCCGTGCCTATAAGAATATGGGAAAGTGCATTCTATAAGTCAAATTTTTGTTTTAAGTATAAATGGACTTTGCTGTTATAGGAAGTCTCTTTTTCCAAAACGTTTAATGTTTACTTTCTTATGTTGCTTTTTTTTTGCAAATGCCAGTCATTGGCAGCGTCATTTAAAGTAAATAAAATAACTTCCAATGCTACTCTTAACGATTATATTGTGCTTGACAATAAAATTTATACATCAAGCTTTTCTACAATTAAGGATATTATTGAGCACTATAGCTCTAAATTACTGGATCCAATTCTAAGCGCAACGGAAAGTGATGATGAGAGTTCGGTGGATGTAATTGTTTATCAGCCTTCCAAGAATGAAGTAGAAGACTCATTCAAAATTCTGAATTTATATTTGCAAACGAATGATACTACAACTGATAGTGATAAGAGTATGAATAAACTTAAATCTCTTTTTACTGAAAATAAGAAAAAATGAAAGTCCCAATCCTAATTTCTGAATATTTTACTTCACTATAAGTTCTGTGCTTAATTTGATTGCAAATAAATAAATATATTAAAATGTAATTATAGTTTACCAAAATTAAAATAAAAAAAAATTTCTCTAACTTGAAGTCTCCATAAGTCTTTTCTTTGCAAAATTGGACTTTGAGTTTTGAAAGTTTGACTGTAGGTTTATAATAGATCTATATATATTAATTTCATTCATAAATTATTTGTCTATTTTTATATATTTACTTAAAGGCAACAAATCAACGTTATGTGACATTCCAAAATCAAAAAATATTAATGTACGTGATGAACTTTTGAGTTTTCATAAAAAATGGTATTCTGCTAATATTATGTACTTGTCCGTTATTGGAAAAGGTTATAAACTTATATAAATAACTCGTTAAAATATTTAGTTAAAATTTTTGCAACAGAATCCTTAAATGAATTGGAAGAAATGGTTGTAGGAAAATTTTTGGAGATTGAAAATAAAAACGTTGTTTTACCAGATTGGTCACGGCACCCATACGACGATGAGAAATACGGTCTCAAAGTTATGATATTGCCCATTAAAGATGTACGCTCATTAACCATAAGTTTTACAACAGATGACTTAACTAAATTTTATAAATCAGCGGTACGTTATTTAAAAATTGTTACATATTTTAATCTTTTTTAATATTTATAACACAGCCGGATAGTTATTTAACTCACTTAATTGGTCATGAAGGAAAAGGAAGTTTATTAGCAGAATTACGTAAATTGGGTTGGTGTAATGAGTATGTATTGAGCATGTATTTAATATCTAAACTTTTTGTTTTAAATCAATCTTTTTAAATTAAGCTTACTTGCCGGATGTCAAAATATATTGAATGCTTTTGGATTTTTTGATATTGTTGTAAACTTGACCCAGGAGGGTATGAATCATATAGACGATGTTATTAACATCATTTTTCAGGTAATATTTTGAAATGGTGAAATAAGATGAAAAAAAATGTTTCATTTTAAAATGTATGAATATTGGGCTTAAGAATATGATTTCATAGCTCAAGGAATGCAAAAAAAAACATTGAAAAGTGTTTCATTTGCTGAGAAAATTTTTTATTTAAATAGGAGCTGTCAGGAAAATAAAACGACTTCAATCCAAAAATATATAATGTCTAAGAATCCAAAAAGCTTCAGTTACCCAAATTTTTACGTTACTATGGAAAAAAGCGGCAGTTAGCTTCAGATGTTGACTGTAGCGAAACTGTATATGCTAAACGAAAAATTCATTCACACAAAACGTTCGCAAAGCAATATACACAATTTTGATATACAAAACTAAAAAAACATTAAAGGATATTTAATGGAAAAAAACGTCATATATGACTTGAATTTTTAAAATGTTAGGCTTTATTGACTAAAATTTTATTTTAGTTATTGTTGTTATAACGCGCTGGCAACTACTTATGAAGTATTTTTGGTAGGTGTCGAACGGCACTTGGGCGACGAGTGGTTTCGGCATGTAGACTCGGTTGTTCTTAGAACGTTTGTTTTAGTAGTCTTGTTTTGACATCCTATGTATTAATATACCTTATGATCAAAAAAGAACGAGAATTTACAAAAAAAAGCAAAATTATAATTTTTAATAATTTTTTTATTATCGCCTTCAAAGCACTCTCTTCCTGCGGCAATACATGCATGCCAACGCTTGATCCAATTTTCTATACAAGTTTTATAGGCCGCCGAGGGTATGTCCTTTAGTTCACGCAGCGAATTCTCTTTTATGGCCTCTATGATCTCAAAACGCGTTCCTCGCAATGGCAATTTGAGTCGGGGGAAGAGGAAAAAGTCACACGGGGCCATATCTGGAGAGTACAGTGCTTGGTTGATGATATTGGTGGAGTTTTTGGCCAAAAACTGCGACACTACCAACGCTGTGTGAGCCGGTGCGTTATCGTGGTGTAAAATCCATGAGTTTTCCTTCCATAAATCTGGCCTCTTTTTGCGCATGGCCTCACGGAAACGATGCATAACGGCCAAATAATACTCCTTATTGACTGTTTGACCATCCGGAATGAAATCATAGTGAACAACAAAAACGAATATCGAAGAAAATAGTCAACATAACCTTGATTTTGGACCGACTTTGGCGTTCTGTTTTCGGTTTCGGCTCACCTTCGAAGCACCATTTGGTCGATTGTTGTTTGTTGGGCATGTCAAATTCATAGACCCATGTCTGATCACCAGTTATGATGCGTTTGATGAATGTGGGGTCACTATCTGCGTTGGAAATCATCTCTTTGGCCACATCACGACGCTTTTTTTCAGCTAAAAATGAAATTCAGCTAAAAATCGCCACATGAACATTTTTCGACTTCTTTGTATAGACGCTAAACAAAAACTAATCGTACGATATGCATTAAACTTTGACAGAATGTGTATAATAGTGTTGCCAGCGTAAAAATAAAAAAAATTTACCAATTGGATAAGCGCAGGAATTTAAAAATTAAAATTCTCGTTCTTTATTGATCACAAAGTAAATTTTAAAATGGACTACCGAACGATTTTTTTCGTTTCTTGTATAAGAAATCATCTCTTAATGCTTAACCGTTTTAAAACGAAACACCCTGTGTATACACAAAAAAATTACCAAATTTTACCGTTTTAGTATATACAATTATTGCGACAAGAGGAACCAAAAAAATGGATTTTTGATGAGTGCTGTAATATTAATGAAATGCGATTTCGTTTCAAAGATAAAGAACAACCTGATACTTTAGTTCAAAATGCAGTAACAGCAATGCAGGTTCCGAATTTAATTTATCGTTGTTATAAATATTTATTAATTCTTTAATTTAGATTTATCCATTAGAACAAGTACTATCCGCTCCATATTTGACAAAAGAATGGAGACCAGACTTGATAATTGATCTATTAACGGAATTAGTGCCTTCCAAATGCCGCATTATATTAGTTTCACAAAGCTTTCAAGAAGTTACTACTGAGACAGAACCTTATTTTAAAACGAATTATGGAACAGAGAAAATTAATGCTGAAACAATAAAAGTAAAGCAATTTATTATATACTAGAAGTTATTAAAACACTTTTTTTTGATAGGAATGGGAAAACTGTTTGTTAAACAAAAATTTGGCTTTGCCTCTTCCAAATGCTTTTATTCCAGACAACTTTGAGATTGTGCCTCTAGATACAGACTTTTGTAAGCATCCTATAATTATACTGGATACACCTATTTTACGAGTTTGGCACAAACAAGATGATCAATATCTTAAACCAAAGGCATGTATGGCATTTGATTTTTCTAACCCGATAGCATACGTGGATCCCTTAAACTGTAACTTGAATCAGTTAATGGTAGAGCTTTTAAAAGACCAATTAAGTGAATACTTATACGATGCAGTATTAGCAGGCTTAAAGCTGCAGCTTACACCTAAGTCTACAGGCATTGAAGTATGGTTGTAAATTTAATTTTATTTTAGAATTTGTGTTTTTAACTATTTATTATATATAATTACAACAGTTTGCTATAAGTGGTTATAACGACAAACAAGTTGTATTGCTCGAAAAGTTACTTGATCATTTATTTGACTTTGATGTCAATGAAAAACGTTTCGAAATTATTAAAGAGGAATATACCCGAACTTTGAAAAACTTCAAAGCTGAGCAGCCGTTTCAACACTCCATTTATTATTTGGCTTTAATTTTAACAGAAAATGCTTGGTCGAATAATGAGCTCTTGGATGCTTTGGAATGTAAGTAAACATGGGTTCCGTAAAAATTTTATAAATTATTAATTTTATAAATTTAAAGTGGTAACGCATGAACGTGTTCTAAATTATGCTAAGAAATTTTTTGATCGTTTACATACAGAATGTTTTATATATGGCAATGTAACCAAACAACATGCGTCAAATATATCTGTAATTGTAAACAAGAAATTGGAGAGCACAAATTCCAAACTTCTGCCCTTATTAGCACGTCAGATGCTTAAAAAACGTGAATACAAATTGTTTAATGGTAACTCAATATTTTGGTTAGTTGATAAGAAATTAAATATACACTATAATTTCTAGGTGACAGTTATTTATTTGAAAATGATCATAAATATCACAAATGTTCGTGTGTTCAACTATATTTTCAATGTGGGGCACAAAGTGACAAGATGAATATTATGGTTAACTTAGTATCACAAATATTAACAGAGCCATGCTATGATTGCTTGCGAACTAAGGTAAGTTGATTATTAAATGGCTTTTTACGCCACAGACACTTTAAATAACCGTTTAACAGAAAAAATCGTTTGAAAATGTTTATAAAAAGATATTCTACGGAAAATGTTTATTGTAATGTTTTAAAAAGGTTGAGAAAAGTAGTGAACTACAACAAAAATTCTTTTATATTATTTTAATTAATTGAATTTTTGGCTGACCATACAGCTGATCGAGTATTGCAAAATACCCATCATCAGTGGTCTTGGAAATAATTCTTGTGTTTAATTATTCGTACATAATTTTTTGAGACTGCAAGTACCAGTGATTTAACTCGTGTTGTTGTAGTTCACTTCTTTTCGAAACCTCTTTACCAAATACGCTAGTTTCTATTAAATATAATAGTCACTTCCGTCTTAAACTGACCTTAAATTACATTTTAATGTTTTATTTAATTTATTGTATTTAATTATATGCAGTAGACATTTCGTCTTCGCACATTTGGGTGCATTTTTATTTTCAAATCTGCACACAAAATGTGTTGCTCGTACCTATTGTTTTCAGAACACGTTGTGTGCGAGTGCAAACTGGCTGCCGCACAGACAATGTGCTGTTGGAAATAACTTTGCCACAAACACCGAATGAGTGTGAGAGTTTTATTTCACTCCACCACATTCCTGTGCAATGTGTATTTTGTTTGTGCACACAAAAAGTGCATTTTTCTTTGTTAATAAAGTCTTCGCACACCACATTTGCGGTGTAATATTTTATTTAGATTCGCACAACATTTGTGCGTGGTTCTTTACACTTAAACTTAACACTTACATCGTGAAATATGTAACTGTAGTTTTATTCTGTATCTCTACTTAAAATCCATATATATATAAAAATCATATACATATTATATACATATTCAAGGAGATATATTTATATTAGTTATAAACTAAATCTATTTCTAAACATTCTAAAAATCTCTCTTGATTCAATAATACATAAATAGATATTTTTACAATATCAAGCATAAAAATATTCTAGGAAAAGGTAAATATGTGAGGCGAATTATTTTATTACATCATAAGAAACTAACGTCAAAGAAGGAAACTCTGCGCACCGTTTACTCTCATTCATTCGTATTCTCTTTAGAAATAATTTGTAAACATGGTACACAGTTGAGAATGTAACGCAGCAGTTTAATGCGTATATAAGTTAATATAATAATTGGCTAAAATGTAGAATTAGTATATTTTATAAATAATTTTTTAAAAAGTTTTTAGTTTAATTTTAATAACTAAATAATTAAAATGAAGCAACAAATTAAATCAGTCCTAAACATAGTTCACTAAAATAATTAAATCAGATATTAGATGCTTTCGGCAGCTTTAAAGTGTGGCAAAAAACAGCAAATTGCTTACTATAGGTGCTAAGCGAGATACTGGCATCGCTGTTGCAATCTGTCAAATGTTGTGTGTTCACAAAGAGCAAATTTTTGCATATATGCACATAATGCAAGCAAACTTCATTTTGTATGAAAATAAATCATTTCGCTAAACTTAAAATGAATAATGAACTACAAGCAATGTTGAAAGTAGCAGAAAATTTTTTCCTTTTAATTTTTTAGAATGTTTATGCCTTGATAAGTTAAAAATTTTAAACAGCTTTTCAAGTATACTTTATTTACGAACTCCTAAAAATATTTGTATGTATTTTTATGTATATATGTAGGAAAAACTTTATTTAATTCAATGATAAATAAATTTTATTAATATTTTTACAATAATATTTTACTACCAAAAAAAATTATTTTAATGTATTTTACGCCCGCCAACATCACTCGTTCTTTCCAATTAAAAACAATCAAAAAACTAGCAGCGTTGCCAGTTTTTTCGTTTTCATTTTACTGCCCGCCGCTAATTGCCACATATATTTAAAATATTATTTACAAATTTTATTTTCAACAATTTTGCATATTTTTGAAATATTTAATTTCCAAAATTTTCAAATTTGTGTAACTTTTTAATTTTGCTTGAATTTTTGTTTACAACCCTTTGACATATGACTGGAATATTGGTTTAAATTTCTCATGGAAATTCACAATAGATCGGTTATTGCGTTAGTGATATTTTTTTTCTGTAGTTGCTGAAATGTTTGGCCACTTCGCAACTGGGTGCTTAGGTAAAGGAAGTAGTGTTGTTGTTTTGCGTACATAAAAGCAACTTTAAGCTGTCGAAAGCATCTATTAAAAATGTTTATATTACAAGGCCCAAATTCATATTATGTTATATTAAATTATAGTTGAAATTTTTTTGATTTTTTATCTTTAAATATTATATTATCCGTTAAAACTAAATTAAAGATGTAATACTTTTTTTAAATAACGTTAAAATTTAAATTAAATTAAAAGTTTACCTATGATAAATTTACTCTTCAATAAGTACACTTCCGCCAATTTTTTTTTTTTTAGTTCTTAAATTTTTTAGACAGTTTGGTGATTAGTTGACTTAGTTTTGTTTGTTTTGCGCGAAAAAATGGATACTACCAAAGAGGAAATGTGCAATATTTTATAGTTTTTCTTTGATAAACTCGAAAACACAAGCCAGGCGGCTGAGAATGTGAATAGTATTTATGGTCCTGATACTGTAACAGCCAATCATGCGCAATTTTGGTTTCTTCGATTCCGTTCGGGTAATTTTGATGTCAAAGATGTATTATCTTTGGAAGGCCAGTTGTCGAAAAATCATGGATTTCATGCCACACGAATTTCGGTTGGTAACTGGTGATGAAAAGTGGCGACTGATCGCTTACGACAACGTCAAGCGAAAGCGGTGACAGGATGGTGGTCGAATAATTTTATATTTTATGATTCTCATAACAATTACCATAAATCGTATAACTATCGATTATAGTGATACAATTGTGTTGTTGTGTAAATCCTTTTTCGTTGCTTGTAACTGCGTTGATATGTGTTGAAGAACATAATCTTGTTATCGGAAGAAAATGGATTGATTTCTGCGTCAAATTTTTTTCTATTATTTCAGACTACAGTTATATAAACATTGCTTTCTTTTATCTGTAGCTGGCAGAATCATGCATTGAAACAGGAGGCTCCAAAGAAGAGCTCATTCATGCGCACGTTTCCTATTATATTAGTTTGTCTAGTAACCCTAACTTGAGTTACCTTGTAGCTATTGTTTAGTACGTTGAAAAATCGTCCACGTTTATTAACTATTTTGACTAAAATAAATTTTTTTAATATTTCTGTAAGAGTTCCATCACATAAAAATCAAAAAAGTTGAAAAAACGAAAAAAAGGTGAAAAAACGCAAAAAAAAAGATTTTTGATATTTACATTTTTAACTATAGCATCTAAACCAATTATATAGCTTTAAATATTCGTATAAGTTTCAGCTTTAATTTAATATGGATTACTATATGCAGTAGCGAGGCGTCAGCTTTTTGGCAAGGTGTTCACAATTTAATCAAAACAGAATTCCAACTATAACGTATTCCCCCTACTTCTAAGTTTTGTCCTAGCGTACAAGACCAATAAAACAGTTTATTTAAATGTTCGCAGCCTGTGATGCACTGGTTTTTATTTACCATAAAGGTGTAGCTATAGATTTCGACATTTTTACAACAGGTATCAAATTCTTCATATCTGGAGTTGGTTTATTCATTTTATGAATTAAAATCTTTTTTTCAGAAGATCGTTTAAAAAAAGACATTGAATCAAATCTTTAATCACACATTTATCCATTTCTAAATATTATTTTTCACTTCAAATTTCTTTAATCTCTTTCTTTACTTTTACCATTTGCTAGTATAAAATTGCAATAATGACTTTGTTTTGATTTATTTCCAACCTCTATATAAGAGTAAGAAACTCTCATGCATTCATTTACTCTTTTACTTTGTATTTACAATGCCCGGTTCAGTTTTTATACTGAACCATTTCCCCATATAAAACAGCAACCGTGACTTTGATTGTATTTGCACGCTTTGTATAAACTTTTGGTTCAGTTTAGTGGAATGATCCTCTCGTCAAATGTAAAGCGATTTTCGCTCAGTTATTTCTTTTCTCTTTTGTAATTACTTTGCATAACATTGGAAGTGCACTTTTTTTATTGAACTGCTTGCACGCATTAATTTAAGAGTTAAGATTATTTTACGTACATATATTTGTTTGTATGTTTTGTGTTGTGTATTCAATATTGAACATAGTCCCAATGTGAATGTTATTTCATTTGCATGCTTTTTAAGCGACGCAGTGCAGTTTTTATTCTGAACCTTAGTATATTTCAAGTGGAATGTTATTTCTCTTTTATTAATTATAAGCAATGTTGGGTGTATCTAACATATGTGTGATTTTGTTTGTATTCTACGTTTTGTGTTTATGTTAATCTGTTTGGAAAAGCTATTATAAAAAATGTTAAGTAGCAATATAGCGAGATTATTTACCTAATAAAAAAAATCTAAAAAGGAAGCTTTGTTAAGGTGTTCAGTGAACACTCTGAACCATTCGACGCCTCGCCTCTGACTATATGCATTAACTTGCATGTGCAAAGCGATGCTCTGCGAAACATCAAAATAACGGTTTTCGCAAATATGGGAATACGGCACACAAGAAAAAAAATTATGATTTTAAAATTTTACTCAAAAATTCTCTATAGAGAATTCAGGTCTTGTCTTTGGAAAACAAAATTTATAATTATTTGTAAACTAGTGTTATCTGAAAGATATGCGAAATGTAAAAGCCAATGGCCAATATTTTAAATATAAAATAATGATTTTTTTTTTGATAGTTTATCTTTTTAGAAAGCAATCATAAATACTAAAAATGTATTTGTATTTGTTTTATTCTTAAAACTTCGTAAAAAAGTTGTTTTGCAAGTCTTTCATAGTTTGTGGGATTTTTTTTTATTAAATTCAATTTTGAAATCCAATTTTTGAAATTAATTTTTCATAAAGATTTTTAATCTTTAGAGCCTGTTACACTTGTCCCATAAATTGCCTATTCAGAAATGGCAATCACGTTCAGATAGTGACAAAGTTGTAACTCTGCAGAGAAAAATCGAAATTCAAAAGGCATTCAGAAACAAAATGGGTCTTATTGTAGATGTGCCTAAACCTGCATTCGGAAATAGTAATGATGGAAACGCAAGCAGACGATTTTTTTCAGAGCCTGAGTTATCTGCAGAAATCACGAGTATAGATCCAAATCTAATTTTTCGTTTAAAAGTGATTTTGGAAGTCAAATCAGGTGGATATCACATAGATACTGAAAAATTTAATCAATATGCTTTCGCGATAATGTTGTATCCATGGTATCCTATGACGCGTACAATGCATAAGATTCTTATTCATGGTGAAATTGTTATTAAAAATGCATTGGTGCCTATAGGACAACTGTCAGAAGAAGCGGCAGAAGCACGTAATAAGCATTTCAGTCTGTATCGTGAGAACTACGCACGAAAATTTTCTCGGGAGTCCTGCAATACAGATATATTAAATAGATTGTTATTAACTTCAGATCTACTCCTGACTAGATTGAGAGCAAAGCCAAAAAATCATCAAAGCCTTTCACAAAAGTAGCGTTAGAAATGCTTCTTCCTACTAATGAACTGGAAGACACCATAATGTGCTTAATAAGAAGGATGAACTTAGCTCAGATAGCGAAATATCAAATTTTTAAATATTTTAAATCTTTTTAAAATTACACTTATTGTTCTAAGGTAAAAATAGAAAAATTCATGCTTTCAATAATAATTTTACTGTTGTTAGGTATACGAATATGTTTAGCCAAAATGTCACATTAAAAAACTGAAATACTTTTTATTATTAAAATATTTAATAATTATATTTATAATAAATAACATTTATTTGTTTTAATATCTTACTCGAATTCTGAATTGAGAGTAGCAGCTTGCCATACATTTGCAACATTTTATCAAACAAAGAAAAAAAAAAAGTTTTTTAAAGTTTTTAAAAACCATGCAAAAATCATAATCTATTACATTTTCAATTATGAGCATTATGTTTATTATTTTCAAATAGAAATAATTTTACAAATTAAATGATTAATAATCAAATATTATATTTTATTTCAGGAGCAACTTGGTTACATAGTTTTGAGTAGTAATCGAAAAGTAAACGGAGCAGTTGGATTAAGAATTATAGTGCAATCAACGAAACATCCATCTTTCGTCGAAGATCGGATAGAGAACTTTTTGGAAAATTTTTTGGTATATCTTGCATTTACAATATATATATATATATAAATTTTAAGATTCGTATCTATTTTCATATTCAACAAATACTGATTGAATTTGAATCATTTGAAGGCAATGGCCGTTATGTTAATTAATACTTGACAAATTTGGCAATTAAATTGATGATAAAATTTCAATTAAATTGACATTATTCACTATAGTATAGAGTTGATAAACTGCAATTATGTTATATATTTTAAACTGCGATATGATTTGTGAATTATTTTGACAAACTTATCAAATATCAATTTAGTTGATAATTATCGAACATAGTAGAAACCAATGTTTTGACAATTGAAGTTAAAATTCAAAATCAAAGCAATCAGTTTTGTTTAACCTGACCTAAAAACAATCAGTTTGGGTGCATGGATTTTTGATAGGTTTTCTATAAATTTACTTACCATATTTTTAGCAGACTCGTCTTTGGCATGTAGTTCGCTCTTTTTTATACCACTTGTTTGGTTAAGTATCTTTTGTAGTTCTTTAGCAGTCAACGCATAAGCGAGATGGGCCTCGTCACAATTGCAACACCTTAGTTGCTTTTTTGAAGGCTTCGTGGAATCCATCGTTTTGTACCAACCTGTACATTTTATGCATTTGGGTTATTTCCCACAATAATTTTGCACGTGATTATACTGAGAAATATATTTTAATGCCTTACAGCCTCAATTACAATAAAAGAATGTTAAATAGTTCTTATTTCATATATTTTTTGATGTTTTCAGCTAAGTTAAATGGTAGGAGAAAATTATATGAGGGTTCTCTTGATTTTCATTTCAGCTTGTTAAGTAAACTTATGAGTTTTAGCCAGCCCTTATTCTTGAAGATCTGACAATATTGCTTTTGGATGTAAAATTTTAATTGTTTAAACTTTTCATCAAGTTTCTGTACTCATTAGGATCTAGTGAATTTACTTTATACTATATTTATTTTTATTTTAATATAAAATCTGTTTTACGTGCAAGTTATCTTCATCATCATACGATGCTAAGTTTTTGCTTTGCTATGGTTGAATTGGAGGGTTTATATTAATTCGCTTCAGATTTTGATTTTCAACCCTGAGGTATTTCTTTTTTATATTTCATGCGTATTATATGCATTGCTTTTAATATATTGTTTGTGGATTAATAGTTTCATAATGAGCTGGCACATTGTGAAATGTTTCAATTAATTATAAGAGCGTCTATATTGCTCATTTCGAACTGAATTTGTATTAATTAAAATTATATAATTTGCTTTCACTTTCAGCAGTTAACCATATGTGTAAAATTACTTTACAAAAACAAAATAAAACAAAAAAGTAAATAAACCAAAATTCAAAGCGATTTAATGCTTAACAAATTTAATTCAATGCAAATATTTTGGAGTCCCAATAAACACTACTCAAAACTTACGTTATTTGCTAATTCCAAACATTTGGCACTAATATTGTGTTAGCAGTATATAAAAACGAAAACGTCAGACCGTCAGACTGGAACCTAGTTTGAAATTGTTTTCAAAAAATCTACTTAGATGGGTCCTCGTTTACGTCATTGCATTTATACCTCTTCCTATTTAAATTATTTTTCTTAGTCTATTTAAAAATGATGTTCTTATTAAAAAAGCTTGATATGCGTATAAGATAATTTAATATAGTGGCTAAAACAATACTGATTTGTTATCCATTTACTCATTGTTATCTATTTTTCATCTTGTCTGACTATGTCATCGAACCTACCTCTTCCTCTTTTAAAAAGATCTGTATCAAGAGATAGCTTTGTACGTAATTTTGTTGGAATCCGATTTTGTTGAATTTTTCCGGTAGTATAAATCTCATTGTCTAAGAAAAAAGTCAGCAAATTTATGGAGGTCGCTATTTAGCGATCCATAAATATTTCACGCCCTTTTGGGAACATTTTTGGTTAGTCTCTCTACAACTGTGCCTCCTATGCTCAATGATAGATTGGGTTTTTCACAGGGTCACGTTTTTGCTCCCTGATAAATGAAAAAATCAAGGACAAGCCTATCCGGAGAAGACAATTCAAAATTTTTTAAGCCTGTTGAATTCGACTTAAATTTTACATATTGCTTTAGCTGAGTAGTTCCAGTAAAAGAGATCATTTGTTATTTGATACTAAATTTTTAACTTTTTGGAATTGTGTTGCATAATATAGTTTTGGAATTGTATTGCAGATATAGTTTATAACTATATCTGAAATGAGTTGAATTTTCCAAAGCCTGTTATTCTTCATCTCTTAACTGGTTACTTACATTTGCAAAATGCATGTAATTTCTAATTTTAAAACACCGATCTTTGCGTTATTGCAGCTACTTTTATGGACGGTCTATAGTACATCCTAATTCTAATAATAATCATAATAATTACAAAAATAATTGAAAGGTGTCCACTTCTCTCGATTACCAATATTTCAAATGTCACCTTAGGGTAATTCCTCATACGTTGTATTAAATTTCTTGAAGATCCATTTCATATTTCAGTTTGATATGTTATTGACGTTATATATGTATAAAGCACTTCCTGGTCAGAAATTTTTTCTGCGCTTTCAGCACAACACCATCAAAGTCGACATCTTCGAAAACAACAGCACCTTCCTGCGCATTGTAATTTAACAATTCATTATCACTCTTTAATAACATCTCAAAAATTTTGTTTTCAGCGTGTTCTTTATTATTATTGTTCAAGGATGTGGCATTGTGACCGGCGTCTATTGTGCTCCTCTTGTGGGTGTAGCGTAGGTCTCTAAGCCCTGTTGCGTCAATAAAAAGTAGTATAGAACCTATTTTACAGAGTTTTATTATCTCTTTTGTAAGAATATACATATCCAGGACTATATTCCGTTTGTGACATTTTGACATTATTTTAGAATATTCCCAAAATAACAGCAAAAAGTGCGCTGAACTAAGAAACACACAATTATTAGCGAGCTGTTCATATGCGTATACTATACTTAAACTTTCAGAATACTTCAAGAAAGTTAGTAGTGTCCAACTGGCTGCACTCGAGGACCGAAGAGGATAAACATATAAATATTCGATGGAATATAATTTATGCTATATTCAAAACAAAATGGTTTGTGTTAATGCTAAGGCATACTGTACTTAAAAATAAAACAGAGCTACTTCAAAATTTTTAGTATTCTTCAAAGCAGGGTTTGAATTGCTTGCTGAAAATTAGCAAAAGCAACCAAATTTTGACTAATGCATAAATATTGACCTGTCAATTTTTGTCAAACGATTATTAAATCATAAATTTAATAATTAAAAAAAACATGAATTTAGGCATAATCTAATTACAGATAAAATATTATTTGCATACAAATTGTACGCACACACATTACTTACAATTTTGCATAACTATATTCAATGCACCAACAAAGAAATAAAGCGCATCATTCCCTTAAAACAAAAACAAAAAGAAGAAATCCATATACATTCGCTAATAGCAAAACGCAAGCAACTAACGCATAAGCAAGAACGTTGCATATATTCCAAACGCATAATAGTCAAAAATGTAAAATCGACTATTAGCAAGCAATCAAAATGAAACTAGTTTGCGTTTTTTGCTGTTGCTAATGCATATTCTTTTTTCATTTTCTTATGCAATGCGTTAGCAATTATGCAAGCAATGCAATTAGCAACAGCAATTCAAACCCTGCTTCAAAGAAATTAACACCATACGACTAAAAACACGTCCCAATTCAATCGAGTCAAGATATACCAAATATGCAAGAACATAAAAAATAACTATGCAGTCAAACCTGTCACCAGATTTTTTAACAAATGTCAGAAAAACTCGATTGTAAATTCACAAATCTGTGTATTAACATTGATTCACAAAAAGCTACGCTAACATCAAATAGAGACATATGCTCAAGGAATGCTTAAACTGGATAGAAAAGTTAGAAACCGAGAAGTAAATGCTTAAACTGGAAATCGAATTACTACAAGAGATCAAAGATAGAGATCAAAGGTATGCGGAAATTAAAGGCAACCAAATGTGAAGTGGAGGCGCTCTTCCTCAATAAAATGGAAATGTCAAGAATTAGAATTCGAAATAAGTGCGTAATATGTGAGACGAAAAATAAAGTAGGCGTGATAACAGAAATGAAAATTATAAATGCAGATCCGTTGCCATTTACGCTTTTTCATTTCGTTTGCTGTAGGAAGTTGGCGGCATCTTGACCATAGTTCGGAATTTCTAATAGTGCAGGACCACCAAATTTTCAGAATTCTTCTAAGGCATTAGGTTGTAAAGGTTTGCAGTTTATGGATCAGATTGTTGGTGGTAAGCCGGGTTTCGTAGCCATAGAGCAGAACGCTCTTAACATTACTGTTAAATAACTGCAGCTTGGTGTGCTGGGAAAATATTGAAGAGCTCCAAACTTTATTCAGTAACGAAAATGCGGAGCATACCTTGTTAATTCGGCTTTGGATGTCGACTGCCGCGCCACCGTTCGGCGATATTATACTGTCTAAGTATGTGAAGCAGCTGACGTTATCGATTTCTGTATCGTTCAGGTTGAATTTGCTGGTAGAGTCAGATTTGTTTATCTTCATTGCCTTTGTCTTTGCCGTGTTCACTATAAGGCCAACTTTTCGTGATTCGTAAACTAAGTCGTAAACTAAGCTTTAGTAAGGACGTCGTCTAACACAATTAAAAACAAAATAGGCGACATCAGACAGCCTTGTCTAAAACCTGAAGTAGTGGCAAAGGGAATTGTGCTTTGATGAGGTCGACAACTTTTCTGGAAATACCTCTTTGTAAGAGAGAATTCCAAATGCAGCCTCTATTAACACTGTCAAAAGCGCAGCTGTAGTCGATGAATAATATGTTTATGTATGTCCGCCATTGTTCGATGATAATCATGAGAGTGTTAATTTGATCCACGCACTAACGATTTGGTCTAAAGCTTGCCTGTTGTAAACGAATACTATCTTCGAGTTTAGTGTTGATGCGAAACAGAAGAATGCGAGTTAATATTTCCGAAGAAATCTACAACAACATAATGCCAATATAATTTCGGCATTGGCTCAGGCCACCTTTCTTTGGTAATACGGTCAGCAAGCCTTCCAGCCAATCGTTTGGAAGACGAATGTTTTCCCATATGCTTTTCAGGAGAGGTTTAAACATTTTAGTGGTAGTCGAATTACAAGCTTTTAACAGTTTCGCGGTGATATTATCTGGACCAGCCGCCTTATTGTTCTTTAAACTGCCAATAGCTTGAACAATTTCTTCTTCATCAGGTACTCTATTTATAACAGACGTACTACGGTTGTTTAGACTGAAGAAGCTGTTCTGTTCAGCCGGTGTGACGGTGTTGGTGATAGCATTGCTACAAAGAGTTTCTGAAAAATGTTCCCTGAAACTTTGAAGCTGGTTTTCGGTGGATGTGAGAACTCGGCCTTTTTTGTCCCATATAGGGCCTATACGGTGGAACCTTCTGCCTGCAAGCTCTCTTGTGACGTCATATAAAATTTTCATATTTCTCTGTATGGCTGCTGCTTCAGCTTTATTTGCAAGATTGTCATACCATTAACATTTGTCTCGCTTGCATGAAAACTTCACTCGTTTCGCCATTTCATTGTAGGTGACTTGGGTTTCTGCTTTGATCGCTCTTGTTTTAGCATTGTCACGTGACATCTTTGCAGCTCTGCGGCATTCGATGAGAGACCAGGTAGACTCTGACATCCACGGCTTTCTTTTGCGGGGGCGATGACCCAAAACATCATCTGCCAAATTTGTTCAGTGTTGCCGGACACTTCTGGGCTTTGGAGCTGTTCAATTGAGGTACTAAATTTGCTGACGAAGATGTTTTTTACGTCTTCAGAATTTAGTTTCGAAATATCGAGTTTAGGCAGTGAATTTAAAGTACGTCGTTACCCAGTCGTGCAAATTTTTAAACGAAGTGTCGCGACTAGAAGATGTGATCTGACGCGATGTCGGCGCTTCTTTTGGTGCGTATGTTTAAGAGGCTGCTCCTCCAAATTTTTCCTATACAGAAGCGGTCGATTTGATTTTCGGTGTGGCCGTCAGGTAACACCCAGGTTGACTTATGGCAGGCTTTGTGAGGGAAAATGGAGCCCCCGATAACAAGACGCCAACCTCGCATGCTTCAATTAGGAGTTCACCGTTTTCGTTTCTGATTCCCAGACCATGTCTTCCCAGAATGTGCTTTATGTTTGTGTTATCCGCACCAATTTTGGCGTTTAGGTCACCCATTACAATTAGAATATCTCGTTTATGTGCATTATGAATAATAGAGGTGAGCTGATTATAATAGCTCAGTTTTTCATCGGGTTCGGCTTGTTCAGTGGAGCGTAGGATTGAATTAGAGTTACGTTTCGTGCACGAGAGCGAAATCGGCACCAAATCAAGCGGTCGTTGATTGGCTGCCATTGTAAGAGGGCACGAACGGCAGTTTTGCTGAGGAGAAAACCGACACCATTATGATAGGAATCACTTCTGCCAGAGTACAGAAACTTAGTTCCATTAGATAATTTGATTTCCCCAGAGTCTTTCAATCTGCACTCGCTGATGCCGATCATGTCAAGCTTGAATTTAAGGAGTTCCCGGGATAGTTGCTCAAGTTTACCTGGTCCGATTAGAACATTTCAGACGTCGATCACATATTTTGATTTCATGGAGAGGAAGTTTTGGTCATTTCGTGGTCGGTTGTTTAAAGTTGTTGTGGTTACAGTTGTACCTATCGCATTGATTCTGCTTGAACGTGAGTTTTGCACCTTCAAATCCGTTGTGCGTGCTGCCGAAGCATGTGGGTTAGCCGTATTAGTACGGGTACCACTTGGAGACTGTATTATCATCGGGTTTTGACTCATGTTTTATACAGAAAAAAGTAAAAGTAAAAGGGAGTAAAGCCCTGAAGTGGGTTGCAAGCCTAATGTCAGTCCTGTAAACTTTGCACGTAGTGACAAGTCACTTTTAAATAGGGCGCACCTAACCTGGAGAACAGACGTCTTTTCAATATGAGTACCGACGCTACGTTGTGGACTGCGCTTAGCTTCATTACTCCTCATTCGACCTTACCGGCAAGGGAGGCCCTACCTACCGCCGGCATGGCTAGAAGATTCTTCGAAACTACTGAGCCTCCTCATCACGTCGAGGTGGGAATCCCCGAGGAGGCAAACCTGAGCATACTGTTATAAAATCATCCAATAAAAAACAAAAATGGTAGGTCAGACTCTCTAGAATTGAATAATTTTAGAATATTATCATATAATGTAATTCATATATTTTATATTAAAAATTTTAAAAATTTGAAAAATTCTTAGAAAGTAAGTCAGAATACATTAAAAACATTTGTAGTGAATATAACATTCGCTAGGAGCATACAGTTACAGAAATAAATACAGGTTATACGAGCGGAGTAATGTATTTTATACGAAAAGTACAACAAATATGCGGAACCATTGCATATATATCCGTCATTGTTAATAAGCCATGTAAGGCATTAATAAATGCAACCCTGCGTGCAGGGTTGTGATGACAACTTAAGAAATGACAAGTAACAAATGTCAAAAAACAAATGTCAAGCGAGCAGTCGTCTACATTGTGCCGCCGGAGCAACAGCAACTTTTTAACACGCATATCGCCATACATCACCACACCACGCCATAAAACACAACACACATAAAATACAACATATTAAATAAACTATATTAAACTATATCAATTATATTTAATAAAATATTACATTAAACTTAAAACTAAATTATTGCCTATCGTCTAACAAGTTTAAAAAGTTGTTGCTATACGTAACTCGTATGTGTACAAGTTTAATGCGTGTGTGTGCATATAAGTTTCATGCGTCGTTTTTCGCAGAATTGTATATGTGTACAAATTTAATTTGTTCGTATCCCGTAATTTGTACATGTATATAGAAAATTAATAATGATGACGCGAAAGAGAGTGAATGAAAAGGAAAAAGAAAATAGTGTAGCTATAAACTCAGACATTTTGGACAATACACTAGTTGAGATGAGTGACGCCAAAGAAAATCAAGAAGATTCGTTAAACTGCAGCATTTCGAAGGAACAACTAGCCGCCTTATTTGCCAGTATAAATAGCCTAAATGATACCGTCAAGGAATTACGTCGAGATAACCAACAAATTCGAAATGAAATCAGAATGTATAGCACGAGCACCGCCGCCGCTCATAGCTTAAGAATGCCTGTACAACAAAACGTCACTGTCGCTGCTGCCGCAGTTGTCGAACATAACCAAATAAATTTTGCTGTCGTCAATACATTACCAGTTAATCTTGCTGATTCAAATATACAGCCGCCGTTGGAGTCTACATACTTTGTCATGGGCAATGTAGAATCCTCACAATACCCACAGCAGTCTCCGGTTAAAGTATCGTTACCATATCAATCCGCAGCGCCACACATGATTTCATTCGTAGACAATGCAGCCACAAAGTTATATCCATTGCCAAACTTTGATGGTAATCTAGAGGATTGGCCTTTATTTAGAGCCAGTTACAGAGACACTATCTGTGAGTTCAAATATAATAATCGTCAAAATTTAATAAGGTTGCACAAGGCTTTGCATGGTAATGCTAATGTGTCATCATTGCTTATATTTCCTGATAATGTGCCACAAGTACTACAAGAGTTAGAATTTAATTTTGGTCGTCCGAGATGTTAATACGAGCGCAAATGCAAAAAATACAACAGTTTCCCACTATTTATGAAAACCGTCTGGAAAGTGTAATTGATTTCTCCAATCAAGTGCGCAATATAGTTGTCTTTTTCAAAGCAGTTAATTGCACTCATCATCTAACGAATCCTTTGTTATTGGAACAGCTCATATTAAAATTACCACCATCAAAACAATTCGAATGGAGTCGGTACGCCACCAATATGCTTCAATTTCCCAATATCGAGATGTTTGCTGAATGGTTAAGTGATCTTGCAAAGGTCGTAAGTGTGATGCCATCAGTCTTACTAATATTTCAACGTCATAGTCAGCCATCTTCGGGAAACGTGCGTTTCGTTACCTACCAGTCACAAGCTGTTTCAGGAAACTTTAATCAAAATGTTGCACGTCGTGTACTTCAGAACAGTACACAATCAAAATTTAATAGTCAACAAAATGATGACCAGTAGATGTCTTGCATTAAATGTACTCAAAGTCACAAATTAAGTTCATATCGCCAATTCAAGTCGCTTAGTATACCCGGTAGATGGGAATTTGTTAAAGAGAGTCGTCTATGCTTCAGTTGCCTTCAACAAGGTCACAGCCTAATGGAATGCCGGTCTAAACGTGCATGTGGAATTGATGAATGCAGACGCATGCATCATCAACTTCTTCATCAGTCAGCTGCCAAAGCCATCAAAACAACGCCACCAATTACGCCTACTTCCACGTCATCATCAACTGAGGTAGCTTCTACGTCAATTTCTCAGAATAGACACGAGCACTTATTTAATTGTCACAATAACTTTAACGCTTGCCTATTCAAAATTCTACCAGTGGTCGTAAGCGGCCCTCGAACAACCATAACAGTCTATGCAATGTTTGATGAAGATTCGTCTGTAACGCTATTTGAGGAAGATGTTGCCGAACAACTTGGAGTCACGGGTGTCGTTGTGCCACTTACATTGGAATGGTACAACCAAAAGGAGACTATCGAGGAATCTCGTGTCGTAAACCTAGAAGTTAAAGGTGTAAATGAATGTACAACGTATCAATTAAAGAATGTGTATACAGCCAGGAATCTGGATTTGCCGAAACAAACATTTGACAAAAGTCAATACAATCATCTATCTCATTTTCCAATTGAAGGTTTTGCAGACATCAAGCCTAGTTGTTGATTGGTCTGGACCACAGCATGCTAAGTGTAGACAAACAGACAATTTATGCCGGTTCTAGTGAACCTATTGCCGCTGCCACAAAACTGGGTTAGGTTGCCTATGGACCATCACAATTTAGTGTCAATCCCGTTATTAATGTCTTACATATACGTAAAACACATGACATAAAATTACATCAGCTAGTGAAAGAATACTTTGAACTAGATAGTTTGGGCATAACCATTTGGGCGCACAATGGAATAAATGGTGGTCATGATTTCAGAACGTCAGTCATTTTGCTGTACCGCGATGTTTTTCGCCATTATATTCAACCACACAGGAACTACAATTCCACGTTTTTGTGGACGCCAGTGATACTGCATATGCCGCGGTAGCATACTTACGTATGAAACAAGGTAACAATATTGATGTCGCCTTTCTAACAGCCAAGTCCAGATGTGCACCTAAGAAAGAAACTACCGTGCCACGTTTAGAATTACAAGCCGCAGTGTTGGGTAGCCGTCTTAAAATTGCAGGGGAGAAATGTCTTGATCGAAAGGTAAATAGCACCACATTTTGGAGTGATTCAAAAACCTTTTTACTTTGGATATGTTCAACAAAACGTGATTATAAACAGTTTGTCGCCAATCGTATAGCAGAGCTATTCAGCAGTACCCTACCAGAACAGTGGCGTTGGGTACCATCAGCAGTCAATATAGTCGACGAGGCCACAAAAACTAAACCATCGCAAATGCTCCAAAACGATTCACGATGGATAAAGGGTCCTGTCTTTTTGTTCGCAACCGAAAGCGAATGGCCTAAAGAACCAACACAAATATATTCACTGCACAGCGCAGTAGAAGAATGCACGAAGAAATTTCTGTTAATAGCTAATAATGAATTGATATGAAACGGTATTCAACATTCACAAAACTAGTTCGTGTAATAGCTTGGATTCTACGATTCGTCAACAATTTAAAACTGAAACAGCGATGTAAGGGAGAATTAATACCAAAAGAGCTTGCAGCCGCTGAAAGTTATATATGCCGTCAAGTTCAATATGAACTTTACAATATAGAAATTAATGCTCTACAAAACAAGAAAGAATTGCCGAAGTCCAGTCAATTGCTTCAATTAACACCAAAATTAGATGATCAAGGAGTATTACGTATTAATGGAAGAATTGATGCCGCTTATTGCTTGCCCGATTCCGCACGCCATCCAATAATCTTACCACACAATCACAATGTCGCCTTACTAGTCATGGATCACAACCATAGAAAGAATCATCATCAAAACAGTAAGTTAACTATAAACGAGATGCGTCAACGGTTTTGGATACAAAACTGTCATTCCTTGCTAAATACAGTTAAAAGAAATTGCCCGGTATGCATACGTGATAAGTCTAAGCCAGCAGTGCCATTGATGGGTCAGTTACTCCCTGATCGCCTTACGCCATATGTCCGACCATTTACATATACTGGTACAGATTATTGTAGTCAATTTTTTGTAACAATTGGACGACGCCGTGAAAAGAAATGGATTGCGCTATTTACATGCCTTACTACACGTGCTATACATCTCGAAATTTCTACTGATTTATCAACAAATGCTTTTCTACTTTGCCTGAAGAATTTCGTCAACCGCCGTGGAGTGCCTGTTCGCATCAGAAGCGACAATGGCACAAATTTTATAGGAGCACAGTCAAAACTCAAGAAACAGGAGAGGTTGTTGGATTTTGACGCTATACAACAAGAAACTGCTAAAACTGGTGTGGAATGGATTTTTAACAGTCCTGCTAATCCGTCAGCCGGTGGATGTTGGAAACGTCTTGTCCAGTGTACAAAACGAATACTACATCGAGTATTAAAAGAAGAAGCACCTCGTCTTGATACCTTTTGCAGCGTACTAATAGAAGCAGAAAATGTAATCAATAGTCGCCCGCTAACGGACATACCTCTTACAGCAGACAGTCCGGAACCGCTTACTCCCAATCATTTTCTACTGGGATGTTTAAACTCCACTCAAACGCCATATGAAGATGGCGTTTGAGAGATTTGCTTACGCAAACAATGGCGAATTGCACAAAATCTTAAAAATCGATTCTGGAAACGTTGGATAAATGAATATTTGCCGCAATTATTGAAGCGCTCAAAATGGGACAAGGAAGTAAATGGGCCAATGGAAAATGGGCCGTATCCTTGATGTCACCACCACCAAAGATGGACAAGTACGGAACGCTAATGTACGAACAAGCCATGGTATTATACGGAGTCCTGCCGCTAAGCTAACCGCTCTGGAGTTTGTGAATCCTCCACAGGATTCACCGGGTGGTGGAATGTTAATAAGCCATGAAAGGCATTAATAAATGCAACCCTGCGTGCAGGGTTGTGATGACAGCTTTAGAAATGACAAATAACAAATGTCAAAAAACAGATGTCAAGCGAGCAGTCGTCTACATTGTGCCGCCGGAGCAACAGCAACTTTTTAACACGCATATCGCCATACATCACCACACCATGCCATAAAACACAACACACATAAAATACAACATATCAAATAAACTATATTAAACTATATCAACTATATTAAATAAAATATTACATTAAACTTAAAACTAAATTATTGCCTATCGTCTAACAGTCATAAATGCAACAATAATCAATATAACCACCAATGTCCAAGCCCATGCAGCTGACAGCAAAATATTTTGAATTCAAGTCAGAAACTTAAATCGGTCAAAATACATAAGAAGGTTGAAGTATACGCCGAATCTCTGCTCGCTTGATTTGAATGCCAGTTGAAAAGCAATATAGATTACAATTTCTTCAGCTATGCCCTGCCGTATAAAATAAACGAAGACCTAGATGATATAATATGGATTAAGGAAGTCTCTTCAGGTCAAATCAGAATTCTAACTCAGTTTAAACAGCGACGGTTGAAACATATAAATATATATTGAAAAATGTGGAACCACCAAACAGTTTGAAAAAAGCAATACCGTGACGCAAACAATGTTTCAAATTATAGAGAAATAGATTTTCTTAATACATTTGCAAATGTGTTTATAAGGCTCGTGTATAATAGAAAAAAAAATTTGGTGGAAAATATGTTAGTAACGAATTTCGTAAAGATTATTCCGCGGTGGGTATTAATATAGAACTCTCTAACTTAGCATAAGCATTTATTTTAAACAACAGTATGTTATATGTATTTAATGTAAACTTTAGAGCAGCATTTGACACAATACAAACAAATGTAATACTGTCTAGTTTTTTACTTAATTAACGTAAATTAATGCTGAAAACATACACTTTATAATAATTTTAAGAGAACAAACCAGTGACGACGCGTGCCCTATCTGAAAGGGTGTGCGGCTCTTCTTTAATGTTTTTTTTACATGTACCACTTAAATTAAAATATATGAGATGTTTTATTAATAATAACCATATTATATTAGGCAACAATATATTCGCAATATTATATTAACTATTCATTAACAAAATAACATATTAAACAAATTAAATTAATAATTTATATACAAGTTTAATATTATATCAATATGAAAGAAACAAAACTTTTCACATAATTCTCGTAACATCAAACCAACTTTTTTCAAACAAAATAGTTTGTACTTGGAAACATACATGTTTGTGCAGTGATCAAACAAAATCGAACCCGCTTGCAACGTATAAATGTGCGGACAAGTATCCCGCACAATAAAAACAGAAATTCGTGGGTGCTGCTGTTAAAAGGGGAGAGACGAAATGTGATAGAAATGTATGGTGATATGAGCTGCAAACTTTAGCCGCTCATGCAACCACTTTGGCAAATCATCATGTTGGATTCGTATGCATGCAGTTGATATTCGAATAGAACAGAAAATTACTCTCATACAATTTCCACTATATAAATCTCTATCTCTGATATTACAAACGGGAGCACACGCACATTATTTTGTTCATATGCAACGTATGAATGTGCGGTCAACTCCTTTGCACACAAAGGGGAGAGACGAAATTTATATACCTGTTATTTGACATTTTGCAAATTATGTTAGGGTGTTCACCGCATACCTCCGCACCTTAGAGCAATCGTCACTGGAACAAACATATACCTGTATATAGCTCATTCTTTTATAAACCGGACGGATTTTGCCAATAAATGACCTTATGATCTCTGATCTGACTGAAATTTTTTTTATGAACTCCTTTCATGAAATAAGAAGATCCGTATCTCGAGGAAAAATGTTGTGTATATTTTTTCTAGGAAAATTATCTTTGTAGACACATTTTCAAATGGCTATATCTCAAGTTCTATGAATGAGTTCATACCATTAAGGAAATATGAAATTTTTTGCGTTTTAAAGATTATTGATTGAACTTATAAGAAATTATTTAAACAATTAAAATTGTTTATATTAAAGCACTTATATTAACCGTTTAATTTAAAAAATAAATTTTTCTCAAAACATGTACCCAAAATTTTCATTTTTTATATTTTATTTAGATTTAGTTTTTAATTTACTGTGAAATAAAAGTTTTCAGGAAACCTTATTTTTTAAAATTCTTTAATAATATAGAACTTGAGATATAGCAATTTGAAAATGTGTCTACAATAACAATTCTCAAAACCTTATGGGTCCATATCTCCTAGGAAAAAAATCACAAAATTTTTTCCCGAGATACGGAATACGGGTCATGAAAGGAATTCATAAAAAATTTCAGCCAAATCGGAGATCATGAGGTCAAAAAGGTGTCCGATTTGTAAAAGAATGACCCATATACGATGTTCTTCGACGGGACCCCTCTTAAAATACTGATTTATACTACAATAGTAGAAATATAAGCAACCATTAATAAATATATGACATGGAAACAAACTTATACACCAAAATACCAAAAAGAAATGGTAACAGAAGATACAAACACTAAAGTTTTAACGCAAACTGGAAAAATAGTTCATAAAAGTTTCAAATGGAATTAAAATTAATTTTTATCTTTTTTCTGTAAAATAAATTTTAACTTGCACCATGTTCTGTAGTTAAAAGTATTAGACTATGTTAAATCACAAATATTCACTGTCAAAACGGAAGAAGCAAATGTACAAACCGGTACTTTTAAAATTACCATATACAAATGATTAATTTAAAATTACATGAAACTGTGTAATGTAATTATAAATAAAAAAGTAAATGACTTAAATTCCTGGTTCCTGTATATACAACATAAGCTTTATTATAGATGAGTGTTGGGCTATAAGTCAGATTTTTTTTTTGATTTGGTTTTTTTTAATAAAATTTTTTTTATTGTTTTATTTATTTAATATATATTTCCAACGTTTCGGTTGTTTAAAACCATCATCAGGGAAAAGATTTTTAAAACAACTGAATAAAATTAAATTTGTATATAAAAAAATTTTTTTGACAAAGTTTTAAATAATTACAACGAAGAATATAAAATCGGTTTATCTTTAGAATGATTTTTCTAGCAATGCGCAATAGACAACAGAAATATTTTCTATATCTCGCCGCAAATTGTATGTGGGTCTAGTCATAATATGTAAGGACTCTAAGGTAAGAGGTCGAGACAAGGAAGGCTCCTTCTCAATGACCTTCACCGAAGCAAAATCTGGGTAATGATTTTCATCAAGAAAGTGTGAGACCAAAGCTGATTGTTTATCAGGATTAATTTGTTTTAGTATATTTTTATGTTGACTTATTCTTTTATGTAATTGATTTTTCGTGTGGCCAATATAGCAGAGTTCACATTTTTGACCATTATTATCAGTCCCAGTGCATGGAATTTCATAGATACAATTAATAATGTTGTTCGTTTCAATACGATCTTTCAGTTTGGTATATATAGTTGTTTGAATTTGTGCAAATGGTTTAAAAGATATTTTTAAATTGTCTACTTTTCTTTCGATAATTTTAGCAATTTTAACTGATAGGTCATTTATATATACCATCGATCTTCGAATCATAGGACTAAGTATTCTTTGATCATGATATCTAATTCTTGAAAGTTTAAAATGCTGCCTTACTCGATGTAGTTGACTAACAATCATTTTGCGAGGATAATTATTATCAGACAAAATGTTGAAAGGTTTATTAATGTTGGCAGCGTAAAATTCTTTGTCACTTATAGAAAATATGCGGAAAAAAGCTTGTAAATCACATTCATTTTCTGCTGTCGTGGATGGTATGATAAATAGTTAAGAATTTTACCTGAAAACACAGCTTTCTGGTACCAGTCAATTGTTAATTCTCGATTATTTTTCTTAGATATTATTAAATCTAGGTATGGAAGTTTTTCATTAAATTCATGTTCAACAGTGAATTGTATGCGATTGTGAAATGAATTTAATAATTGTAGAAATTCAAAGATTTTACTTTTTGACCTAATGGTGAACATATTGTCAACATATATTAGAACAATTCTAGGTTTAAATGATAATGGGAAATTGTGACAGAAAGATATCATTTGCAACAATGTTGGCGATCGTAGGTGAAATATTTGAGCCCATAGCACATCCATTAATTTGTTCGTATATATCCTCTTTAAAGAAAAAATATGTCGAATCAATTAGTACAAAATGCAAAATTAATTTTAAAAAAGAGGTACTGAGGCATGGTTGTATATTGGTTTCCAATAGTTTAATTACTAACTCCATTGGAATACTTGGAAAAGTGAAATCACAACAAAAGAAGCGAGAACTTCGTCATTTTCAACAATAATGTTAGTTATCATTTCTCGAGCTTATAAACTATTTGTGATATCATATTTCTTATGTACAATTTTGCTCAATATGGTGTTCAAATAGATAGTGGACGGTTCAATTTATGCACTTTCGGCAATGCATAAATTCTGGGAAGAGACACATTGTGTCTAGTCATATGTTGATACTGTATTTTATCAATAACATTGAGATTAAACAGCTGTCGTATTAAGTTATTAGATTCAGTTTCTAGTTTATTAAGAGGATTACCTTCAACTTTAATATAAATAGACTGGTCGTTAAGAATACTTATCATTTTTTCTTCGTATTCAGAGCATTTAAGTGCAACTGTAGATCCTCCTTTATCAGCTCGGATGATGATGATATGTTTATTTTTACGTAAGAATTGGATAAAATCACCATGTGTTTTAGTGATGAACTGTGAAATTATGATGTCTTAGTTATTCCTTGAATATTGGAAATTATTCCTATTAATGTTATTGGACATTAAAATGTTAGTTATACGTGCTCTCATAACATCTCGCTCTTTCTCATCAGAAACTAAACGTATACAATCTTCAATATCACAAATAGTTTTGAAAAGTGGAAAATTATGTTGATGTATTGGTAAGGCAAACTTATTACTCAGAGACAATAACCATTGTATTTCACTGGGAAATTTTATATCTGTAAAATTGAAACACCAATTCTTACCAATTTTTAAATTGCTCTTAAGAAATTCTGACTTGATTTTTTCAAATTTGAATTGCTTTTTATCATTGAGTCGTGTTATTAATTGAATTCTATTATTGAATAAAGCAATCCCAAATTGTTTCAATAGATGTTGGTTATCAATTAGCAGATATTTTAGAGTATTAAATTCATTAGTAAACAATTCAATTTTTTAAATCTGACTTACAATGGGGAAAGGCAAAAATTGTAAACTGTTTTATATTTTCAAATTCATAATCAAAAATCATAAAAAAGAAATCTTGACTTCGGCCTTTTTTCAAGAAAGAAATCAAATTTTTTTAATTTCAATTTACAATTCTAAACTGTATTAGAATATAATCAACTAAAATTAAATTTGTGAATTTTTATTTTCTACATATGGTTTGTTTTGGGCGCCACCTCAGATCCTTAATCTGAATTAACTTGGCAGCTTACATTCTATGATGTCATTCGAGCACTTGAATGGAAATCAATTATTTTGTTGATTAGCTTGAGCACTTGTTACTCAAACTAATCGTATAGAGAATAAAAAATTCGAAGCTTGCTTAATATTATATCTGCAAACTTTAATAAAAATACTTTGTCTTTTTATGCAAAATTAATGCATTAAAATACTAAATTTATCCACGCTGTGCTGCAGTGAGACCCTATGCTCCACTGGGAGATGAGGATAAGAGAGAGAAAGAGAGTGCTGATATAAATATCATGAAAAGTACTTAACATTTTCTTCAGTGCATGACCAACACGAATAGTTGATAATGCATAATAACAGTTGTCGTTGGCCAATGGTTAGTAGCAGCGTTGGTCTAAATTAAATGTAAACACGCGTAACTAAATACAATTAAGAACAATATTAAATAATTATAAATATAAACAAATATATATTCATATATAAATTTTAATATTTAATAATTTTAATTTTATAAAAATTTTAGAAATCAATTGAAAATATGTCTATAGAAGAATTTGAACGTCATAAAGATGCTTTAGCCGTAAAAAAATTAGAAAAACCGAAAACCATATTTCAGCAGTATAAAAAATTTTTGAATGAAATAGCCTTAGCACAATATCACTTTGAGCGGAATGAAGCAGAAGTCATAATATTGCGTAAAATAGGTAGAGAAGAATTCGTACAATTTTTTAAGGTAAAAAAAGAATATATGGCAAATAAAATATAATACAAATCTTAAAATTACTATATAGAACTGCATTTCTCGGAATGGCATGGAAAGGCGAGTACTTTCTGTACATATAATCTCGCAGCAATTTGGAGTAGACATTGAAACTGCTGAAGATAAACTTATTACGAATATGGATCATCATACTAAAATAACCGATCTTGCGCAATTTAAGTCTAGCAAAGAACTTTATTCGATTGCTTTGCCGTATTTGGATATTAAGGCAAAAGGTGCACGTAGTAAATTGTAATTCATCACAAACATGATAAATATCTGATTTACATATTTGTTTGAATCATTTGTATATTTTAAAAATTAATTTAAATAAACTTTTATTGATTTTTAATTATAAATATAAAGTGATCTGTATAAGAATAGAATCTTTTTTTGTATAGGAATTTTGGAGAAGTGCACTATGTGGTATGAGAAATCCAGCTTCCAAATTAGTAAACTCTTGGGACACTAAATCCTTATTGTGGTTATTGGTCTAAAATATTAAGAAACAATATTTAGATATTCTTAATTGAAAACGTTTATATAATACTTGATCAATAATTGAAATTTTATGTCTAAATAAATCCTTTGTATAATTAATTTTTTTAAAGAGACCATCTGTGTCGAGAATTATGTTGTTATGAATCTTAGTTTTAAGTTTTGTATATTCCAACTGTATATACAAAAAATCTCGACGCAAATGCTTAAAAATTGCTTTAATATGCATTGGTTTGCCTATAAAAAAATAATTTAATTATTTTGAAGTATCTAAAAATGGTCTAAGTTACCTTTAATTGAAAATATAGGGCTTTCGAGAGTTGAACCATCCGATTCAATTTGATTGGTAAAGTTATCAACTCTCCAATAATAAGTAAAAACTTTAAAATCTTTATCTGCTACAATTGTGTTGTTTAATTTGGAAATTTCTTCTTCCCTTAAAAAAACTTTTTGTTTATCAACAATCGGCAATTTCTTTTCCTCTTTCTCTTCAGTAACATGCATTTTTGTAGTTGTTGCTTCAACATTATTGGACTCTTTATCAAATACATCGTTAATTTTCAGCACTCTTTTTGAGGTGGAAAAAATTTGTAATATAAGAGATTTTATTTCTTGAAGTTCCTTTTTTAATTGTACTTCCAAATTTTTAAAAGCCAAATCCATTTTCGCTGTGAATTAATATCTTTGTTTCAAATTTAATGAAAAGTTAATACATAATACTTGACTCGCAAACGCCCTTTAAGGTATTTGAAGTAACTGCTTCCGCCTTGGCTTCAACTTCACCAGTTTTCACCGTACAAATTGCCCTTTGAATTTCACGCGGTTTTGTATTCGTCTCTTCATGGAAACTACTTTCCTGTCCATATGTATCAACTACAAAACACAATGTTTTGCAATAGTTTAAATTTTGAAAAAATTAATAGATCACTTGTGTATTACACATGTATTAAATATACAGTCTTTATTTCAGTGTGTCTGATATTTTTAGGTTGGAACAGATTTATTCAATATGGAAATTAGTATATAAAATTAAGTACTTGTATTAATTTAGATTTTAAAACAATAAGATATAAATATCAGAACTATTTATTGTTAATTATATTAAACAGAATCAATTTATAAATTTTATAATAAATAATTAATCTCAGAGCGAAAAAGAATTAAGAATACTTTTTACCCACTTTTGCTGATTTTGGTTGGAATAGCGGTTTCATGTGCTGAATCAAGTGCAGTAATGATATTAAAGTAATTATACATCGTAAGTAAAAAGTATATCCAAACAGTTAAACTCATTGCTATCGGCATGCAGTGGCTTCGATGCATTCAATCGAAAATTAATCTTCTCTAGATTTCGTTTTCTAACTGCAAGATTACTAAAATTTATTTAAAGGAAATAAAACATGCAACACAAAATACGTTACTATATTCCTGCAATTTCTCAATACTATAAAGTTAACTTGGCAACTAAGTTTGCTCACAATTTATAATGTGTTGATATCTGGCTGGCACAAGCGTGTTTATTTTTAAAACAATTTTTAACGCCGAAAATATCTATTCACCACTTATTGCTTCAGGTCAATGCTGCCATATATGTGTAATCATTAGCTTCTTATTGTTTTAGCTATATTTCTATCATACTTTAATTTAAATAGAAAATATACTAATCTATATGAATATAATTTAGATCACTGAATAATTGCAGTTTTAAAAGCAAAACTTGTATTCTAATAATAAAAATGCAAGTTTTTTTTTTGTTTTTTTTTTATTTTCATACAACTTAAAATTAATACATATTTATCCAACTGAAAATAGTGATAAGCGAAAAGCTATTTCTATTATATTTTGAGGGACATCCGGTCGGTGACAGACATAAATTTCTTTGATTGGTGTTTTAAACAATCGACCTACAACAATAAACCGATTGTTTTTCATATTTAATTGATTACTGGTGTCATTTAATTGAACTGATATACTGTGTTCTTTAATGGCCACCATACCAGTAATGTTCTTATTAACTTCTTTAGTTAAAGGTAATTTTATATTGTTTGAGCTTTTCAAAACATTGTGAATTAAAAAACAAGCTTTGCGAATTTCTGTTACAAGTCTTACATCCACATTGCTTAAGAAAGGACATAATATTAAACCATTACCATGATCTATTGAAATGTAATAAAATAATTCATTTTTCCAACCTGCCGTTATATTGACGGGAATAAGATTGTTTATTTCTTTTCGTAATGATTTCGCTATTTGACATTGAGATTCTGAATCGAGTACATCTTGTTCATAGAAGTTTTCCCAGTCAGATTCACTGTCGGAATCGAAACCTGAATTCACAGAGACTAAACGCTTTCGATATACTTCTTCTTCGCTTTGTACTGAAGAACCTGCAACTGATGAACTTACGTACGACTCTTCCTCTAGCTGCGACTGATTGCTGCTAGTCAATAAATTTAAAGGAAGCTTTTGTTTCGTTGAAATCTCCGATTTCATTGAGTTTTTTTCATATTCCTCTTGACCAACTTCACACAAAATAGCTGGCCGCTTATTTGATACAGACCAAAACATTGCTAAAGACTCAATGCCACATTGTATTAAATGTTCTAAAGTTTCCTGAATTTCTTCAATATAAAATAAAGATGGGGAAATTTTTGCATTTGGTACTAAATCCGGATCATTAAATAATTTTAATATAACAGTAAGAATAAAATGATGTCTACCACATACTATTAAAAAATGGCGTTCTGGAGTATTAGGCAATATTATTTCTTCCCAGACATAAAGCTCTTTGACATTTTGATTTACAATAAAGTTGAAAATACCTCGACACCGTAAGAAGCATTCAATATTTGAAAGAATATTTACTGGTACCTGCGAAACTAATATAAACATATCGTAAAACAAAGCACTTCCATATACAAAAAACTCGCGATGAGTATTTAAAGGTTCGGTATTCCAATTTCTATAATCCATTGCTTCCAACTCACTCATTGCATCGAGTATTCGAAGTTGTGCTTCTTTAGGTAATGGCAAATATCTTGTTTGCTCAAAAAGTTCTTCAAATAGATAAGAGTTTCTTTTACATATTGCAAGAAAACGATTTTGTTGTATAAGAAAAAAATCATTCAAAAATCTTCGTAAATTGGCGACAGATACATTAGATTTCAGAAAATCATCAGGAGATAAATTTGGTAAAGCAAATCGTATATAACACAACAGTTCATTAGCCCACTTTTTGGATTCTGATACACTAATCTTTTCTGCCAAAAATGCAGACAGCGCCAGAAATCCACCTAATGATCCATAATTAACGTAATATTGATCACGTTCAATCAAAATTTTTGTTACTAACGGTTTAGTCTTCAGTTCTTCTGTCAAAACTGCATTCATAGTAAGAAAACTTCCACGAGTTTTATATAGAAAATTTTCTTCAGGATTTTCTGGATAAGAGTAAAGCGAACTCTTATACTTATCATTTTGATAACATTCTGGTGGCAAAAGAAGAAAAATGAAAGGTTGAGCATCATTGTTTTTAGCTATTATTGTGGTTTTTGATTCTTCTTTAGTTAAACTAGAGAACTTTTTAGCGAATGTGGAAAAATCCTCAATAATTTTGATATTTTGACCAATATTTCCTAAATCGGTTATATCATCCACTATTGGTGGTGCGCCCTGAAATCTAAGACAAACTTTAGTTGGTTCAGTGAATTGAAGTAATAATTCTTCAATATTGCTTGTTCGTATATCGATATTATCTAAACTTTTAAACCAATCGCCGCGTATAATATGTTGTTGAATGTTGGGCATTTGGTGTATGAAATCATCAACCATTAAGCACTCGGGCTGATCTGGAAAAGCCACGACTCGGAAACCTAAAATAGATTCAACAGCAGAAGAACGACGTCCAAAACGATACCGATTCGCTGCACTAATGATTAATTCCAATTGCTTTACATGCCCTTGACATTTTATATCTGAAAATTTAAAACAATGATTTTGAATTTTAGTACTAATTTGATCATTTATATTTTTGTGCTTCTGATTTTGAACATAGTCTGACTGTGATCGTTTATGATTATACTTTCGACGATTTGCTTTATTTTCCGTTATAGGCAAAGATAATTGCTTGCCTAACTCTTCGTACTTATTTGTTTCATTATCTTGTGGAATGTATTCAGCATAAAATAAATTTCCGTTATCGGCAACATATTGCTCCCAATTTGCCAGATCGCCATTATCGCTACACATATCCGAATACAATGAATCTGATGATCCTAAATTCCAATATACATCGTTTACAACAACCGCTTTTTCTTTTACATGTCTTGTTTGCATTTGCGAAAAAGTAAGAAATTAATTTCTTTATTTTATTACAGACTGCGTTATTTGTTTCAATATATATTCTAACATTAGTTTTTTAATTCTTAAAACCAACGCCTGCCTTCCCTGATAGATACTAGCTTCTTTATAATTTGGCTATTTTCTTTACTCGAAGCAATATAGATAAATAAAAAAAACTGAGTTTATCGAAAAATTGTGTAAAAATTTGTTGAATTATCCAAGCTTGTATACAAATTGCTGTGTAATGAGGTAGAATTATTAGCAGATATTACACATTAAAGGTCTGTTTCACGAGCTACTCGTTGTAACTTTGAGTCTCTCTGTGTATACACAAATCACCAGTGAATCTTCAAGTAAAAGAGATCATCTGAGAGTGCGTAACATCCCTGTTGAAATTTTAAAATTCTATACAGACTTTTCTCGTATAGTTTATTTCAAGCAAAATTTGTGTTGAGGTGTTAATCAGGTTTGCTAAATGCAAACCTGATTTTCGAATTGTTTATTTGTGCGACATTGTAAGAGACTCGATTTGTAATGAATTACAAACATTGAAGTGTTTATATGTATATTGTTTATTTTTCAATAATTTATTTCACTAATATTAAAAATAAGAACTTAATTCTAACTTAAAATAGCCTTAAGGTTACAATATGTAAATAAATATTAAATTTTAACTTAACATATCCTTAAGACTATGACATTTTGAAGTTATAAAACTTACAACAAAGTATGTTTTATGTTAATTTATGTTAATAATAATATATTTAATAATTTTAATTTGATAAAATTAATAATCGGGACATTTTCTTTTATATGATATGAAATAAACTTTCTTCAATTTCTTTTTACTCAATATATGCCAGTTTTTCGTTGCTTTTCTGAGATATTCGTTCAACTCATTGTTGCGAATATTGCAGTTACACCACCGGAACGACGACTAGGTCCTTCCTCTATTTATACAAAAAAATTTGAAATATTTCAAGAGTAGTTTATGTAAATAACAACTGATATACGTGCATCTGTAGCACTGGCTCAAATAAAGCTAGTGCGGGCTAGGGACGCGCTCTCATCCGAAGTGAATTAAGGATTAGTACTCCCATTACTCAATAGTAGCTCACTAAAAAGAAGGAATGCATAGGGTTAATAAGTGCTTAAATATGCTCATAATTAATTAACACAAGCAGTTTCAATAGTGTGTTTTAATCTTTTATAATGGCAAACCATTTGATATCTTTCGGTTTGGCTGTTATTTAGCTTGATTTTTTTGTATTGACGCTCCATAGCCCTGAATTTCGATAATAATAAGCCTTTTATTTTTTAAGTGAGTCATAAAGAAACAACTGTTTATTTTAAAATAACATGAAACAAGAAAATTGCTGGCTTGTTTAGTCCAACTTTTTTGAAATTGCTTAACTAAAAAGCAGCTAAATCGCATGGTTGCCAAGATTAAAAATTCGTCTATTGTGAAGTACCAATGAAATTTCCAGTTAACTGTTAAAGAAGGATTTCGTTAATTCTTCGTATTTCGTGTCTTCATTGTTCGCAACAAATACGTTACTTTTTCTATTTATTATTTTACTGTTAAAAGGCATGAAAATTCATATTTCATTCACAATCAAGTAAAAAAATATTCTTACCAATAATTGCAAAGAATTATTATTCGTTTCCGAACTTTTAACTTTAAATTTTATTACGTGTTTTGCATATATAAGCCTAACAATATTTCCATGTTGTCTAGACGTGCCATGAAAATAATGTAAATTTAATGCCGTTTTTTAGAGCTCTAAAAAACGAAATTACGGCTAATAATAACATAAAATAAAGTTCTTATATTAAATTTAATTACCAACAGCACTCTAACTCAATTAAGTAAGAAAAGCTTTTCTCGTCAAAGTGTTTAGACGCGTTTTTGTTTGCTCTGCTTTCAAATAATATAAATAGAGAAAGTGCGATTATTTAAATCTAAAATTTGCTTAAATTCGCTTAAAATTCCACTGCGTGTGTTGGAGCTTGGAAGTGAATTTTGAATTATTTCATTTTTTAATTTCGATATAAATTAAAAACAACTAACAGATTGCGCCAAACTAAAAAAATGCCCCTGCGTTCTCCCCCTAAGCACGGAAATAAACAAGTTGATGAGGGAGTAAGTATACAAACAAATAAATTTACTAATTTATTGCCGTCTTCTTCTGCACGCAAAGTAATCTTCTCACAGCGCATGCGCAGTCAACTTTTTCATAAAGTGCTGAATGTGGATCTTCACAGCCAAATTCTCCATTAACAAATGTTGCAATTCAGACTGAAAATGAAAAACATGTAGCAGAGAAAATGTTGCAGAAAAATGTTTGTAATCAAAAATAGCCAAATTGCGTAAGAAATAATAACGAACATGAGTCTATCAATGTTGAAGATAAAAACAATATGCAAAATGTTGCTAAACAAGACAGCTGCAATAAAATTCAGACAGGAATAGATAGATACATTCTTGTTACAAAGCGGAAACGCAGCCCTATGACAAAACCAACTAGTCAAGTACCTAAACAAACAAAATTAGTTGAAAACCGCGCCTCCTCAAATAAAAATAGATTTGAAATTTTATAAACTGATGAAAGCGAGAAATAATACCAAAAAATATAAACCACCTCCAATCTACTTAAGGGAAAAAAATTTTAATGAGCTCTTACAGAAAATGACATCCATTATCGGCGATAAACATTTCTATGTGATTCCACTCTTAAAAGAAATGTCCATAAAGCAAAAATCCAAATAAATGACGAATTTAACTATAGAAAAATTATAAACTTCTTTGATGCCAATAACAAAAGCTACTACACCTATCAGTTAAAATAGGTAGCAAAGGTTTAAATGTGGTAATTAAAGGTGTAGAACATTTCGTACTGGAATCTGATATAAAAACCAGTTTCGAAACAAAGTCCATCTTTAATATTAAAAATAAAAATAAAATATTTCAACTAATATTTAAAGTAGAACTTGAGCGCAAAAAAACTTGCTAAAGGAGAAGTGTATCCAATTTACAATCTTCGTTATCTTTTACGTCGAAGGATAACAGTAGAAGAACCCTTCAAAAGAAAAGATCCAATACAATGTACTAACTGTCAAAAATTTGGTCATACTCGAACCTATTGCACCCTACCCAGTGTATGTGTAATATGGGAAGATCTACACAAATCCTCCATATGCCCAAAACCTAAGGAAGATGCAAATGCAAAAAAATGCAGGAATTGTGGCAAAAACCATACAGCAAATTATAAGGGTTGTACTGTATTTGTTGCAGTTAAGCAGAGAACTGTTCCCAAAAATCAATCAAGTACCGTGCCACCCAAAAATTACTTCCAAAAACAAATAAGCAATCCAGAAGTAATAATACCTCAAGGCAAAAGTTATGCAAATGTATTGAGAGAAAATGTTTAACCTCAACAATTGGCGATACCGGCAGTAGATAATTTAGAAGAAACGCTAAATACACTGATCCAAAGTCTTAAGGTTTTTATGTGTAGTATGCAAACCATGATGCATACTACATAAAAAATCAAAGTTGGTTGGTTGGTTGGTTGGAGTGGCGGCCTTGTTTACTCAAGAAAGCCCACTTGAGCACAAATAATGGCCCGTTGCGGTACCACAAGGAAAAAGCGATGTTCGTATATAGATAAGGTGATCAGTATACGACCAACGCCACACAGAGGCAACGACTCCCCTATTAGGTGAAGGAGAACCAACCCGACAGTTCTATGAATCTAGCTAGGTCACATTGTAGGATGACAGATCAGTCAGATCGGTCAGAAAAGGGGCCTCCAAGATTTTTGATCTCTTTCTGGCTAAAGATGGGCACTGACATATAAGATGGAACACAGTTTCCTCCTTGTCCTCAGAGCCACAACCGCGACAAAGGTCACTATAAGGAAGACCTAGTCTCATAGCATGCCTCCCTATTAAGCAATGACCCGTTAGCACCGATACCGTAGTACTGAGCAGATCTCTCCTTAGTTGGAGCAGCTGACTCGTACGCTTTTTATCCAAGTTAGACCAAATCGACCTATAAATGTGACAACTGGGCTCACTTGCCCATTGTTGCTGAGCAATGCTTAGATATTTTTGTTTAATTGCCAGTTTAACTGTTGCAAGTGGAACGCCAATTTCTAATAAATGAATATCAGGGAGAAGAGCCCCAGTCTTGGCAAGCTCATCCGCCCTTCAGTTACCCGCAATATCCCTATGACCAGGAACCCAGATAAGTTGAACGTTAGCGCACATAGCTAGGTCGTTGAGGGAAGCACGGCAATTTTGAGTAATAATTGATGAGGCTGAGGTGCTTACCAGTGATTTAATGGCAGCCTGGCTATTCGAGAAAATTGAATAATTTTCTTCGGAGGTACGATTATCGAGGATGCATTTTACAACAAAATTGATAGCCATTCCTTCTGCTTGGAAGACACTACAGTAGTTAGGTAGTCGAAGCGAAACACTACGACCTAATCTTTCCGAGAAAATGCCACAACCGATTCGTTTGTCTATTTTCGAGCCATCTGTGTAGATATCTATTTTATTGGGGGTAGATACTCTACCAAGGGTCCAGTCTTCTCTACTAGGCAAGAGAACTTTAAACCCCTGGTTCAGGTCTGTGTAGGAACACTTATAGTCGATTGATAAAGGGGCTGGTAGATCCTGATTCAGTATGATTGCGTGTCCTGTATCAATTCTAGACCAGCGTGAAAGAGCATTTAGTCTAGTCGCTACAAACTTAGCTTGCTGTTTTACAAGAAGCCGCGATGGCAACCAGTGAAGCAGAGTAAAAAGAGCCTTTGTAGGAGTGGAGCGCAGAACACCGGTGATTTGTAAAACGGATATTCTTCTTGTTTTGTCAATAAGTTTTGAGTGACATGCCTTTTCAGTAGCTTGCCACTAGAAAGCAGCCCCGTAGAGAAGAGTAGATTCAATAACGGCCGTGTAGAGTCAATTTAAAATACGAGGTTGGAGGCCCCAGCTACGACCTATAGCTCTTCTACAACAGTAAGTAGCACATGTAGTATCAAGATCAAATTCCCTACACCATTCAGTTACCGTGACGAGCGCGGAATAAATAACGTTCAATAAAACCTGGGGAAATTTACCCGATGAAGCGATAGCAATGTCATCGGCATAAGCTATTACGCTACATCCGGATCGTTCCAAAAGGTTCAACAAGGTATTAACCGCTATGTTCCACAGAAGTGGGGAAAGTACCCCTCCCTGTGGTGTACCCCGACAGACTGTTCTACATGATTTAACACTTCCGATGTCGGAGGTAATAATTCTTGTTTTGAGAAGGACCTCTACAAACTTCACCAGACTTTCGTCAAGGTTTAGATTCGAAAGAGATTTAACAATACCATTTGGGCACACATTATTGAAAGTGCCTTCGATGTCTAGAAAAGTTGCAAGTGTATATTCCCTGAGAGAGATGGAATGATCAACTTTTGAAATGTGTGCATGAAGTGCCGTATCGACAGACTTGCCTTTAGTATATGCATGCTGTGATGAAGAAAGAAGTCCGGGATTTATAGTGTTTCTGATATAAAGATCAAGAACCCTTTCCAATACTTTTAGAAGGAAGGAGGACAGACTAATGGGCCTATAATCTTTGGCGCTGGAGTGTGTCGTTCTCCCTACTTTGGGAAGGAATACTACTCGAGCGATTCTCCAGCAACTGGAGATATACATGAATTTGAGACAACTGTTATATATGCTAAGAAGCCAGGGAAGAATGACAAATTCATCTTGTTGGATGTCGGCAGGAATGAATCCGTCCAGACCTGGAGATTTGTATGGTTGAAAAGTTTTGATGGCCCACTTTAATTGAGTGTAGGTCACTTGAAAAGGATTGGAGATGGCCAGCGGAGGTGGCTCGAACTGTGCTGATGCGTAAGCATCGAAGGCCACGCTCCCTGGGAAATGAGTGTCTAGCAGAATATCTAAAGTTTCTTTGCTAGAGTTAGGCCATTGACCGTTGGGTGCCCGGATACAATCTAGGGTCTTATGCGAGGAGTTGAGAATTTTGCGCAGTCGACTAGACTCAGAAGAAGTTTCTATGTTACAGCAGAAATTTTTCCAAGCTGCTCTTTTGGCCCACCGAATGGCATATTTAAATTCCCTTAGCTTTTCCTTTTATAGTGCCC
The DNA here is from genome assembly GCF_002237135.1 of Teleopsis dalmanni. Taxonomy (NCBI): domain Eukaryota; kingdom Metazoa; phylum Arthropoda; class Insecta; order Diptera; family Diopsidae; genus Teleopsis; species Teleopsis dalmanni. Next base: position 93,505,132 of record NC_051846.1, on the reverse strand, counting down.
AATTTCCGGTTGCTTTGGCTTCATTGAAGAGTTTTCTGCAACATTTGCGGAGATCTATAATATCTAGATTCCACCATGGTGGTTTGGGTTTGCCTCGAAATACTGAGGGCTTACAAGCCACGTCTGTAGCGCCTTTAATTGCTGCCGTGAGGAGGTCGACTGTCCGTTCGATATCGGAGCAGTTAAGTATAATGGGGGGCCCGGCTGTAAGCTAGACTCAAGAGTTGATCGAAAAGTGGACCATTCGGTACGTTTCCTATTGACTGGCTTGGGTGATCTAATTATTTCAAAGTTCACCAACAGATCCAGGTCAAACATTATGTATCTATGGTCCGAAAAGGAGCAGTCCTGTTATACAGACCAGTTTTTGAGAAAATTAGAAGAGTGTTCGCTTATGAGGGTGATGTCGAGTACTTCCATTCTATTAGAAGTCATGAATGTTGGTTCACTGCCTTTATTAGCGATCATAAAGTTACCTGTAAGAATGAAATCAAAAAGACACTCACCTCGCTCGTTGGTGTCGGTGCTGCCCCACATTTCATTATGTGCATTGGCATCGACTCCAATAATGACGGGATCCTTTTTCTGTTCGCCTCTGATGTCAAAAGCCTTAGCGAATCATGTGGTGAAGTGGCGCCATGATCATGTGCCATGTAAGCTGAGACAATCCAAAGAGCTTTTGCCTCGTGTTCGATGGCCAAGGCTATGTTGTCGTTGTTGCTAAATCTAGGAAGTAAAAAGGCTTTAATGTTATTTTTTACTAAAATACAAGATCTGGGTTTACCTTGACCTTCTACGAATACAATACGGTATCCGTTTGCATTCAGACCACAAACTCGATTATTAACAACCCAAGGTTCCTGGATCAGAAAGATGTCCTCTCCTTTATCAGCTAGGCGGAGGATTAAGGCTGCCGAGGCAGATTTCGAGTGTTGGAGGTTAATTTGCACAACCTTCAACATACCTAAGTGTTTTCAACCACGGTGCTGTTCAGCTTGTCCTCGTCCGACATCGGTGAGGGTTCGCGGGACAACGCCATACCTGTGAAAAGTTCGCCAACCAGTTCGTATGACGAGAAAATACTGGCTCCGTCGTCGGAGGAAAGGATACTGATTTTGTCACTAACCCCGTCTTCGGTGATATTGGTATCAGCTACCACGGCCCTGCTATCAGAGAACGGATCTAAAGAGACAACCCCAGAAGGTTGTTGTCGAGCGACTTGGGAGTCGCTTTTGTAGATTCTAAGGGTGACCGACCGGAAGCCATAGTTGATCACCCGATTTCGAGCTTGAAGGGGAGCGAGCGATTGTTCGTTATGAACGAGAGCCTCTATGAAGTCGCCTTTGGGTTCGCTGCCCTAAGCAACCTTCCAGTCGTGAGTTGGAAGATCGGGGTTGCTTGCCTTAAGAAGTGAGAGAATCTCCTCAGGCGAAGAGAGCTCTGAAGGAAGCCAGACTTTGGAGCGAGGGCGCTGTGGAATATTGTCCATAGAAACAGCTTTAAGCTGTGCACCAGGTCAGAGTTCCCCAAGTTTACCAATTGCTTCTTTGTATATATCCGCGGAGCGTTGATCGGAACAAGCAATTATTTTTATATGACCCTGGTACCAGCCTGCGTCACGACAGCAAGGCAAAGGGCCAGCGTGAAGAGCCACGACTTCCATATAAACTTTCAGGAGCGCCCGCTCGACCTTCTTCCAGTTAACTGGGGAGAAGGTGCTGTCACTGTTGCCAGTATCAATTATGGCCCAAGTCAGACTCTCCTTAATAATCTCACTGAAAGGTTTGGAAGGTTTTGAAGGTCCTAGCTTGGGACGCTTCGAAGATGTAGATGGTGCTGGTTGTCCAGCCTGTTCAGTCGACCTTTGTCATTTTTGCACAGGGGCAGAGGTAGTTTTTGTGAAATCGGCGGGACGGACTTTGACATTCTCCCTTGCCCAAGTTATTTTTGCCTTGTCGCTTTCTGTTAGCGAAGAACGGTCGGCGGCGTTTAGCCTGGCAAGAATACGGTCAGCGTGTTCTGTACGCCCTCGTCGAGGGGTTGACGTGGGATTTTACACCGAAAGTGGAGTTGGTATTAGTTGCCGGTGGAGCGGTCAGCGAATTCGCTTTGACCGGGGCGCCTGCAGAGGAACAGGAGGCAGAGTTGCTACCTGGCATAGATGCCGAGGTGCTCGATGACGAAACTGTGCTTGATTTTGTCGTCTGAGAAAGAGGTCTAGACGGATTAACAGACGCTTGCCTAGTAAGGCTTGAGCGTCCCCCCGAAGGGTTGTAAGTTTGTTTGTTTGTTTTATTTGTATTCATTCTGATGGGTCTTCACTCAAAGCCGCTATCTGAAACCCGTGAGTGTAGTCACCGGCGAAGATCCCATGGTTATCTATGCAAATGCAGGGAGGCCATGCGAGGGTTGGCACCAGTCCTTATGGGAAACAAGTGTTCAGAGCCAGATCGGTCCAAATCGGGAGCCCAGCGAACCTACACGGCCAACTTAATGGCGACGGATGCAGAACGTATTTTGAGGCCTGCCAGGGTTTTAACGGGACGGAGGCAGCCACAGACTTAGCCTGGAGCCATTCACACGCGAGTGTCACCCCGGTGCTACCGTGTCAGAAGACAACTAGGTCCAGAAACCTGTAACCACCAGCCCAAGGCGATCAAAAACAGAGAAGATTGATCAGTAGAGTGGTCCGAGGACAAAAACGGTCGTTGCCAACGGATACTGGAGCCCATAAAAGGGAATGTGTCCGGGGAGAGAGATATATCATTTAGCATTACCCAGGGTGCACCACATGGAGGCGATCTAAATTACACCCAAAAAAAAAAAAAATCAAAGTGCTTTAATGCAAACTCTGATAATGAAGAAATGAGCAACTCCATTAGAATATGTCACTGTAATGCAAACGGTATAAACAACTATAAACTTGAAATTGAATATTTTTTAATTAGCAATGCAATTGATATTATGCTTGTGTCTTAAACACATCTTACTCAAAAAAAACGCTTTCAAAATTCCAAATAACTGATTTTATGACACTAAGCATCCCAAAGGTATGGCTCGCGGGGGTACTGGTATTATAATAAAAAAAAGACTAAACACTACTGTTTAGAAGACTTCAGTAAAAATTATATGCAATCAACTGCTATTCAATTTGATGAATATGGAGAAAATGTCGTAATAGCTGCAATATATTGTCCAGCCAACCACAATATAGAAGTCCTAGACTTCCAAAACTTTTTTAAAACACTCGGTTCTAAATTTCTAGCTGCAGGCGATTTTAATGCCAAGCACACATTCTGTGGTTCAAGACTAATAACACCAAGAGGACGGAAACTTCTAGCAGTTATGAAAAATGAAGATCTCGATGTCATTTCAACTGGAAATTCATTCAATTTCTTATTGACTTTGGCCTCAGCAAAAATATTAAACTATCAACAATCACCGCATTTTCATCAGTTGAACTATCATCAGACCACTCACCAACAATAATAACAGTACAAAGTCAACAGAATAGAACGATCCAAATGGAAAGTCTAATGAAATATATAAACTGGTTAAAATTTCGTAAATATGTTTCTTGCCATATACCACAACATGCTTCGTTAAAAGTGAATAATAAAATTGTTGCTTGCGTTAACTAATTTGCTGAAGTAATCTCAACGGGTGCTGAAGTAGCTTCGATAACAACTGGAAAAACAACCCTAAAAATTGGTGTGACAAAAACAATAGCGGCATTATTACAACGGGAGAGGAATGCTAGAAGACTATGGCAACGGCATAGATCCCTAAAACATAAAGTTCTACTTGCTAAATGTACTAATGAACTCAAATATGCACTAGCGAAAATACATCAAAAATCCCTAGACAATTTTCTATACAATTTGGCACCTAATGAATAAACTAATTTTTCATTTTTGAAGGCAACAAAGTATTTCAAACAGCCTCTCCAGCATGAATCTCCTTTCAGACTAGAAAATGGTGACTGGGCACGAAGTGACTCTGAGAAAGAGGACATATTTGTAAAACACTTGAAAAATGTATTTACTCCAAATGATGCTTCAAATAACACCTCTTTACCAATCACAAACCTACATCCCTCGATCAGTCCACTTATCATTAAACTTGAAAATATCACTAAAATTATAAAAGATCTCATGCGAAAAAGGTAGCAGAACCTGATAAAATTTTAGTTGTAATGATGAAACAGTTATCACAATGTGCCATTTTACATCTCAGGCATTTATTTAACGCTATCTCACGGACAGGTTATTATCCCAAAATTTGGAAAATCTCACAAATAACAATGATACCTAAAGCTAGGAAGAACAAAACCAAAGTAGAATCTTACAGATTAATTAGCGTCCTTCCAGTATTATCAAAAATATTTGAAAAGCTGCTAATAGCAAAAATAATGCCAATATTCTCAGCTAACGAAATAATTCCGGAACATCAATTCGGCTTCAGAGTTAAACATTGTACAATTGAACAAGTGCATCGTATTGTATCATTCGTTAGAAACTCATTTGAAAATAAACAATACTGTACTTCTCTATTTATAGACATAGCCCAAGCGTTTGATAAAGTATGGCACGAAGGCTTAAGTAGTTTTTTTGTTAAAAAACTACTTAAATAAAAGAAGTTTCAGTTTATGTGAAATGAAAGGCTTGAGTATTCGTTTAATACTGATTTATTTCTTAAAATACTACGGTTTATATACAATTTTTGTCTTAAAATTTTCTTAGAAATTAAGGGTGAAATAATTTTACTCAGCATGTGTTTAATGTTATCATTAACAATATTGCATTTGTTTTTAGTGGACTGTATTTTCTGGTTTTTACAATTTACATTAGTGATAAAAAAAGATTTTAGTGCTGCACATGCTCATATACTATTTTGGTATTATATGCTTATCCGTAAGTATACAACGATTAGATGCGGTTATTTATTTAGAATAAACTGAAAATTAAATCTATGGTATCTATATTTATCTTTACAATCCCATGCAGAGACGCCTTGATGGCATTTGTTACAATAATGATAAAAATAAATTTGATATTTAAGTTTCATGTAAGCAATGTGGTGAACCTATTATTTACTTAGGTTCAATTATCAATAGGATTACAGTTGTTGGGTTGCTTATTTTTACTTTTGTTATTCTGGAAAAGTATTTTATGATTCTATTTCTCTTTATTCAAATAACAGATAAAGCATGTTCATTATTGAACATTCTGCCAGAACTCTTTAATGCAGAGTCATGTATCATTAAATACACAAGATCACAAAAATAAAATATAATTTTAAAAGATAATATAAAATAATAAGATTATATAATTAACATTATGGTATATATGTATAAAATTAAAACAATGTTCATTCTTGAACAGTTTAAGATATAAAGACTTTGTTTCAGAACCTTGTCTTATCAAAGCAGGAATTTCCCAAGGAAGTGTAATAGGTCCGATATTATACCTACTGTATACAAGTTATATGCCATCTTCGTAAAACACTTTAACTGCAAAATTTGCTGACGATACAGCAATACTAAGTGCACACAAAAACTCCACAATTGTACAACGCATACTTCAAGATCATGTTCACCAACTCGAGCAATAGTTATCAGTATGGCGTATCAAAGTCAATGAACAAAAATGTGCTCATGAACATTTGCTCTAAGACCAGGAAACTGAACAAAAAGTACCTTCGAACGACTATGTAAAATATTTAGGGATACACCTAGATAGACGTTTAACCTGTAACAAATACATAGAGGCTAAAAAAACACAAATAAATATAAAATAAAGTTCATTGCATCGGCTTATGAGCACGTCATCTAAGCTACCACTTGAATACAAAATACATGTCGATAATAAAGCCTATATGGAGTTCCGGAATTCAACTGAGGGGAACAGCGATGCCATCAAATATTAGAAAACTGCAAAGGCTGCAATCTAAAACCCTAAGAATGATAACAGGTGCACCCTGGTTTATGAAAAATGCTGACCTTCATAGAGATTTAAGCGTACCAACAGTAATAGAAGAAGTTGTTTAATGTAGCCGTCAGTACCTCTTAAAGTTAGAAGATCACCCTAACTAATCAGCTTACAAGCTGCTACTGAACAAAGGCCACAAATGTCTAAAAAAGAAGGACACTAATAACATCTGTTAACTTTCTAAATTTTTATTTTATTTAAAATAATACTTAGGAATGCTAAGTAAGTATAATAATACTTACTTAGGAACACAAAATACTTAAGAATGCACCTCGACCAAAGGCTTACATGGAAAAAGCATATGAAAACCAAAGTAACCCAAATTAAACTCAAACAACAGAAACTAAACTGGGTGATAAACAAAAATTCTAAACTTAATCTCACCTATAAAGTGCAACTTTACAATACAATGATAAAACCCATATGGACCTACGGAATTGAACTCTGGAGCTCTGCTTCTCCATCAAACATTGAAGAACTCCAAAGAACTCTATCAAAAATCCTCCGGCAAATAGTTGGTGCCCCCTGGTATATAAAAAACGCAAATATTCATAGAGATCTTCGAATTGGCACAGTCACAGATGTAATTATCAGCAACACACAAAAGTACAAAATCAAACTCAGGAACCACCAAAATCCACTTGCAAGCAACCTTACCCAAAGCGCTGGTACCCAGCGACTCAAAAGAACTATATAAACCCGACTATTCAAGAATAACTCCCGACATGATTCAATAAAAAGCAAAATAAAATTCAAAAAAAAAAAATTTAAAATATTAAAAATTTTATTTAATTAAATTGAATGTAATTTTTTGAATCGATTTTAATTTTAAATTAATTTTAGTTTTTAATTTTAATTCCAATTTCAATTTTAATTTTCAATCTTATCTTATTATAAATAATTCAATGTCTCAATAGTTTTTACCAAAGCAATGGCTTAGGGAAAAAATAAATTTAGTTTTAAGATTTGATGCAATAATTGTTAGTTTCGTTTTTAGAAAGATTCAATAAATAATTCATAAATTAAAAAAAAAAACAAATTTGATAAATGAAATATTTAAAAATGTGCAAAATTGTGGAAAATAAATATTCACTTTTCTATAGAGGTGGACTATATTCTTTGTGTCCGTCTTGTAATTCATTCTATTATTTTGCGGGATTTGCACGATATGTACCATCTGAAGTGTTATTCTCTTTTTGTAATTTTGTAAACAGCGAACGCAGTTTTGTGTTGTAAAAATTGTTTGTTTAGTGATTTTTGGTCCGATCTGTGTCCACCAATTCTTGTTTTTAATTTGTTTTTAGGGGTTCCAATATATACCATGTCGCATTTTACTTGGTTGTTTCCCATGCATGGTATTTAATAAATTATGTTGGACCTTTCTTCTTTAGGAATTTTTATTTTTGTTTTATTAACGAATTGTGCAATATTGTTTTGTATATTCGTTGCAATGTTATATTTTTTGTATAGAAGTTGTTTATTAACGCTCTACTTTTACTTGATGGGAAGTTCTTTTTTGGTAAGTATTTTCATTATTTTCTTTTCGTTCGCCTTATGAAACATTGTCACTTGTTATTAGTACTTTCCCCACGAAATTGTTCGCTATATTGATTATTATACTGCTAGGATGTTTTGAGTTAAAATTGATCAGGCTTCCTGAGACTGTTTGATTCTGATATCAGTCAATTTTAGTTTTGTCCTAATTTTTTGTTTTTTAATTTTGATATGTATCAGGTTCCAGACAAGAACAGTGAAACGCATTTATTTCGAAATGTTAGCAAATATTTCGTTCTTTATTTTAGAACTCTATCAGTGCTATATAAATACATAAATTAATTTTAATACAAAATAACACATCAAAATATAAATACTTTATTCTTTAAAATGCATTGATTTTTTGTTCATCCATAGTCATTAATAGTCAATATACATTAAATTAACTAATTAAAATAGAAACTTAAAAAATTACAATTACAAATTAAAACTTAATAAACAATTTTTTGGACATATATAACTAAATTAACAAAGCAGTTAAAATTAAATTAACTGTAAGTTGATATTCCGCCAAAAATAAAAATAATAATAAAAACGTTTTCTTTTGTCTGCTTATATTTCTTAATAAATAAAAACAGCCGATTTTTATTTTCTTTTATCTCTTATTTTTAATCAACTGGTATTTATCCAGTAAGTTGGAGTAAAGTGTACTAATTATCCGTGTCTCTCTTGTAGCTTACCACCTGTTCATTATTTAATATGATATGAATAACTTCACTCATTAATCTTTTATGATAATTATTTTCAATTTTCAGAATTGTTACTTCATCAAAGTTGAAATTATGTCCTTTAGAATGAGAATGTTCGGAAAGAGCTGTTTTTTTCCAATCATCTTTCCATTTACACGTACTTCTGTGTTCACTAACTCTTTTTCCCAATCTTTGTTTTGTTGTTCCTATATAAGCTCTATTACAATCATTGCAATTGATCTTATATGTATGATTAGACAAATTTTCTTTCTTTTCTTTATCCTTAATCTTTGAGAATAAATTCTTTGTCGTTTTTGTACAGTTGTACAGTACAATATTAATTATTTCCTCTTGTTTGAAATTTTTGTTGAAACAGTTTTGAAATTTTTTGAGACAGTCCACGTATGTTGGGGAACTTACATCTCGGTTTATTATTATTGACATTGTCTACTGTATTTTTTGCCGCTGTAGTGCATTTATACGATAGAAAGATTTTATTTATGAAATACTTAGGATAATAATTATTCATAAGTATCTGCCTAATTAGTTTCCTGTTCTCTTCAATAAACTTATAATCACTGAGACTTCCAACTCTGCTAATCATGTTTCTTACCGTATTAATTTTCTGGTGAATTAGGTGGTCTGATAGAAAATTGAGTAACCTTCTCGATGATGTAGGTTTCATGTACAAGTTTGTGTTAACTTTATTGTTGTCCGATCTTATCACCATTATATCTAGAAAAGAGATTATTCCATGGCATTCAATCTCATACGTGAATTGAATACTAAGGTCGTGTGCAAGTTAGGCTAAGTTGCGTTCTAAATGAGGGAAATTCTAAGTTGTGCCGATAATGTAGTTATGTGTCGATACTTAGCATATTTTCGAGGTGGCTAAGTCGAGACTAAATCGCCAGGGTTGCCATTTTAGTATTTTCATAAGATAATATTTTCATAATTGAATTTAAATAAATATAAGAATATAGAAAATGACAATAAAAAATAATTTTATTAAAACGTTTCGTTTTATTTGTATAAAAAAAAATTAATCATCGTTATTAGAAAACTTTTAACCGAAAACTTGATCACTTTGTGCATATATTTTTCATTATTTAATGAACATTTGCAATAAATTCTGTAAATATTTGTATTTTCTAAAATTTTAATTACTTTTATTTAATATTATAAACATTTCTTTGATAAAATTTTATTATAATGGCTGATTCCAAAAAACAAAGTCAATTTCTTTTCAATGACTTGGCAGTCTTGTTTTGCTAATTTTTGACGTTTGCAAAATTTTGTTTTTATTCAAAATATTCAAAATTTTTGAATTGTGGTTATATTTTGCAGCTTAAAATATTGTTATTGTATGTAAAATTTTTAGAAATGTCTAGAAAGCGCGTTTACAATAGAAAATGTAAGTATTTATTTTATTAATTTTACTTATATTTTACATGTATAAACGTATTTCTTAATTATAGGGGATAACGCAATGGTGGAGGCGTTCATTCAGGCTCGCATAGGGCTGGAAGACGTGTTTGTTCAGAAGCGAACAAATATTAGGGAATGTTGGGAGTAAGTTATTCAAATTATTAATTATAAAAATTATTATTAACAATAATACCAACATAATTTAATGTTAATAAGTCCTGTTTTTCCGAAATAAATCAACTTTATTAATTTACGAAATTTTTAGATTGTTTCCTATGTTGCCATTAAATATATATTAAAAAATAAATTTTTATTTTACAGGCTCGTTGGTGAGCGATGTGGATGCAATGATGATTGGACCGCCCTTAAAAAACGGTGGTTCAATTTATTGGGAAAATACAAGGTAAATGAATTTGTTTTGAATATGACAATATAATAATAATACTTTATTTTTTAGCGTCTCAGAAATCCACCGACAGGTAGAGGCGGCGAAGGCGCTGACAATGCAATAAATTGGCCGTTTTATGGCCAACTTCATGAGTATTGCAGTCAGCGCCACAATTTCAATCCACCTGTTGTAATTAACAGTGAAGGGAATCCAAGGATTGAAACTGAATTCGCATCACCTTTGGCTTCATCGCAGTATACCGCATCATCACACCCTGCTTCACAGCCGTCTTCATCTCACCCTGCTTCACAGCCGTCTTCATCACACACTGCTTCACAGCCATCTTCATCCGGCCGAAATTCGCCTTCATCCAGCAGGGGGCCAACGAGGCGAAATTTTATAGTCTCCTTCAATAAAAACGGACAAGGCGATAAGGAAGGCAGCACGGGACATTACTCACTATATTTCGGCTGCCACACAAATCGAATTCCAATCGTCCGATTCTGAGTAAGGGCCCTATTAGTTGTAAGATAGCTTTTAAGTAGTTTTAATAAATATTATAAGTAGCTTTAATTAATTATAGGATAGCTTTTAAGTAGTTTGAATAAATATTATAAGTAGCTTTAATTAATTATAAGATAGCTTTAAGTTTTTTTTTTTTTTTTTTTTTTTTTTTTT